>NC_136482.1:154335993-154630993 GCF_053919585.1 Euprymna scolopes | reverse complement strand
CCGGTATAACACCTTTGAAGACTCTACCAAACACATCAGCTAATTTTGTGTCTAAACACTTGAAATTTTAGATGTAGGTTACTTGGACATAAATCAAACATTTTAATTTAATGCGAGCCCAAAACAATAAATTTCAAGGGGTCAAAATTGGGGTCAAATTTAAAAACATTTGATGTCTGCGGTCTCTACTAACTTTTCTTTATAGTAGTTAAGGAAGCGTATTATATAAAAAGGCATTTCCGTACATAACCACATTTTTAATATATTCATATGCACATAAAGTTATGAACAGTACATAGGGCCCGAGCAAAGACGGGCCGAACTGCAAGTATATATATATATATATATATATATATATATATATCTATATATATATATATATATATATATATATATATATATATATAGATAGATAGATAGATAGATAGATAGATATATTGGGGAGTAATACATGTTATGGAGCCATTCCCGGAAATGGCTGAACCAGCTTTCGATATAAAAATCATTTCATATGTACATATACCAGCAGATGAGGGGGTATTTTACAATACTAAAAATAAACTTATATATATATATATATATATATATATATATATATATATATATATATATATATATATACGAGCAAACAGTTAATACAACATGTTAAAAACACTTTGAAATGAGGTAAAACATATTTAATCTGAAAAGGAACCACTAGATAAGTGGATAGTCGTTAATCCGCGGAGTTTCGAAGAAATACTTTCCTTCTCATCAGAGGGTAGGAATTAGCAAAATGCGGGATCGTATTTTGCATGCAAAAGTATTTGATGAAACAACAAATAAGTCAAAGATCTTACTTAAAAAAAAAAAGCGAAGCAGGGGGAATATGTTGAAGAAAAAGGTGATTACACATGAATGGATAGTCTGGTGGAAGATAAATAATTCAGTGACGGTAAAATCGAAATATATAACTTCAAGAAAGTTAATTGAATTTCCATTTGCACAAGTAAAATCCAAGAAAATCCCGTAATTGGAAGAAGATGGTCCATAATAATCCAAAGGCAGAAATCCATGGAATAATTCACAAAAATGTGTACAAGGAAAAAAGGAAAAAAATTCAATAATATTAATAAAAGAACAATAAGATATGCTTATCTTATTATATATATATTGGTGTACAGCTTTTAATTGAGTCATTCCCAGTGATAATTGAATCAGTTTACGATATATAACTCACGTTATTTTATGAAAAAATATTTTTAGTGATGTAATAGTATTTACGATATTAAATACCTATCATTTCATGTACATATATATGTATATATATATATATTATATATATATCATATATATAATGTGTATATATATATTATATATATTATGCGCATATATATTATATTATATATATTATATTATATATATATATATATATATATATATATATATATATATATATATATATACACACACACAGACATGCGTACATATTTTTTTTTGGAGGGGTACCACTAATGAAATCAGTGCTCGCAATGGCTTTAGCAGTTTACGATATAAAAAGGGATAGACATATTTATATAAAGATTTTCCGATACCTCTGTTCAGTCTCGAAAGACAAAGGATACTTGTTGTAGGGGCAGCTGCGCATGTAATTGTGAGGCAATGCTTGCGCAATCTACATCTCTCCTGAATCGGCACTGTTTGAGTCCAATGGCAAGGAAAAGTCCAGGACGACTGGAAACAATGCCGAGATAAGCGGAGAGCACATACAGCACCTGAAAGTCCCAAATCGTCACCCATTTTAGTACTGACCAGGTTCAACGTTGCTTAACTTCGGTGATCCAGCGGGAACCGGTGTGTCAACGTGATTATGCTGTACTATATAGAGAGTTTACACACGTACTTCCACTTCTATTTTATTTTACATGTCGAGCAACGCCGGGTAACCCTGCCCATGGTTAATGAAAGGAGTGTAGTACTAAAATTTTCATTCTTTATAATTGAGATTCCTGGATTTTACTGTACTAAGGAGTAAAAGTAAAGTGGTGGCGATAAAATCTTTACAATGATTAACAATTCCGGAAAAAAATAGTACTAATTAGTTCAGGTCTTTGCTTCAATATTATGAGAGACTACATTGCAAAAACGCAACTCTATTATAAATAATGTACTCCTTAACTAACTTTATTGTTTTACTTTTGCTGCGCATTGCTGTTGAATTGTAGGCGTTTTCGAACGTTATCACTTTAAAGGCGTTTTCGAACGTTATCACTTTAAATAAATCTAGCATAAGACATAATGATTATGTAATAACAATATCAATTAATTTTTACATTGGGGTCACCACTTATCAAGGCCCGAAAACCACTACGGGATAAAGGTTATTGCGTGTACAGTAATCAATGGGATAGTATCGTTGTAATCGTTAGTATTGGAGATTTGATAAAGTGTCTTAGTTAAAGGGGCGGCTCATCAGGTATTTGTTTACGTTGGTCTTGAAGACATCCAAGTTGTAGTCAGGTGGGAAACAGGCAAACGGAAGAGAGTTCCACAGTCGTGCAGTTCTAAGAAAAGCTTTGCTCATGGAATCTACGCTTTGATTTAGGCATAGATAAAGAGTGGGGAAAATTACTGACAGTGGTTTCAGCTAGACAGGTGTTTATCGTGAAAGATGGGCGAGGGGCGGCCAGAGATTGGAGCTCAGATGAGAACCTACCATGGAAACAACGATAAAACAAAGCCAGGCTCGCACCGTCTCTTCTGTGGGAGAGAGGTTGCAGGGAAGAGAAAAGGGCATTCCCCACTAAGCCACAAAGTCTATTTTGTACTCTGTCAAGGCATGTTAGGCTGTTTTTAGCAGCTCCTGCCCATATGTGGGAGCAGTATTCGATCCTTGGACGTATTTGGCTTTTATACATATAGAAAATTGCATCAGTAGTGAGATATCTTCTGGAGCGGTAGAAGGATCCCACCATCTTCCCAGCGACCTTGGCAACAGGCTTGATGCACGTGTTCCATTTCAGATCAGGAGTAAAGGTCAAACCCAGAAGGTTGTCAAAACATGGAGTCTCCCCAAGACGAGATCCATCCATTTCAATTGATGCCAGGTGGGGATCAGAGCGTTGATGATGTAAAGATAGGAGTTTGGTTTTAGATGCATTAAAAGTAACCAGCCACCTCTTCCCCCACTGTATCACGTGCTCAAGATCAGAGGAGAGAGAATCAGAGAGAACGTTGTCATTTGGATGAATCATTTCTTGTTCTGTATTTGTTTTATTCCGTATAACAAAAGAAGGTAATGGACTATTCCACATATATTTCACATGTTTTGATGGAAAGGCTTACTCTCTTCGTTACTGTTCGCTAAAGTTCCGGTGTCTATTTTGTCATGTTTCATAAAACGTTAGAAGGAGATTTCTCTCTTAAAGGTTGTTTTTTTAAAAAATATTTTTTGCTAAATATAATTTGCACTTTTATTAAAAAAACAAAAACACGATTATCTTTTAGTTTTAAGATAGTCACTAGCGAAAGAAAGTTGCTAAACGCGTTTTTTTTTTTTTTTAATTTTGATCGTGTTCATTGTTCTATGGAGTCTGTCGAGCGTATCGTGACTCACAAACGTTGTTGAGTCATTCGTTGCTGGACATTCAACACAATAGCTGTAATCAATAAGGCTATGCTTTGAATTCCTACAAAACGAAAATTTCATGAAGCGTGACAATCTATAAATTTGAGCAAGACTGTGTCGCATATCTTCACAAGTTTCTACATTCCTTGCGATTATATCATGCCTCGTTGTTAAGTCCGTATAAACTCAATTTTTCGCGCTTCACAAAAAAAGTCTATATAGTTAAATAACATACACACACTTTATATATATATATATATATATATATATATATATATATATAATCAAAGATGGCGTAATAAAATGGAAAAGATAATTGCGATTTCTCTCCCAATTTTCAGATTTTGTAATCATGCTAGCACGCCTTTACTTTCTTTTAAAGTTGATAAATGCTTTTTCTTCTGATGAGTTAAGGGCAAAACAAATTTTTATAAAATTGGCATAAGAAATGCATGAAGTATTCTGCGCCACGAAACAGTACTTCCAAGAATTATCCATGTAAACGTACTTAAAGAAATAAATGGTAAGATGGTCAACATCTTGAAATTTGGAATATAGACTTTTCCATTTATTTGTTATATGCTCTGCAATTACATTGAGCTTCATAAATTAAAGGATTGGTATAAATAAAAAGGAACATTGAATTAACGCATTTCTAAATATATATATATATATATATATATATATATATATATATATATATATTATTTAATTCCATTAGAAATATCAACTTATTACATTAATTAATGCATATATTAATACGATAGCGTGTGTGTTCTTTTGTGTGTCACGCTTACATCCGGGTCGTTTAATTGTTATGTTCTTCTATTTCTTGTCATAAATAATTTTACCAAGAATTCTTCATAAGTTTTGATTTCGGTTTCGATTATACCTGATGGCACTTAAATCATCTATTTTTTTCATAAATAATTTTATCAAGAATTCTTCCTAAGTGTTGGTTTCGGTTTCGATTATGGCTGAAGGAACTATATATATAGTCATCCACATACAGTACTGTTTCGCTGTTTCACAGCTCATCAGTGCGGCTAGACAGGCAACTACCTCAAGCCAGGATTGAAACCCGACCGTTTGTACGGCAGTCAAGGCTCCCAACCATTACGCTATTGGCGGCTGCTTGAACGAGTAGTGAGTTTAACGATGTTTTGACATCGTCCGAAATACCTCCGCTCGATTTGTTTACACAAAGAGCGTCGCTTATATGCTAATGGTAATTCGTGTTTCACTTCTCAATATGCTCAACTCAAGGTGAGGAGCATTATAGTCATCCACATACGGTACTGTTTCGCTGTTTCACAGCTCATCAGTGCGGCTAGACAGTATGTGGACATATATATAGTAGTAAGTTATAAAATATATATGGCAATATAATTTACTACCTAGCTCTACTTACGTATTGAGCACTGTTAAAGTAAATACTTAAAGTTTGCGCATAAATTTATACTTTCGTATATTAATTTATGTGATTAATTTAAGTAATCATATATATATATATATATATATATATATATATATATATATATATATATATATATATAAGTCTTTATTTCGGTTTCGATTAAAGCTTATGCACCCAAGTCATATGGATATATATTTTATTTTTGAAATCGCAACTTTATAACATATAAAAATCGATAGAACATTAACTCTATAATAATATATACGAAATTTGCAAGAATTAAAATATGTTTAAGCTCACTTTCTGACCAGGCTTTGCCGGGCGTTCGTGCTAGCTTAGATAAATACTTTTGCAGTTTTAACAAAAAAGCTACAATAGTATCAGAGCGTCTCCATTTACACTGAACATTTACAGAATGCCAACATTAATATATTGCATATGAATGTGTCCCTTCGGGAATTACCACATGTCCCGCTAGTAAAGAATTAAACCCTTAACAAAACTTGTGGAATGATCTGGCAGACACAGACACACACACACACACACACACACACACACACACACACAGACACACACACACACACACACACACACACACAATTTGATTGAAATCTTATAACGGAATAAAAACCTCGAAAGTGCTAGAACAAGATTTTCATCTCCTAAATGTTTCTTATAAAAATGGCTAAATGTAAAATTCAATTTTATTAAAAAACAAACAAAAAAAAAACACGTTCATTTTTTAGTTTTAAGATAGCCACAAAGTTGAATATCATATTTGTCACAACATTTAAATGAAAATGAACTCAGGCGCCATTCGTCAGAAATTACAGAAATTAGCGTTAGCGATCTGTCTGTATTAACTGGAGTTATTGTAAATACACAAACAAATAAATAAACAAAATACATTCAACGATTAAAGGGCCTAATGTCAAAACTACAAAAATAATATAGTAATTATTAATAGCCTTATTCATCGATCCATCCATCCATCCAGCACGGCCGTAACCGAGATTGAACTCACAACAACGAGTTTGTAGAGTAATTCAAATCTTATCGCCAGCTGAATACTTGATGCTTCGCCTGCGCTATCAAGGGTATTTTTTTTTTTATCCCTACCACGGCTAAAGAGAGTCACATCTGCCCTGGGGAGAAACATATGCCGCGCCAGTTTCTCAACCTCGTATTTTACTTCGCCTTCCCAAATGGTCACCCATCTAGTACTGGGTTATAAGTGTCTTTATTATTGGATAAATAAATTTGTTGCTATAGGCAATTTCATATAGTAAGTTATGTGTTCGAGATGCTGTGTACAACCTTTCCCACTTGGTCATGTCTGTTCTTGTATTCCAGTTTGAGCTTGTTTATCGCATTCACTTACTAGATGGCTTATCGTTTCGTCTCTTTGTCCACAGAGTCTGCATTTGCTGCTTTCTTGTGTTTTGTCGATCTTTGCTTTGATGTGGTTGGTTCTTATCGAGTTATCTTGTGCTGTGGTTATTAGGAATTCAGTTTCTCGATTTATGTGTTCTTTTTGCATCCATGTCCAAGTATTTTCGTTATTTTCATTTTTTGTCATCCTTATGAATCTTTAAAGATATGTTGTTATTATTTATCACTATCTTTAAAACATTAGCTTTTTTTATTGGAATATCTATATCCTTTATAAGTATAATCTCATCTTTATACTCTGAATTCGTAAGTGTTATTGGAAACATAAGATTTATGGTTAAAACTTCGTAGCTTAGTGAGCCATTTTCTCTTTCCTGCCACCTCTTTCCCACAGAAGAGACGTTGCGAGTCTGTCTCTGCTTTATTGTTATTTTCATGACAAGTGCTAAGCTGAACGTCAATCTATGGTCCCCACTCGCCAAACTTTCACGAAAAACGCCCGTTTAGCAAAAACCACTATCAATAATTTCCCACACTCTTTATATGTGCCTAAGCCTAAACGTAGATTCCATGAACAAAGCTTCTTTCTTAGAACTGCATGCCTGTGGAACTCTCTTCCGATTGCCTGCTTTCCAGCTGACTACAATCTGATTGTCTTCAAGTCCAACGTAAACAAGTTCTTGATGAGCCGTCCCCCTAAGTTATCCAATTTACAAAATTACCACTACTTATGTTTACTACGCTATAATCACATTGACTAATGTATATCCATTAACCCTTATCCTCGCGTGGCCTACGGGCCTTGATAAGTGGTGATTCCTGTGTAAAAAAAAGTTTTATTTGCTGACAATTTAGAACTTATGTCACACATTCCAGATATAATCGACCTAATTCTAGAAATTCTAGAAATCCTTTTTCTCATCATTTTGTTCTAGCTGGGGATGGGGCATCCTACCGGATACAAGCCGAGAGATCCTTTTAAATTCTAACCGTACCGTTAAGTGCGATTTGTTTATATCTCCACTGCGCTTCGTTAGCCACGTGTATTTGCTAGGCAGATTTAAAAATTCTTTTTCCAAATCCAAATGCCATTTCTGCAACTACATACTTAGAAAACGGAGCTATTAAACCTGCCATAGTGACATGAGGCATAAAAGGCGAAAGTAACAACCTTAGTAGAAGTTAGTGTCCCCCAGTTATGCTGGGTTAAAGAGAGCTGAGAGGAAAAGACAACAAAATACCAAGGTCTTATGTATGACATGAAAAGAAACTGGAATCTTAGGAAGATCTTCATCATTCCAGTAATTATAGAAACAACTGGAATCGTGAAGAAGGTTTTTAAAACCTACTTTGCATCACCCTTTCGGGGTGTAAAATGACCCACGAGTATGCTGTAAGATATGGTGTAAAATCCAACATATAACTAAAAAAAAACCTAAGGTAAGTGATTGAGATTAGGTAGAAGTTGAAGATTTAAGGGGACGGCTCAAAAATAATAATAATTTCGGTTGATTTGTCTTTTCATTTAACATTCATATACTTTTAAAATACTCGCTTCAGGATATGTATGAGCAATAAATAAAGCATTGTTTCAAACTGTTAATGTATTTTAAAAGTGATGCTGCTCGGTGATGAAGCAAGTGAACGCTGTATCGAAAACTTTTGACAAGTCTGGCATGAAGCTCTTCTCAAGACAACTTGTTCATTAGTGGACGGTATTAGTGGACGAGTAGTCTATACAATAAGAACACTGTTAGTTAAAAGTTTATGCATAGTTGAAAACATCACATTAATTAGTGTTTGCTCACTGGTCGCTGCGCGAATAGTTATTGCTCTTGACGTTCAGAAATTGAATTTTTTTTTTTACATAGGCGTCACCACTTATCAAGGCCGATAGGCCACTCAAGGATAAGGGTTAAAGAGTGTAGAGTAGTCAAAAGGACAATATAGTAATCGATAGTAATGGAAGTTCGGTAAATTTGTTAACTTAAGTGGAACGGCTCATCAGAAACTTGTTCACGTTGGACTTGAAGACAACCATATTATAGACAGCTGGAATGCAGGAAAACGGAAGACAATTCCACAGGCGTGAAGTTCTAAGAAAGAAGCTTTGATCATGGAATCTATGTTTAGGTTTAGGTACAGATAAAGAGTGGGGAAAATTATTGATAATGTTTTCAGCTAGTCTAGTGTTTCTTGTGAAAGTTTGGCGAGAGGGGACCATAGATTGAAGCTCAGTCGAACACTTTCCATGAAAATAACGATAAAGCAGAGACAAACTCGCAACATCTCTTCTGTGAGATAGAGGTTGCAGCGAAGAGAAAAGGACATCTCCCACCAGGCCACGAAGTCTATTTTGAACCCCATCAAGGCAGGACAAGAATTCCGTCCGAAATATGTTCACGTCTTATTATCAACATCTGGGGCAAATTAAATGCGAACACACCGCAGTCATTTTCTGAAATTCTAAGAAAATGATTTCTAGTCCATATTGCAATGAGGCGACAAATGGGTTGATATCATTTCATGCTAGACATCTCTTTTATTTTATTTTTTTCTGTTTTAACAATTATAAAAAAAAACAACTAACCAACCAGCTATCCCGTGAATGATAGCACACTTCCAGTGAGTTCCGCGAGAATTGAGTTTTATAAAATGTAACTAAATAGTTCGAAAAATTCAAAGTGAACGTGTTAATAATTGTCTCTCATAAACGGTCTATTCTTGTATCTAACTGAGGACATGGTAATTAGGATAAATGTACACAGAAGCACACACATACGTGAACAAGTATCGTTTGTGTGTGAGCACTAATTATGATATCGTCAACGTGTTATGTTAGTTAAAAGAGGTCCTGTCCTATTTTTGGTGAAAGTAATTATTATTGCCCATGCGATGACGAATTTAATGAACTGAGAATGTTAGCACTCAGGAGAAATTAAACAACCATTTTCATTGTTTAATAGTTCGGAGGTTGACGAGTTTAAGAACGGACCGGTAGAAGTATGACTGCGTGATAAAAGTGTCATTATATGTGACTACATCATTACAATAAAAAATGTTGTTTAATGACCAATTAACAAGTGAAGCATGTATGGTCCCCCGCGAATTCACAGTGAACGCGGCATAAAAATGACTAAGTTCAGGATTTCCTCTACCCCATTTAATCCCAAAAGACCCCAGGGGACGTCAAATCCTGGTGAAAATGAACAAACGGTTCAGTTTTAGGCCTTAACATATGTAAATTTGAGTTCTGCACTATGAAAAAAAAAAGTAAAGAAAGAAATGACTAAGTCCATTATTGCCCCTTCCCCATTTAGCCCCCAAAGTCTCCAAGGCCTTAACATATTAAAATTTGAGTTCAGCACCACGCAAAACTGCTAAATAGAAATGCGCAGAAAATTTTGGACAAATATGGTAAAATAGTCCCAAAAATGGAGTGTTTTTATTAGGCCTAAAACAGCCCCTACCGCACACCCAAGAGTTAGCGCGAAGACAAACAAAATTATATAGAAATCAGTTAGTTACAACATTTCAGAATATTTTATAAAAATCGAATGCATCATTTTTTTAATAAGCACAAAAGTGTCAACTTTAGCCACTTTAACCCGAAAGGCACTCCTGGGGGGGGGGGCAATCGGAGTTTTCTCGGGAAATCGGAGTAAAATGTTACAAAAGTAACATTTTACTCATATTATGTTTAATGTTTGTGCAGAATTTCAAAAAATTCCAAGGCGTAGTTATTGAGAAAAGTACGGACAGACAAACGGACGAACAGATAAGCGTGAATTCACAGGTCATCCTCCTTTTGTCGGGGGGGACCAAAAATTGAAATAATATATACTGCTGATAAGCTATTCAACTTTTGAAAGGTATACGTCAGCATAATTTTAAAAAAATAAAGATAAAACAAAATTATTACAGCACTGCTATATTTTTCAACTGAATGAAAATTGACACTTTAGCATAATCACAAATCGTGTTTGCTAACACAAAATCAATTTTGGGGTTCTAAATTGTTTCAAACAAAATATTCATTTGAAATGAATATCAAGAACTCTTAACAATTAAAAAATATTGTCAATAACCTCAACTGTTTTTGATCGACTTTTTCTAATTTTTAATAAGTCGACACGGTTATTTTTTTGAATTCTATTTTTAAGAAAAGAATTGCATTTTACCTCTTGTTTTGATGGATAAAAACAGTATTTTTTAGATTTTGTCTCTCTGTTGGCAAGGAAAGATTTAAACGAGATCTTAACTCTTGCTTGTGTGACTAAATTTGGCTGAATCACATCTGACAATATAGAATCATGTATTCAAATTTTGTTAGGAATTTTGTCTGAAAATATCATTCCATTTCTTATACCAGGTGCATAACCACAATGATGAATCTTTAAAATACAAAAGAAGCTTGTTTGTAGATATAAAATATTTAATATATATATATATATATATATACATATATATAGATATATATATATACACGCACATATATATACACACACATATATATATATACCTGTGGAAATATGATTTTTTCAATCATATTTTACTTTTATATATATACAAATCCTTAATTTAAGAAGCTCAATGTGATTACAGAGCATATTACAAATAGATGACAAATTTCATGTTGACCATCTTACAATTTATTCTTTTAATTCCATTTATATTTACAATTCTTGAAAGTCACTGTTTCGTAGCGCAAAATTTATTTATAGAAAACTATTATAAAATAAATATATCTTCTATTTCCGGTTGTGTTAATTGCTGCTTTTACTTGACTTTAAATCCAGACATAATTAAATTTTTATTTCTATTTTAAATTAAATTTATTATTACATAAATTATAATTTCTTATTGTAATTTGGTTATTTTTTCGTGATCTTATTTAATTTCAATATAACACTTACATTCATAATATTTTATCATATTTATTTATATTTAGTTAAAAAGCCGATAATTCGCTTTTAAATTTAAAAGAGTTATTTCCCTTTATTGAAACCTAGTATCTATTCCACAATTAATTATTATTATTATTATTATTATTATTATTATTATTATTATTATTATTATTATTATTATTATTATTTAATTTTTCCTTATATTTATAAATAATTTTTCTCATAGTTATTAATAATATTTACATTATTTATATTATTTGTAAGTTAATTCAATTTGTACTATGAATTGAATTAAACGATTCATTAAAATTTAAATGTTGATATTAAATAAAATTTTTCAATATAGCATCATCTGTAATTATGAATTTATTTAGCGATAAACCAATTTAAATTGCAGTTTTTTTCGTGAACAAGTAATTATTATTTCTATTAGTTATCAAATATAAGTATAATTTAACTACTTTAATTAATTGAATTATAATATATACTAATTTTTATTATTTTAAATTTTATCCAAATATGTTTAAATTAGATTACAAACTTAAATATTTGAAATTTTAACTGTAAATCCTAAATTAATAATAAAATTATTTGATAGCTTTTAAGCTATTCATTTGTGTTTAATATTATTTAATTGTGTATATTTATTAATTAATTTGTATATGTTTCAGGTTTTTATTTTTCCTCCTTCTTTCTCCCTTTTATTTTTCTTTTAAATTTTCTTTTCTTTTCTTTTCTTTTATATCCGTGAATAAAAATATTATTTTTATATTTTCATTTGAACTATTGGATATTTATAGCCTTATAAGCTTAATATTGAATTTATTTAATTGCTCCTATTTTATTTTTCTTTATACAATTTATCTATACTTTCTTATAATAATAATAATAATAATAATAATAATAATAATAATAATAATAATATTAATAATAATAATAATAATAATAATAATAGTAATAATAATAATAATAATAATAATAATAATAATAATAATAATTATTATTATTATTTAAAAAGTAATGATTTAAAATTAACTTTGTCCCTGTAACTGTTATATTCTAATACCATTCAACCAAGTATTAATAATCATTTCCCAAACTGATTAAAATTGTTAAGTACAATTTTTTAATTTAACTTGAATAAATCTTAATTCCACTTTTATTTGAGTTTAACAGTACACTAATCACACAATATGTTATTTTAATTAATTAAATAATTGTTTAAATCAAATTAAATAATTTAATTTTTATTTTGCTTTTGTTATTTTAGAATTGTTAAGGTTATTATTTTAACATAATATTATATATTAACTTACCTATTATTTTCTTTTTCTGTATACGAAATTTTAATTAAAACTTATACTTAACATGTTAAAATACTGTAATTAGACTAACCGTTAGAACATTTCAAGCCTCACTTCCTCAATTCCATGTGTCAATTTAATCTCTTCTCTTCTTCTATTCTTTCTTCTATTCTTCTATCTATTCTCTTCTTCTTCTATATCTATATAAATAAAATGAACTCATTTGTTCCCGTCTGATTTTGACATTAATAGGATTAAAAATCAAGATATTTCATGCAAATATAATATGCACAAACGGCAGAACAATATCTGAGGTGTGTTATAGGCTTATTATTTCTCAAATTCCTCGATAATCTTAGATTTCTATACTTTTTCTGCTGAGAAGTCACGGCCAAAATCGGTTAAGATCAATGGAAGTGGTAAAATATTTTCTCTCTAATAAATTCCTCCTCCCCCTGCCACCACTTAACACCGTTTGGGGATCGTTCACAAGGAACAGTTGAGAAGAGAACACCGGTTTGGCTTCGTAGTTCTTTCATGTGAAGTTATTTAAAATCACTAAACTAAGCTGCAGTGCTCTGTGGCGTAGTGTTTAGCGTGCTGGACAATTCACATTATATTTTCACGTTCGCGTCGACCTACCGTAGTCGTTTTTTTTGTTTGTTTTTTCCTAAACAACTGGAATGGACTTTTCTTGGTGGCCGAACTGTTAACGTTGCAGATGTTATTTTTTGTTTTTTTTCACACTTTATTTTCCTACTTTTACTCATGACTCCGGGTTTGATCCTTCCTACTTACCTACCATAACATTTTTTAAAACTACCCCCCCGTCCCGGAAACAAACACTCGGGCAACGCCGGGTACCCCCGCTAGTAGTTTAATATATTTCAACCTATAATTCCAAAATAAAATTATTAACGTTTAATTAATGCTTAAAAAAGGCTACCCTAATTTATGTTCAAATTTAATCGATTGATATATCTGCTTATAACTAATGTTTTTATATCTATTTTTACAATTATCACATTTGGTGTATTCATATGGGTCAACGCATCAATCAAATAATGCTTACTTATTTCAACTAATTAAACGAGATTTTAAATCAACATTAAAAATATATCATTACAACCTAATTTCTAATATACTTAACTTTATCCATTTGTTTTGCAGTTTATTTATCACTAAAATATTATTTTACTTTTTATTATAAAAAAAAACTAATGTTTAACATTTCAAAATACAGCAATTAGGTCAGTAATTAGAGCATTAAGAGTCACTTCTATTTCATATGCTAATTTTATATTTAATTTATTAACTACAAATAATTATAGAATGCAATTACTATCACTTAGTTATCAATATTAAATAAAACACTATGTTATATAAAATATATCAGCATAATATCTTTCTGAATTAATTTTAAATATAAATCTGATTATAACTATTTATAATACAAAACCCCAAGTTTGCACAGCTGGGCAAACTTGAGCCCTTATAATATCCAGTAAATAAAACGTTGTTTAGTAAATCGTTATTTTTTTGCATTTTTTTGCATTTCCATAAACCAAACATGGATTGCATTTCCATACACCAAACATTGATATATATATCACTAAAACATCCGCTGGGTCATAAGCTTAATTTCGGTATCTTACTTGCCTGGGTGGGTTGCCAGTAGGCTGAAGTAAACCGCGTTACACACGCACACAGAAAGTAAATCGCACTTACAAAGGGAGATAATGCTTGCCAGTCGGTTTGCCTCCACTGGACCCTGCTAACCACCCCCTCCCTGACTTTCCTTTGCGGACAGACGCCATACTAGACTATCTGAAAATCACTCCTTCTCAGGTGCATGCTATCATAAAAAATCTTGACACTTCAAAAGCATGTGGACCTGATCTCATCCCGGCTGTGCTATAAAAAAAGTGCTCCGACGAAGTAGCTCCAGTTCTCTCCAAACTTTACAACGAATGCCTTAATGAATCTTGCTTTCCTGCATGCTGGAAAACTGCTTCTGCGGTACCAGTTTTATAAAATTCTGGCGAAAGTAAATAATCGCCCCATAGCCTTCTACTTTTCGCCAAAATATTTGAGTCCATCAAGCTCTAGTCCATCACATTACAGATGCTAAACTTCTGACCGACCAACAATAGTGATTTAGGCAAGCCCGTTCCACATCAGACATCCTAACTGTAATCTCCGAGCGTATATACCATTCACTTGACAAAGCATGGTAGAGTGGTAGCTCTAGATATATCTAAGGCTTTTGACAGGGTATGGCATAAAGGTCTTTTCAGCAAAATCAGATCATACGGTATCATTGGAAGAATACTTAACATAATTAAATCCTTCTTAGATAAGAGAAAAC
The DNA here is from genome assembly GCF_053919585.1 of Euprymna scolopes. Lineage (NCBI taxonomy): Eukaryota > Metazoa > Mollusca > Cephalopoda > Sepiida > Sepiolidae > Euprymna > Euprymna scolopes. Next base: position 154,615,998 of record NC_136482.1, on the reverse strand, counting down.
TTCAGATTGTTCTGGACGGTCGTACATCTAAACAATATGATATAATTGCGGGAGTGCCTCAAGGGTCTATCCTTGGACCTCTTTTATTCCTAATATTCATAAATGACCTCCCCGACAAAATTGTCTGTGAGATGGGTATATATGCCGATGACACCACGCTCTATAATAGACACGATAGCAAACAAATGAACACATATCAAAAAAAAAAAAAAAAAAAAAAAAGGCAGAAACACAAGCGGATTACCTCCAATCTGTAGTGGAATGGGACAAAAATGGATGTTCACATTCAATGCTGTCAAGACTGAACGTGTTTCCTTCGATAATTAAAAGAAACCTTCTCTACCACCAATAGCAATGGCCAAAGACTCTTTATCTGAAAGTACATCTTTTAAACTCCTCAGCTACCATTCGCCCATGTATGGAGTATTGTTGTCATATTTGGGCTGGTGCATCTGTTACTAGTTTCTCGCTCTTAGACAAAGTTCAAAAGAGAGTCGCCCACCTGATAGGTCTTGAACTGTCATCTAAGCTTCAGCCTCTGTTCCATCGACGAAATATTGCATCCCACTCCCTGTTCTACAAGTTTGCGGACAATCCTAGTGTAAATTTGAGGAGGTTTAAATCCATTCTTATTTTTAGATGATAAGCATTTCTGGACGAAGTATGGAATAAGGACCTCGAAAGCCGAGACACTCAAAGGCAACACTTTTCAATTGACACCGGTTTACATCTAAAGCCATGTCATTTGCAAACACACATACACAACTAGAGTTGTATATCTTATTGAGTTTTAATGTTGATAGATTTTGGAGATCGATAAACATTAGAACTACGTCCCAATAAAAAAAGAAACATTTTCCAGCGATTCTGATGGTTTTTTACTAGTGAATGTCTTAGAACAATTTTCAAGAAAAAAAGGTGTAATGACATTGCCAGTGTGTAATTTGTTTATGATAACTATGGCTATGACAACAGCGTATTCTTTTCCTTGTTTTGAATCTCAGGTATATATCCATTTATATCTTATTTGGTTTTATGTAGAGTGATGTGATCATCAGTTGATTAATTGTGTCTAACTGTGTTCGATATATACTCGAGAGTAAAAGCAACGAAAAGAATATACTGTAGTCATAGCCCTAATGCAACTTGACGATGATACTATTTCAACAAAGGCTGATGCAATATTGACCAAGTAACTTATTTTTCGCCAATCCAGCTATTTATATCACCAACCATTAGTGACTAATAGCACCTCGTTGAAATTCCATGGTTGTCCATTTAATCTATCGGCACAATTTACTGTTAATGATAAGATTTCTATGGAAATAATAAATCTCTGTCATAAAATATGTCCTCAAATACCTGACGAACCTAGCACATCTCGTTTTCGCGCAGATATTAAATATTATACATTTAGATAATTGAATCTTTACAAAGATTTACATACGTACAAACAAGTAATGTTTTTAGCATATTATCAATAAGGCTATGCCAACAGCATATTTTCATTGTTTTGACTCTCGAGGCTATATCCGACATAGTTAGACACAATTGATTAACCGAGAACCACATTACCCTACATAAAAACATAAGGTATCAATGGATATATATATATATATATATATACCTGAGAATCAAAACAAGGAAAAGAATATGTTGTTGTCATAGGCCTAATCATCATAGAGATAGTATAAACTGTGGATCTCACTTCCGGTTTAAATGATCGTATCTCGGGTTAGTGATCTGCGATTTTTCTTATACACATTATACGTCTCTGTTTTACAGTTTGTCACTGTGCAGAGGGAGATAACTCTCGTTTACTAAAAAGATTCGGTAATTTTTTTCATCTCATAATTTCGGACGCGATATGTTTTAGCAAATCAAAACATTAAAAAAAAGTTGCGACGATATTTTTTTTTAAATGTAACAAAGTTGTTAACATTAATAATGCAAAATGTAGTCTTTACGCGACTATTAAGAGAATCGTTTCTGTTTTTATATCATAATTTACGACGCTAAAACCAACGAACAAACGATGTTCGCATCAGATGAAAACATTTAAAAAAGAAGTCGTGGCAACTAAATGTTAAATATTTTGGTAAGTTTTTTTTTTTTTAATTAGCCTTTAACCTAAAAAAATACAAAGAATGAATCTCTTTAATAATTTTTTTTTTACTGTAACAAAGCTTATAATATTAATAACACTAACATCTCGTTTTTAACATTAGTTGTAGAGAAAATGTGATTTATTTTAAAACAAAACTGCGATTTATTTTATATGAAATATTTTGTTTCACATGGAAAATTTAAACAAGATATTGCTCCTTGATACAAATTAATATTCTTGGTAATATTTGATCAGTTTATCGTTTCCTCCACAAAAACTCTCTCACGTCTAGATGGAAGATTTCTGCTGTTGTACTCATTATATGTATAAATGCCTTGTTTTAATCTATTTACTCTGCTCTTATTATGTTGCTGAAATTAAGTCTGATTACTGATGGTATCGATGGATTCATAATTGCTTCCCTACGTTTAATGTACGGCATAATCGCGTTGACAGATCACCGAAGTTAAGCAACGTTGAGCCCGGTTAGTACCAGATGGGTGGCCATTTGAGAATTCTAGGCACTGTATGTGCTCTCCGCTTATCTCGGCATTTGTTTCCAGTCGCCTTGTGCAGACACTTCACTTGCCACTCGACTCAGAAGAGGTGTGGTTGGAGATTGCGCACCTCCTCCTGGCACAAAAATGTCACGTGCAGGCACCCTTTCGTGAGTATCCGTACTCTGTTTAAAGACTGAAGGAGCCCTAATGCTACGTTTAGTATATAATTACATTGGATGGGCTGAATTTTGATCTCACAAAGTCTATTGATATAAGTTAACAGCGTGGCTTCTAGATACATCAGCTTCTGAAAACGACAAAATAAATTGCAAATAAAAATATCGATAAAATACTTTTTTTTCAAACTGTAGTCTACGAAGTGACAAGCATTTGAAAAAAAAAAACTTTAAAAATATTTTTACAGAGACTAATAAATTATTTGTCGTAACGTTAGATAATAGCAGGGTTAAAAGTGTTATCTATCTATCTATCTATCTATCTATCTATCTATCTATTGATAAGTGGACAACACCAGTAAGCTTGCTAGGCTAAGAATAGAAACATTGTTTAGGTAAAATAAGTTTCGCTGAAAGTTAATTATGTAAATAGTTAAATGATATGTTTATAGATTTAGCTGTATTTAGCTATAAACATTAGAATTTAGAAACCCAAAACAATAATTGACAAGTAACATTGATCACGTCACGTTTAGATAGGTGACCACGTGTCACATTAAGAAGACGCGTCCTTTAATCGGCTACATCACCGGAACTGACAGGTCAAAAAAATTAGAGCAGAGAGTTTGGATTTGGTCACCATGGTGTTCAGACGTGCTCCGAAAAGGTCAGGAGGCGAGGCTAGACAAGCACAACATGTAGACACGTAGCAGACTCCTGTGAACACTAATACGTCTGAGATAAATTTATATTTTTTAAATATAAAGTCGTTTTCCTGTGGTTAACAAAGAAAAAAAAATAAGGTATGCCCCAATCGTCTTATTGTGTCAGTATGATGGACAGTCATCACATCGCCAGCAGCAGGAAGACAAAGTACCCCGAATCGAAAAGTATGAAGCGTAATTCTTCTTCCATATCATCCCTCACTAGAAAACAGTAAATAAACATTTTGATTGGGTCGCTGACTAAAGATTTATGAGTGATATAAGTTTATATCTTAAGAAAGTGTTAAGCAATAAAAATTACAAAATAAATAAAGTATAAGAAAAGTATGATAACAAATGATGTTTAAAAAAAAACAACATTTTTTATGGTCGAGTGAAAATAATATCAGTGTTTTTTTGTTATTTTAAATATTCAACTTTACATACTTAAAGTACAGCTCACCGAAGTAATTATACATAAACGTTTAACAGCGTTTTTCATTGGATGTTAATCTAAAAGTATGCAGCGCTCCAGATACACAGAAGAAATAACTGATTTTTTATTATAGTGTTGTTTAAAAATGTTTTTCTTATTTATTACATTTTCACCACAAACAAGGCACATTGCCACTTTGATGAAGGGGGCTACTATTAGAGGCACAGGTTACAGGGGTACTAGGTGGGGAGTTGGCCAGCAAGATGGCAGTTCACGTTACACTTGAACTTCTGCATGTCAGTACAGTTGGGGAAACAGGAACCTGGAAGGGAATTCAAAAGTCTAGCGGTTCTGGGGAAGAAACTATTGGAGTAAAAAGCTACATTTAGGGATCTCTACTGTGAAGGGGTGGGATTTTGCTGCTTGTCGGGTTTGTCGGGGGTATTTACGCAGAGGGAGTAAAAATGCTTGCAGTTCATCGGAACGTTCACCGTTAAAGTACTTCTAGAACAGGCAGAGGGATGCTACATTACGTCAATGGGACAGAGGCTGAAGCTTGGATGACAGTTCAGGACCTATTAGGTTGGCGACTCTCTTTTGAACCTTGTCTAAGAGTGAGAGACTAGTAGCAGATGCACCGGAAAAAATATGACAACTATACTCCATACATGGGCCTTATAGAGCTACAGGATACTTTCGGGCGTTAGTAGCTTTCTAGCACGGTAGAGAGAACCAACCTTCTTCGCAGCGGTCCTGGCAATGCTCTCAATGTAATTGTTCCAACTCATGTTTCCTGTGAACGTTAGGCCGAGGAGTTAAAAAGATGTACTTTCAGATAAAGAGTCTTTGGCCATTGCTATTGATGGTAGAGAAGGTTTCATTTAATTATTGAAGGAAACAAGTTTAGTCTTGGCAGCATTGAATGGGACCATCCATTTTTGTCCCCAGTCCACTACAGATTGGATGTCATCCTGTTGTGTTTCTGCCATTTCTTTAGATATGTGTTCATTTGTTTTCCTGTCGTGTCTATAACAGAGCGTGGTGTCATCAGCATATATACCCATCTCACAGACAATTTTGTCAGGGAGGTCATTTATGAATATTAGGAATAATAGAGGTCCAAGGATAGACCCCTGAACCACTCCCGCATTTATATCATATTGTTTAGATGTACGACCATCGAGGACAATCTTGATTTTTCTCTTATCTAAGAAGGATTTAATTATGTTAAGTATTCTTTCAATGATACCGTATGATCTGATTTTGCTGAGAAGACCTTCATGCCATACCCTGTCAAAAGCCTTAGATATATCTAGAGCTAACGCTCTATCCTCCCCTGCTTTGTCAAGTGACTGGTATATACGCTCAGAGATTACAGTTAGAATGTCTGCTGTGGAACGGGCTCTCCTTAATCCATATTGTTGGTCGGTCAGAAGTTTAGCATCTGTAAGGTGATGGACAAGAGCTTGGTTAATTATGGACACAAATATTTTGGCAACAAGTGGGAGGAGGTTAATAGCGCGGTAATTTACTGGGTCAATTCTTTCGCCAGAATTCTTGAAAACTAGTTCCACAGAAGCAATTTTCCAGCAGACAGAAAAGCAAGATTAATTAAGGCATTTGTTGTAAAGTTTGGAGAGGATTGGAGCTACTTCGGCAGAGCACTTTTTAAATTGCACAGTCGGGATGAGATCAGATTCACATGCTTTTGAAGTATCAAGATTTTTTATGATAGCATTCACCTGAAAAGGGGTGATTTTCAGATCGTCTAGTATGGTGTCTGTCCGCAAAGGAAAGTCCGGAAAAGGGTGGTTAGCAGGGTTCAGTGTAGAGTTGGAGGCAAACCGACTGGCAAGCATGTTAGCCTTCTCGGTTGCTAAGCAAAAAACTTCATGATTGTTGGATAATGGGGGAATTTTTGATTGCCCATTATTTACTACACTGTTGTAGATTTTCCAGAAGTCACGGGTTCCTAATTTCTGTGCTTCGATACGTTTTTTCGTGGTTTCAGTAAATTCTCTCTTAGCTGTCGCTAGTTCTTTCTTACAGTTACTTCTGGATTCTATATACTTCTGTCTGTTTTAACTGGATTTATGTCGGTTAAATCTGCGGTACACGTGCTGCCTTTGCGCGATGGTAGCTGCACATGTGGAAGTAAACCATTGGGGAGAGTGGGGCTTGTTATAAAATCTCCGCGTGGGAACATGTGCTTCAATTGCTGTTTTGAACAATTCAGTGGTCTGATTTGCGCACTGTTCAGCAGGAAGTGAAAAGATGTTTCGCAATGGGGCGTCTCTGATGAGATTCCTAATAGCTTCCCATTCAGCCTTTTTATAATATCAAGTTATTTTGAGCAATGGCTCTTCCATTTTGGCTCTAGTGTTTAGGGCGATTTCAACTATTATCACTACAAGATCAGCATTCCCAAGTGGGCCGTGGGCGTTCGTAACACAACCATCAGGAAGTGTGGTCAATGCGTGTTGTTCTTGCTGGTCAGGGAAACTGGTTGGCAACGTAACCATCTGTGATAGGGAATGAGTTATAGAGAAGCTATGTGTCGTGGTACCAGCTTCGTCTGTGTAAGTAGAAAACCCAAGCAAGTTGTTGTGGTGGACATTGAAGTCTCAACATACATGACCTTATGCGCTAGTGTCGAGGGAAAGTGCTGTATCTACGCTGTCAGAGACTTTGTTTATTAGGGTACAGTCCTGGACCGAGGGAGAACGGTAGAGAAAATAAAAGTAACAAAGTAACTAATATTATGTTGCATTTTAAGTCTAAAGCACATAAAGGCTTGATCGTCCTTACGGCCGAGTGGAAGATATCCGGGAATCTTAAAGTAGTTAGAGGGGATGGAGGAGTGTAGGTTAGTCTCACTTAGTGCTAAGATATCCGAGTTGTTTCTTAGGGAAATTCTTTAACATAATTTAAATTAGTTCTAAGCCCACGGATGTTCGTAAATGCAAGCCTCAAGGGAGGAGGCAATTCGATTTTCTTTGAGTTTTGTCCTGGTTTAAGCGTAATTTTAGATTGTACTGTCATATTTTTTGGAAGAGTTACAGTTTAGATAAGGGGTGCTGAACAAGTGGTTATGCAGAACACCAGGTATGCAACACAAGTAGACCATCAGCTGGCCTTCCATCTACTAGGACTGTGGCCCCAGGAAAGCGCTACAAACATCCCGATATTATTCCACTGTTGATGGAGCAGCCGCTCTAAGCGCTACCAAAGAGTTAGGGCTTCTGTACTATCAGTCGGGAACAGTAGCCAGGAACTGTCAATCCGGTACCCTCAACCCATAAGACGATGGTCAACCCAATCTACTTGTACTGGAATTATGGTGTTCAAGCACTCCCAAGTGCCCAGTTTAGAGGGGGATGGGATGTGTCGGGAATGGGGGAAAACGACGTTCATTGCCCTAATCAGGAAACAAGATCGACCACTGAGAGTTTCTGTCGATTCACTGTGCTTCGACTTCTACGACTGGCTAATAGACAAAGAAGGAGTGTGGAAGCTGGGCGATAGACACTGCCTATCTACTCCTTAAAAAGTTTAGGTCTGCAGACTGGTAATTTGTTTGAGTCACCAGCTCTAAGAAGGATGTCATCCAAGACAGGAAGGGCCTCCCTCCCCTTAGGTTAGCTTCAGAGTTTTCCTTTTATACGGATGACCTGGAAAGATCTACGGGTCCATCAGCACAGAGAGGGTTTGCCCCGCGCCTAGACCCTAATCCAGGTATTTCTGCGACCCCGAGTGGGTAATTAACGTTACTGGGTTAGTATGTAAATGTTATATGCCTACTGAGAAATTACACTCCTCAAAGTGATTAAGGGACATTGCTATTTTATTGTTACTGGAGGAGGGGGCGAGTAAAAGTTCATGCAGTGGAAGCAGCTATATTTGCAACAGGTTTGTTAGAAGTTCATATATGGTTTAATATTTTTCCTTTTAATTTAGAATTTTTTTTTCATATGTTGGCTTCGGAATAAGATAACGCGTTACAGAATGGCTTGATATTAAGATTTAGTTAAAATGTGGTTGCCCAAGCTCTGGGTATTTTAGGTGGTATGAGGGTTAAGTGCTGTATCTATGCTGTCAAATACAAGTAACTTCATTTTTGATGTGAAGTACAATACAGTACAGGTATGAATTGGAAGTAACATTATAAGCTATGGCGTGTTAAGTATGTATAATAAAGTAAATAGATATATGGGCAGATTTCCAGCAGATGCGAATATATGGAGGTGGTAAGTTTTAAGTATGTTTTCACTTCTAATGAAGATATCTTCAGCTTTCGTTTAAAAAATATTAAGTTGTATTTTACATTACAGAGTATCGGTTCAGTTTTTGTATTTATCATTGAAAAACTAAGGAAGAGACAGCTATTGCTATGTAATGTAGATAGCTGAAAATCTAACCAAAGCTAGTAATTATCTATCTGGGTAAGAATAAGATAATGTATGCCTTCGCGGTAGAAATGTGTACCACATCACTACACGCCCCTCTCAGAAAAATTGAGACCAAACATCTAAGTAGAGGCAAGGAGGAAGAAAAACTCGAGGGGAGAGCACTGACCAGATCTCCGCTGGATAAGTACGAAGAGAACTGGGATCTTAAAGAAGCTTATTGCCACTTAAATAAATAGCCGCTGCGAACGGTAAATCAATGGCAAGCAGCTGTGGCGATAATGCAAATTTATTTGACAATACTATCGATAGAGGTAGATAGTACTGAAAATCTGTGGAGACTTGTTGTCACTCAGGTTCCAAGGAACGCCACGGACCGGTTTCAAGGGGAGATCTTTGATGACCTGTGTGAAAGCTCCTTGTGAACCAATAATTATAAATTTAGTAAGTAGTATGTATTAATTACAAAAGTGCTCAGTGACCTTTATAAGGTAGGTGTATTTCAACAAAGCATTGCACTACAATGTACCTCATTGCATTTTTTTCGAGTAGCTTATACAAGTCATTATACTCGGCATTGTCTGGAAGCAATTATTTTAGTTTCACATTTTTACATTTGGTAAGTAATAATAGTTTATCCAACTGTTTCATTATGTTACTGATATGCAGAAAGAAGGCGGCAATAAACACGCTTGTGTTGCCTGCAAACACATTACCACAGGTTTCATTATTTTTTTGATTCGTCAAAAGACAGAATAAACAGCGTGGTTTATGAATAAATATAAACAAGTATTCATTTCACTAGACATTTCTCCCTGTAGTTCTAAGAGGAGACAAGATACTCAGCGTTTCTTGAGAAGAGATAATATAAGTTCAGGTTTCATTATATTCATTGAGTCAGAAAAGAAAAGAGACTAGTACTCAGCGTTGCTTGACGAAATAATGTAAATAGGCAATTTTTTTTACCTTATATACTTGTATATACCTCGAATTTCTGGGAGACGATTTTAAGGTTATTCTTTCTTGGTTGATTTATACATAGGTAATATTTTTGGTAATGTTGTTAAAGAGCAACTTTGCGCTCGATCACAACGTATAAAACGCCATTTTGTTTGTGCACTGGGTATATACCGGTAATCTTAGTAATTCCTCGCACTCCTTCTGAACCCTAGTTTAGTATCTTTGCCAGAATGTAAGCCCATGCGCGGTTTTTCAGTGGGAGGCTTAACACTAATTGGAATAGCTCTCGCAATGTTCACTTTCTAGCGTGGCTATAGGCCCAAGTTTTATATGATGTATTCGGTGTTGATATGCAGTTTTTTTATGTTAGGAAACGTAAAGTTTATGATATGTGGTTCTCCCCTAAGTTCAACAAGTTTTAACAATGTAATGACAACTATTTAATTAAACCATTTCATTTCACTTAACGCATGTGTTCACATTATTACGGTATATTACGGCTCGTGTAATGTACGCATTTACGTTATTATGGCACGTGACATAAATTATGTCTAAAAACAATAACTGTGCTCGAAATCTACAGCATGTCATTGTTCAGAATGTCTGATTAGCAACATTTGCGTTCGTTGTATGTAAGTGTGCAACGAATTGGGTCTATATATGAAAATTGAATAGACTACACTTACGTGAATGCATGTATTATCGCTCGCGGTTGCCAAGAAACAATTTATAATATATCTTAAAAAAAAAAAACAAAAACAAAAAAACACAAAAAAGCAAATTATCTGTGCAAGAAAGAGCCATCAGACGGGCCATTTAACTTGTCTAAAGTCTACAATCGAGTTATATAAAGATAATACGTAAAATGACTCAATTTTTGGTCTTAAATACACATCGACTTATACACAAGATCGACTTGTACACAAATATATACGGTATATATTTCTTTCAATGCGATCCTAAATGAAGTTCTGTTATTTTTTTTTACCATTCTTTCATTCGCAGTTATTTCTGGCATGTCTGAATATCGGATACATTTTTTAAACAATTTATCATCTAACTTCTGTTATAAAAGAATATTAAAATAAATACAACTGTGTTTTATTTACATATAAATTCCAATATTGACCTTGTGTTAATAAACAATATGTTTTCGTGAAATATTTACAAATATTTGGTAAATGTATATTCATAATTGATCATGATAACAAAAATTTTTAATAGAATAATAAACACTATTGCTCATCATAACGGACATTTTCATTAGACAATATCAAAATATTCTGTTATAACAAATATATTAATCAGAAGAATAAACAATGTAATTTGTAATAAACAATCTCTTTATTGTACAAAATATAAAAGGCGTTGTAACAAATATCTTTGTTTAGTAACATTAAACATATTTCGTAATACAGAATATTTTGACATTTCTGAATTTTTGAGATGAGGATCGATTATTCGTATTATTTGGATTCATACTGTTCTCATCTTCAGTGTGATTTTCATAATGTTTCGGTAGATGTAACCTTCGACCTTCTTCGGGTGTATCTTGTTGAAGTCGGTAATGTTTCAGTCGAACTCGGAAATGTGGGCGGAATTTCGAACGGAACTATTATTATTTACTTCACTGGTGTAGCATACGTTTGTTCCATCACCCTTAACTGGATAGAGATCCGAAGTAAAAATACATTTGCGATTTACTTAGGACATCTATCCGGTCCTGGATATGACCTTAAACTATATATGATGGTGAGGCACAGCTTGCGGGCTTTGCGGAGTTTGGAGACACCCCTTAATTGCCATTGCTTCCAGGGTCACGTTGACCCGGAGTGGTAGTACCTGTTAGGGTCCCAACTATGGGTTAAATAGAAACCGACTTAGAAAAACCCCCAAATGTATTCTATTAAAAAAGATTTTCTTCAAAATCACTGGATTCGACATTAAATAACTTGATATGCCGTAAAACAAAAACCACCACGACTTCTATCCAGTCAGAGGTGACGGAACAAGAGCATGTTGCCTACGTTCAAAATTCCGTCGAAATTCCCGAGTTCAACAGAAACATTTCCGAGTTCGACAAGATACACCTGAAGAAGGTCGGACGTTACTTCGACCGAAACATTGTGAAAACCGCATTCAATACTCAGTAGTTCGATGAATCCAAATAATACGAAGGAATATTTTTATTTGAAAAATTACAATATTGTTTATCTAATAACGAATATCGTTATTAGATAAACAATATTGTTTGTATTATTTTCTTCATTAGCAAAATTAAAAAAAAAACAAATTCGTAATAAAAAAAAACTTACACTGGAATATATGCAAATTCTCTGAATTGGACCACAATGAAAAGTTGTATGAGCATAAACCAGGAGTGGTGCAGGAAAACAACAATATAAACATTCTTTTGATATGCGCATACAAACTGATAAGGCCCGTGAATATTCCGAACCTGACATAATTTTTCTAAACAAAAACAAGAGAATTTGCTCAATTATTGACCTAACCTTAGATTTCTATAACAAAATGCAAAATAAAGAACATGAAAAATAATAATAAATATCAAGATCTAAAATGGGAATTAGTTATTGAAATCTAAAGACGTCAGGGGGTAAATGGTTTCAACAGATTAATGAGACAATTACACTTCCAATTCTGCAAAAGGCTTGCTTGTTAGAAACGGCGAAATTGTTAAAATTAAATTATTGCTTGAATGTATACAGTCAGAGAAATCCACCTGGTGTTCAATGAAGAAAAAATTCAACTTAATACACCCAACAGTTAAGACTACTATGAATATTAATAGAAAATGCAATTTATTAATAGTTTTTTTAATCACAAATTTATATTCTAAGCTTCAGTATATAGTTAGAAAAACGAGAAATTTCATGTTATTTATCCTCTGGAGATTAGAATTAACCACAAGCAAAGAATCTCACTTTCCATTCTTCTGCGTTCGACACCTAGAAAGTGAATAAAAAAAAACTATGTATTATACCAACGAATGCATTTCGGAGTGAAACGCATTCGTTTAAACAGTTTCCAGCTTCACTCCCAAAACAGATGAAACTCAGGTGGACCACAAGATCAAAGACACAGTTGAGAAAAGTATGTCGATTACATGTATGAATGTATGATACACACACACACGCGCGCGCACACATACACACACACGCGCGCACACACACACACACGTATACAAACATTTAGGTTATCGCGAAAAGAACTTAAATAGGTCACAAAGATAACTAGAGTTCAGATAGAGAATAGTGACATGTACACGCGCTCAACCCCCACGATATAACATACAACGTATGTTGGCTTGCCACAATATAACAATAATGCAATCATAACGAATAATTTTAGAAGGGTAGAAACAGTAAACAAGTATATAAAAGCACTCTAGTTTAACACAGAATAAAAAAATGATCAATTTTGATTTTGATAAATAAACCAGCAACCACTTGATCATTTAATTATTTTATTCTGTCAACCATACTTGTAACTTTTTCATATAATATTATTTTATCAAAATTGGAAACGGGGATGATTTTCTGGTAAAAATTTCGGTCCATTTATGTAAACATTTTACTATATTTTACTTTATATCCAAAACACTGTTATTGCAAATCCATCAGAATTTTCAGCAAAATCGAATACACATTTTTCTGTAATATTCACAAGATGGAAAACGCTTTTTACATAGTAATTGCTTTTGTCAGGGTTGTTTCTCAAGATAATGTCTTTAGTCTTTTGAAAACGAAATGTACAAGCTTGTGTTTCCTGATTATAACTGCCATGAAAACAACTTTTGACTATGTGGAGAAATGTTTTTTTTTAAGTCATTAAAATTAAAAAAAAAATATTGACTAAACTATTATTTTACAAACACTACCTTGTGATTTTAAAAAAGTGTATGGACCTTAAATACAAATATGTGAAAGATTTGAACTGAAAATTTAAAGTTCATATAAAGGTTTGAATTTAACATTTTAACCATTATTGATATCAGTTCAAAGGAATTTAACATCACATAAGAACTAAAGGAACCAGAAAATAAGATGTCTTCTTTTTCGAGAATGAGAAGCAAGTTTTAGTAATAAAATCTATAAAAACACACAGATTCTTACAGTTTTAAGTCCTCTACATTACATATTAATAATATAGCCGGAAGTATTTTGTGGTATATTTATTATTGTAATTCCAGTCTTCAAAGAATACGACAGAGAATTCCGGAAGTAATATATAGTCGAAGCAACATCCGCCATAACTGCGCATACTATTTAAAAACTACTTATTCCCCATGATGTTTAAAGACCGTTTCACATCATATACTCGTGCCCAGATCGGCACTTACACCTCTAACATGGCCATACCAAACTATCCCTCATTTGACGGCCAGACTAGACTAGCTCTCGATATACGGCTAGACACATCTAGCTCTAACTACGTTGCTAAACACAGCCGGTTTTCACTACACGGTCAGATATAGGTAGTCTTAACCACCTGGTCAGACTTAACATCTGCTATTAGTCTCTCGCTCCTAGACAAGGTTCAAAAGAGAGTCGCCAATCTGATAGGCCCTGAACTGGCATCTAAGCTTCAGCTTCTGTCCCACCGACGAAATGTTGCATCCCTCTGCCTGTTCTACAAGTATTTTAATGGAGAATGCTCTGACGAACTGCAGACACATGTGCCCCCACGACGTAAACACCCTCGACAAACCCGACAGGCAGCTAAATCCCACCCACACACAGTACAGAGATCTCTAGATGTAAAAGATATTTCTACAACAGTAGTTTCTTCCCCTGAACCGCTAGACTTTGGAATTCCATTCCAGGTCCCTGCTTCCCTAACTGTACTGACGTGCAGACGTTCAAGTGTAACATGAACAGACATCTTGCTGCCCAAATCCTAACATAGTACCCCAGTAGATGTTGCCCCTGATAGTAGCCCCCTACACCAAAATGGCAATGTGTCTTGTTTGGGGTGAAAATGTAATTAAAAAACAAAAACAAAAAAAAAGCTAGCTCTGATTAAACGGATAGACTTAACTAGCAATCGATACATGAGTAGACACATTTATCTTTACATATACATCTAGATAGAGCTGGTCCTCCATACACCGCTAGATACAGCTAGCCCTCCATACACGGCTAGATACAGCTAGCCCTCCATACACGGCTAGATACAACTGGCCCTCCGTACAAAAACAATCAGTTTCGAATCGTAATTATCTCCTTCATAAGATGACGCCATTTCTCAAAAATCGTACTCGAATCGTAACTTAATTTTCTCCAGAACTTGACGATTCCATTTCTCCATAACATGACGACAACAATTCGTTCTTCTTAGTGCAGTTAATTAATGCGTTCATATTTTTTAACAACATGCCTCCATTTTATTTTATCATCATTTAAAATCATATGAACTCGTGCTCATATCGGCATTTACATCTCTAGGGTTTCTTATACAGCCAAACTCCTCTAGGATCCTCCGACCACTCCGTCGTATCAGTTAAGATAAAAATGAAATATAATAAGCCCCCAGACGTACCCCTCCACCGTACTGTATACCGATACTCTATGGCTGACTGGGATAGCTTCCGTACATTCATATCTGATTTACCTCTGCATTCCATGTTTATAAAGGATGTGTCCTCTATAGTATCAGATCTGACCGAATGGTTAATTGTAGGCATAGACCAATTCATACCATCTAAAAAATTCCAACAAAAACCGAACAGCCAGCCATGGTTCTCCCCAGAATGTGCTGCTGCCATCGCGCACAGAAATCACTTTTTCCATAACTACCAACGTAATAGATGCACTGAGGCTAAAGCTTCTTTCAGGAACGCCAGCAACCACTATAAAAGAGTAATAAAAAATGCAAGAGAGCTATATGCCCAGTCTGTTAAATCCAAAGTAGCTGATCAGCGGCTTGGTTCCCACCAGTTTTGGCAAATAACAAATAGGATCCTGAACAGAAGTGTGCGTTCTATCCCAACCAGTATCAATGGACTAGAGATCATCTCGTCAGCATCAGACAAGGCCAAACTATTTGCCAAGAAAATTTGCAATAACCCGTATCCCTGAGTGGCTTCCGGGCCTTGATAAGTGGTGAACACCGTGTAAAAAACAACAACAAATAAAAACAGACCAGTCTTCTGTACACGTCCAGATTTAACCAGCTCTCGTTACACTGCAAAAGAAAACTATCCCTTACCTTCCGCGTCTCCACCTCATTTCTATTTTGTTTTAGTGCAATTCTAAAAAAAATTACGTTTTCTCATTGCTACACCATTCGTCATAATCTACATATAAATTATTTCATGTTAATATTTACCAAATCAATAACACATCTTTTTTAACATTTACTTGTTTATTTACTTGTTTAATCGAGAAGTGTATTCTTTTACTAAAAGCATTTTTCAATATTTTGCATTTCTATCACACCATAAGAAACAAATTTATAATATATGCAAAAAGCAGTATAGGGCTTAATCACAGGAGGCTTGAAGAATGCGCATGTAAATCTTAGCAGTTCTTGAGTTCGTACATTAGACATTTAATTGATTCAAGTGAATAGAGTTCGTGTTAACCCCATTTGTGTTCTAGGTAATATAGAACACCCAGCCTACGGACAGTTAATATATTAAAAAAGAAAGAGAGTAATGAGGAAAGCGGATGTAAAAAGAGGGGGTGAGAGGGAAAAGAGGGGGTAAGAGGGAAGAGAAAGAGAGAGATATGTAGATATGGTAAGACGTTTTAAAAGAAAAAATGTCGCACAAACTTTTTAACAATTTCTTTTTTATTATCGAAACGAAGAAATAAGAAACAAATTTTTATTGATTCCACATTTTTGAAACTTAAAACTTAAAAGAAACAAATATCATTCCAATAAAATTGTTTTTTTTTCTCTTGAAATCGTGATCAGTATTTGCTATATAACAGTTTACATGACAATGGTGAAATGATTAACCTAACTTTTCCAGGCTTATTAGATCGAGACAACACGAAGCATTGGAGTAATTATATGCAACGTAAATTAAGGTAGAAGTTAAAGGAAATGCATAAATACACACTGATTACTTGTATGAAAAATAACAAGAAAACTGTTTTTAATATGCAAGTATTTCATTTGTCTTTTTTACCAGTTTTAATCAAACATTTTAGCACATCTGTCACTGAAATCGTAAGCAATAGATTGTGCAATTATTACGTCATTAGAATGCAATGTCGGTTTTTGCAATCACAATGAAACATTGTAAGGATGACTTCACGAAAAGTTCTTTAATGCAAATATTATATATCAATAACTTTTCACAATAATCAACGCATCAGATGTTTACATTTTTGAATTTGTGGTGGAAACATTGTAATAATACATTTGAAAATTATAAGGAATTTGTGAACCAAACATTGTTTAAAAACGTTGAGTTTCACAAGTGGCATCCTACCAATGACAAACCTTTTTTTTTCACTTAAATGATGAGATCTAAGAAATGATCAACTAAAGGTATTTCGGAGCTAGTGCACTTACTGGTCCGCGCTATTTTTTTAAATCGTATTTCCAAGTTTAATTGAAGTGTTGATATGTTTTTTTTTATTCAATTGTAAGGTTAAAGTATAGAATAGGTACAAAACACCCTCCCCTTCCCATGTTAAGAATGGCTCTTTAAATAATTTTTTTTAATTACATTTTCACCCCAAACAAGGCACATTGCCACTTTGGTGTAGAGGGCTACTATCAGGGCAACAACTACTGGGGTACTATGTTGGGATTTGGGCAGCAAGATGTCAGTTCACGTTACACTTGAACTTCTGCATGTCAGTACAGTTGGAGAAGCAGAGACCTGGAATGGAATTCCAAAGTCTAGCGGTTTAGGGGAAGAAACTACTGGAGTAGAAATATCTTTTACATCTAGGGATCTCTACTGTGTGGGGGTGGGATTTAGCTGCCATAGGGTTTGTCGAGGGCGTTTCCGTCGTGGGGGCACAAGTGTCTGCAGTTCGCCAGAGCATTCACCATTAAAATACTTGTAGAACAGACAGAGGATGCAATATTTCGTCGATGGGACAGAGGCGGAAGCTTAGATGCCAGTTCAGGGCCTATCAGATTGGCGACTCTCTTTTGAACCTTGTCTAGGAGCGAGAGACTAATAGCAGATACACCAGCCCAAATATGATAGCAGTGCTCCATACATGGGCGAATGGTGGCCTTGTAGAGGTATAGGATACTTTCGGGTGTTAGTAGTTTTCTAGCACGGTAGAGAGAGCATACCTTCTTCGCAGTGGCCCTGGCAATGCTTTCAATGTAATTGCTAATAACGTTATTATTTCAGCACGGACTAATAAGGGCCCTAGTACCGGTATTTCTACCATCCCAATCATCGATGATTTCGTTAAGTGTCGAAAGATAAAGGATGCCCCTTGTAGGGGCTGCTGCGCATGTAATTGTGAGGCAAAGGTCGCGCAATCACTTACCACACCTCTCTTGAATCGGCACTGTTTGAGTCCAGTGGCAAGGAAAGTCCAGGATGATTGAAAACAATGCCGAGATAAGTGGAGAGCACATAGAGTACCTGAAAGTCCCAAATAGTCACCCATTTAGTACTGACCAGGTTCAATGTTGCTTAACTTCGGTGGTCCAGTGGGAGCCGGTGTGTCAACGTGATTATGCCGTACTTTTCCCAGTTATATTAGCATCTGAAAGGAATAGGTTTAGCATGATAGCCAAATGCCAAGCTTTTGCACATAATATAATTGTTGTTATAGGAGAAGTTGAACGTTGCAGATGAACATGCATTAAGATGATCCCATACTGTTATATTATTGGTGCACCAAAAAGTCACCAAAATGGTGTATGTTGTATAATCGTCTAGATGTTGATATGCGTATTTGGAACGAAGGGTTCATCCTGATGTGTATACGTGTCACTAAATGACTGTCGTTGGTGATTCTTCGCTATTTGAACCCTAGAATTGTTGTGCTGCAGTCTATTTATGTTATATTCATATCTAATTGTTTATATTTGTGTGTGTGTGTGTGTGTGTGTGTGTGTGTGATACATGTATTTTGAACGTACTTTAACTTCATGCGTCGTTGATCTTGTCCACCTGGAATTCATCTTGTTCTTGGAGGGGAGGCTGGAACCTGTTTGGACGAAACACATTGACTCCAAGATGATGATTGGTTTTATATGGTTTTTATTCACTTTTCAGGTGTCGATCGCAGAAGAATGGAAAGTGAATATCTTTGCTTGCATGATTAATTCTAAGTCGCCATTTTGAGACATGTCAACCCTCTCCCCAGTGAAGGGAGGACGACCTGTTAAACCGTCCGCTCCGCTCAACGTCCAAACTCCAACTTTCAATGATCCCAAGCTAACCTGATCTACGTAACATGTACGTAGATCTGATCTGCTGATCAGCTCTTCCAATAAACCTGTCTACAATATGATTTTACCATATTTTGACAGTCTTTCAACATTCTTCACATTCATCTCCCATCCATCTCTCTAGTTAGATAGATAAATAGATAGATCGACACTCTCTTGTGTTCGACCTACAACGTAACAATACTAGACAAATAAAATCATAGAAGAAAGGATTCTGTTAGAAGACTGTAGTTATAATACAGTTGTGAACTATTACAAGGATCTCTGAATAAAGGTAATTAAAAAACGCTTAATGTTTATGAATATTTGAGCAGCAAATAACAGCCTAGATAAGTTTAGATGAAATGCTGATTGGTTTTATGCTTGGCAAAACACCATTGATTCTATATTTATTTTGAAACAAGAAGCAAAACACCACTGATTCTATATTTATTTTGAAACAAGAAGCAAAACACCACTGATTCTATATTTATTTTGAAACAAGAAGCAAAACACCACTGATTCTATATTTATTTTGAAACAAGAAGCAAAACACCACTGATTCTATATTTATTTTGAAACAAAAAGCAAAACACCACTGATTCTATATTTATTTTGAAACAAGAAACAAAACACCACTGATTCTATATTTATTTTGAAACAAGAAGCAAAACACCACTGATTCTATATTTATTTTGAAATAAGAAGCAAAACACCACTGATTCTATATTTATTTTGAAACAAGAAGCAAAACACCACTGATTCTATATTTATTTTGAAACGAGAAGCATCTTGTTCAGAAGAATTTTATTTTTGGTGAATTTGAAGGAAGCTTCTTATTAAAAGAGTACATCAGCGTTATTTTACTCGTTGGAATTAGGGGCAAAATTGTGGGTGGTAAAGGTTGTTTAAACTATGTACAGAAATGCTAAAAGTCATGTTAGGATTCGGAGCACATTTGCGTAAAATTTATTATTAAAATATAAGGACACCAAGATACTACATTTAGCCTGTCGCCTCTTATTTATGCCCTAAGTACTCATGTGTATCGTTTAAAACGAGTCAGTTAATGGTGATTTTACTAAACGTACCGTTATTAGAGAAAATTGGAACTTAAATAGCAAGCCATTATTAATCTCCAACTATGCATCGAACGACTGCCATAATACTTAGTTGGCTGCTCCTTAGAACCAATAAAGATTTTCAGGCGGATCCGTCCAGTAGATTCTAAAAAGAAAAAAAAATGTTAAAACCGACAGAAAGCCAGACGAACAGAAAATGATTAATATTAGGTCTTAGAAATATTGGCAGCGTTAATCTCTTTGCGTTTATTATATATGACTGATTTGAGCGAGGCGATGAAAAGAAACGAAAATTTAGCTACTTTAAAAAAAAAAGTTTAAGACGTAAAGCCAATTCTTATAATAATAATGTGCGCATCGGAGTGGAAAAACAGATACTATTGGTTCTATAAATTTTCATTGTCCGATTTTATATAGGACGTGCGTGAGTATCAAATTATGCTTCGGTGATTTACGCTTCAGCCAACTGGGTCTAGTTACAATGTAGTTTCTGAACCGTATCAACGCGAGCGATGTTTTCAGTTTAGAACTTTAGTACGGTATCCATCTTTGTTTTATGCCTACCATATTGGCATATATTATATATTATAGATTTTTCTGATGTTGTATTGAATGTTTGTGACATGGATTGCTGTGGAGCGACGATCTCCTATCGAGGAAAATTCTTCTTCTTCTTCAACAGAAACAAATAACGGCGTTAAAAAAATTCAATTTATAACATTATATAATCAATTCTTGATGCTGCAATATTTAAAGTTATAAATTCATTATATTTTTTACTAGAATATCTTGTCCTTTTTTTCAGTTTTAACAACTAGTCTTTTACTTATCCATGTATAAGCTTAACCATATTACTTTTCATGCTCGCATTTTTCTATTGTAATATATATATATATATATATATATATATATATATATATATATACTAGCATTTCAGCCCGGCGTTGCTCGGGTGATTGGAGGTGTATGTTGAGCAAAAAAAAAAGGGTCAATTTTTTAAATTTTGACCCCTTGATATTTATTGTTTTGGGCTCAATCAAAGTTATTAAGTTAGATGCATTTCCAAGGAACCTATACCTAAAATTTCAATTCTCTATACCTAAAATTGTCGGAGGAGTTTGGTAGAGTTCTCAAGGGTCAACTCGTTGAACTTTGACCCCTTAACAGCCAAATTTCTGGCCGAAAATGGATTACAAAGATTTTCCCAAATCTAAGTACCCTGTATATAAAATTTCGAGCATGTAAACAGAGTTATTGCGTAGGGAAATGTACACACACAGACACACAGACACGTACACTTTTATAGATATACTAGCATGGGTGCCCGGCGTTGCTCGGATATTTGGAGATGTATGTTGAGAAAAAAAATAGAGTGGTCAATTTTTTAAAACTTGTAACCCTATTATGACCCCTTAAAATTTATTGTTTTGGATTCAAATTACATCATTAAGTAAGATCCATGTCCAATGAACCTATATCTAGAATTTCAAGCGTTTAGACCGAAAATTGTCGGAGGAGTTTGGTAGAGTTCTCAAAGGTCAAATCGTTGAACTTTGACCCCTTAATCGCCAAATTTCTAGCCGAAAACCGATCATACCGATTTTTTCTAAATTTCAGTACCCTGTATCTCAACTTTCGAGTCTGTAGACTGAAAATTGACAGAGTTATTGCGTAGGGAAATGTACACTCACAGACACACAGACAGACATTTTCACTTTTATAGATATATAGATGGATAGATTAAACAAAAATATATGCGTATACATAAATATATATGGAAACAATTTTGTGTTTACTGTAAACTCTTTACGCAAATATTATGCAAGTATAAATCATATAGAATATCTGTATGCATATAATTTCACATAATAGTTAACTAAAGATGATTATACCATAAGAAAACGGAAAAAAACTAATAGGGAATTAATTTAAATGAATGTTTAAAATATGCAAATTAGCTAGATCTTTTGCTAGTGAATGCAATTCCACAACCCGTACATAACAAAATTATATTTTCTTTTTAAGTAAATAGAAAAGAGGGTTATTAATATGAATATCAATACACACAAAAGAAAAACAAATTAATAGGAGTGTATATATATATATATATATATATATATATATATATATATATATATATATATATATACACACACAGGGTGGCCACAAACTCACGCACCAATGTTAATTAAAAAAGTTAAAAAATTAAAAAGTTATAGTAGTAACATTTATTCAAATTCAATTCATTGGGGCGTGACTTTGTGGCCACCTTGTATATATATAGAGAGAGAATATATGAATTAATGAAATAATTAGGAATATATATAAGAGTAGCTTCTTTTTAAAAATGAATTTAGTTTAGTAAAGAAAACCACAAATGCAAATGTGACGAAAGTAGAATGATACTTTAAAAGGGTTAGCATAGGGTTGCAAAACTTGTAACTGCTACCATCATGCTTGTTTTTTTATTTTTAGGTCGAAATACGTCGTATCTTCAATGCATGATCTAGCAATTTTCGCCACTTGACATATTTGATTTGTCATCCACGTCATCTCCTTTTATGATATCGATACTATGTATGTGAGAAGATCAGATTCATGAACTTTTGTGTCTAGCTACCTCCCACGATGAGACCTCTGTTCAAAAAAACCTGTGTGTGAGTTAATATATATGTGTGCGTTTGTAAGTGTACGTGTGTAAGTATACGTGTGAGAATGTATGGATAGATGGCAGTAGTATATGCAAATAAATGTATAGGAATTCGTGACTATACATGCGTGTGGTTTTGTCTATTACATACGGTCGATGGGCAATGGAAGCCGTTAACCTATTCAAGAAAAAAGATGAAATTTAGGTCACGAGTGTATACCTCTCATGCTTGCATGCACAACTTAGTGGTAAAATAAGACATTTCTTCGGGGAGATGAACATTAAAGGAGGGGGCTAGTATTGGAACGATGTTCTCATGATTACGGCCAGCCTCTCTTGTTGATTTATGTTCCTCAAACGCGTTGTGCATTTGTACGTAGGTTAATATAAGTAACCAACTATGAAGCAATGAGCTATAACGTATTTAGCGGGCGCAACTCAATAAACCTTTTTCCGACCTTGGCATTTATTGTCATCATTCCTTTTATATTGCAAGTTTGTAGTCTTACACAACAGAAAGCTTGACGCATTATCTGGTGTTTTATTGGATGTTTCTCGCAGAGATGTTTGTCAAAAAATCTCTGAGAAAAAGACGATACTCTATTCATATAAAGTTATATATATATGTGTGGTAAGTGGATATGTATAATACCTCAGAAAGCTGACCACCCCTGCCTTGCACAGCTCCGAATCATTCTTAGTACTGGTGCATGTTGTGAACCAGACGTATCTCAGCGTTCGCTCGGTTTTGGCCGGAACATGACGTCAATTACCGGATTATGCCGAGCGAGAGTTTGGGTTTAGCTGCTGTCTGACATAACACTCCGATCAGCCAGTTAAAACGCATCGCGCTGAACTACAACGATTTTATAATAAAAACAACAACAAAATTGAACTGTTTTTATTTATTAATTTTATTTATTGCGGACTATTATCCTCATCTTAGTTGTTTCACGACGTTTCGGCCAACTATTCCTCTGGCCTTCGTCAGGTGGTAACCGAGACAGGATAGGAATTCTGAATCTCCTGATTCATCCACTACAATTACTGTCTTCTGTAGTTGTTGTAGTCTAACCACGTTTTGGCCAAGTAAGCTTCTGGCCGGCTTTGCGTAGGATTGAAACCGCTATCTTCAGACAATTCGCACCTGGAACCGTAGAGATTCAACGTCTCTATCAACTGCGCCACGGACCCCAAAGGGCGATCAAAGTTCAATGTTTTGGTCTTATAAATTCATGTTTATTTATTATCTGATCTTCCATGGTCGGGTTCGTACCGAATGGTATAATAATAATAATAATAATAATAATAATAATAATAATAATAATAATAACAATAACAATAACAATAATAATAATTAAAAATAAAAAAAAAAAAAAACCCACCAAATCACGGTAGGTCGTTTTTCTTGTTTTTGGTTTCTACATTTTACATTTATTCATTTTGCTATTTTCTTTTGCGGTATATAATCCGGCTGTTTACGTCGTGTTTCGGCCAAAGCCGAGCGGACGCTGAGACATGTTTGGTCCACAATATGCACCATTACCTCACTCTTGGACAAGGTGTAGCACCCCTTATCCTTCCTCTTATATTTCTTTTTTTTGGGGGGGGGGTTACCGTAGAGGGAGTGGATGGATTTACGTAGCGAAGGCAAGAAACGTAGAAAAAGGATGTTCTGTTTGAAAATTTATCCAAATAAAGGGTAATTTTCTAGTAATCGTGTCACAGAAAAAAACACCCGCTTATAATTTATCATGGAAAACGATCATCAGAATAATTACATTAATGTGCAATGCGGTTTAAACCGAGATAACGAAACATAGATATGTGTATATGTTTTTATACTTGCATTTACTCCTAAATTAATCAACAGATTATTATGCACTTTGAAACAGAGCTGGCAGACGTAATGTTAATTATATTTAGTTCAATTTGCCTTTATGAAAATGCAGAACCAATCTTTGTAAAATTATAACAATAATTCATTTGTGGTATTTTGATTAATATGGGCACAACTTCATTTTTAAAAATTTAAATAACGTTGCTTCGAATTGAATTCCATCTACAGTCATGAGCCTCCTTCTTTGAATACCACCTTGTCGCGGTGAAGGAGATTGAGCGTTTCAATGATCTCTAAAGCTATGCTGGCGGGATTGACAGCTCTTGGCAGGGTCATGTTTGCCAGAAAGGGCGACAATATATAATGATAGAAACCAGACAAAGTGTGATATTTGGTCCTCTACGTTGGGGGTTTAATATAGCGCTCACGACTCTTTCTCGTAAAACAAGTATGTTACGAAAACGGAAAAAAGAGAACCCCTATTTTAGCGTGTGAGGGGGGTCCTTCTGAGTCAAGTGAAACTCGTATGAATGCTGTTGGTTAAAGCCCAGAGGACGTTAACGAGGGATGAGGGAGGACCTTTACACCGCTGAAACCAAGATTTCATCAAGCTTCGATCCTTTCACACCAACTGCCTTCGACAAATACTGACCTGAAAAAAAATCTCCAATGAAGACCTACTAAAGAGATGCCACCAAGAAGATATGGGCCTAGTCATCAGAAAACAGCGATGGAAGTGGATTGGGCATATTCTGCGGAAAGATCCACAATCAATCACAAGAACAGCATTGCACAAGATGGCAAAAGGAAAAGAGGAAGGCTGAGAGCAACTTGGAGAAGAACAATGGAAAAGGCGAGATAAACCTATGCAGTATTCTTGAGGTTCACTGGCTAGGCTGGCTCAGGATACACGGAGGCGGAGGGGATTTGTTGCCGCCCAACACACCACTGGGTGTAATGGTTGATAAAGATGACCGTTATGAGCAATATTCCTTGACTTTCATTTTTTTCTAAGAAAACTTATATTTTAGACATTTTTAGAAAAAGAATTATGTAACGGATTTTAATACAAAATCGAAATAAGTATTGTAGACATAACGTTTTTTTTTTATCTCAGATATGTTGTGCATTTGTACGTAGGTTAATGTAAGTAAACAATTATGAAAGATAGATCGATAAGTTAACGAAACATTTTAAACTCGTGAGAAATGAACTGACAACAAAACAAGGCATAGTTCACCTGACGAAGAGATTACCGAAGAATTTATCAACAGGGTTGTAGCTAACAGTATTCTAACATTAATAATCTTATCGGAGATAATAGAGGAACCTCAGCGGAGTCCAACCATCACAGAGACAATAGAACAAAACAACTGAACAAATAAGTTAAACACGTGAGGAATAAACTAACAACAAAATAATGCGTTGTCGCATACGGGACCAGAATCATCATACCTTAAATATAACAGAAATTAGTCCTGAAACTGGCGTATGTAACAGATATGGGATAAGGGAAATAAAACCCTACTCAGCTACGGGGGTCCAATATAGATAACAGCACAGAGACTGCCATAGCCCATGTATCCCATGCACAACATTAAATCTTAAGGCAAACCATTTTTCGGTGCATATGATCGAAATGAAAGATCACTGGGAAATATTCCACGTGGATATATGTGAACCGTTCTCTCGCGGGAGATTATGTAATCGGAATAATCGATGCGGGATCAAGATGGCCTGAGGCGTTTGCTTCCAAATCCATCAGGGTTGATACAAAATCAGGGTTGATACAAAAAAGCTCTTTCTATACACATAGCATTCTCGTGATTATTGTTTCAGATAATGGAACCCGGTTCATACCCGCAGAGTTTAAGCACTTTTGAAAAACGTAGCATATCTAACGCCGAAAGGCAACTTCTTATCATCCGCATTCTAATGGTGAGATCGAGCGGTTCTTCGCAACCATTTTGAAAGCTATTCGGGCGAACACAGAAGGAAAGAACTGGAGAAAATATTTGGGAAAATTACTAATGTATTACCAAAATATTCCATACATAGGCCATGACGAGAAAAACTTCTGTTAAGTTACTCATAGGTATTGAAGTAAACATCAGCATACCAGGATTACAAAAGAGGCCTGAAAAAATGTTTGTAGAAACACACGAGAAAAAGTAAAAGAAAAACAAAAGAAAAAAACAGATTGATTAATAGCACAGATAAAAAAATAAAGCTAAACAAACTAACATGGAACTCGGAGAAATCATTCTATCTAAACAATGTAAACACAACAAGCTAACAGCAGTTTACCACCCAGCATCATGAAGAGTAAAAGAACGCAGAGGTGAATCTGCAATAATAAAGCGAAGGCACAGACTTATAAAAATAAAACAATGTTCGAAGACAAGACTCACCAACACCCAAGGGATGACGAATTCCCTTTCAACAATGACCTTGGGGAAGAAAGCTATAGAAAATGAGATGGAAGGCGATGAAAAAGAAAAGGAGAAAGCAGATATTCATGGAGCCTTAAAACGAACATAACATATTTAAGAAACCCCCAAAGAAAACAATTTTAATATAAAAGAGCGAGCAGCTGTTGTGTCAGAGTACGGCCAACGATGGATTACTGTTGCCACATCTGGACAGGAGCTGCTAGAAGCAATTTATCCTGCATTGGCAGAGTTCAAAATAGATGTCGTAGCTTAGTGGGGGATGCCTTTTCTCTTCTCTGCAGCTTCTTCCCCACAGAAAAGACGTTGCAAGCCTGTCTCTGCTTTATAATCATTTTCATGGCAAGTGCTAGTCTGAGTTTCAATCTATGGACCCCTCTCACCAAACTTTCACGAAAAACACTCGTCTAACCAAAATCACTATCAATAATTTCCCACACTCTTTATCTGTGCCTAAACCTAAATGTAGATTCCATGAATAAAGCTTCTTTCTTAGAAGTGCACGCTTGTGGAACTCGCTTCCGATAGCCTGCTTTTAAACTGACTACAATCTGATTGTCTTCAAGTCCAATGTAAACAAGTTCTTGATTAACCGTCCCCCTAAGTGATCCAATTTACAAAATTCCCACTACGTATGTTTACTACACTATAATCACATTAACCCTTATCCTCGAGTGGCCGCCGGGCCTTGATAAGTGGTGATTCCTGTGTAAAAAAGAAAATAGAATCCGCTCGGTTGAGTGTGGAATTCTTCAATGAACAGCAAAGCATGGAAGCCAGATCGTAAGAAAGAAAGTCTATGTGAGTGGGCGGATATGGCAGAAAGTGAGGGGGGTTTGGGGATCGTTTTCAAGGAGCAGTCATCCAGAATTACTTTCTATTGTCAGGTTTCACGCAATAGAAATAATGGTAGCAGTGCTGATATAAAATTAAAACAATTATTAAAATTCTTTTAAACTTACCAATGCTCTTCATTCCTCTCTTTTCATTTCTATTAATGAAGTCTACCTTAACTGTCATAGTGAGGTAATCACGAAAATGTAATTAAACAACTATGAAGTAATTTATAATCTAAATATAACGTTTTTCGAAGCTTAGGTTTTTCAAATTATATGCTACTATCGTGGGGTGGCGTCTGCTTTTGCCTGGGCGTAAAATACGCTTAAATATGATATTTTAATTTGTCCAGATTTCGTATATATTATGATGGAGTCGTGATTTCAAAAGTTAAAGAAAAGGTATTTCGATTCCATCAGATAGAATCGAGACCGAAGCATTCAAAGTTGGTGACGTTACCACTGTACCAACATAACACGAATATACGTCGATTAAAAATTTAAAATAAACTAAGATGAAGGCACGAAATTTTTAACGATTTTTTTTTTCAATTTCGACCCATTATTGACCCCTTAAAAACAATTTTCACCGGCTAAAGACCCATAAAAGAACGGCCCGTAAAAAATCCAATCATTTCAGGCCCCTAGCCCCGCTTTGCGACGTTTAGTTTCGGGGGAGATGGAGTTTGTAAATATGGAGAGAGACAGACATACAGTCCGACAGAAAGGTAAACAGACAAACAGGCAGACATATAGCCGTTTATATATTAGATTTTTATTTTATAAGATAAAATACATAACGGGAAAAGTTTAATAAGAAATTAATTTTACTTTAATTGAAGAAAGGAAAAAAATGTCTAAACAGTTGGTACAAAGAGAGACCAGATAGATAGATAGATAGATAGATAGATAGATCGATAGATAGATAGATAGATAGAGAAAGAGTAAGAGAAAGAGTGCAAGAAAAAATAGTATTCGAGAGAAGGAGAAAAGGGTTTACAGCGAAGAATAATCTTTGCAAGTCACACGGTTCAAATCAAGCATTAAAAATCAGATTAAGATACAGAAAAAATGAACATGAAACGATTTTGTGGGGAAAAACATACCACGAAAAAAACATAACATGGAAAAAACATGCCATGAAAAAAACATACCATAGAAAAAAGATACCATGGAAAAAAACATAACATGAAAAAACATACCATAGAAAAAAAGATACCATGGGGGAAAACATACCATGGGGGAAAAACATACCATGGAGAAAGAAATACCATGAAAAAAACATATCATGAAAAAAACATACCATGGAAAAAAACATAATATGAAAAAAAAACATACCATGAAAAAAAAAAACATACCATGAAAAAAACATACCACGGAAAAAACATACCACGGAAAAAACATACCATAGAAAAAAAACATACCATGGAAAAAAACATACCATGGAAAAAGACATACCATGAAAAAAACATACCATGGAAAAAAACATAACATGAAAAAAAAACATATCATGAAAAAAAACATACCATGAAAAAAAACATACCATGAAAAAAAACATACCATGGAAAAAAAGAAGAATGAAAAAAGAAGTAGATTACTCACACGCTTAAACATAACGACAGCTAACGAACACATTACATGACTTTGCAGAAAAAACGTGAAATAGAAAAGAAAAAATAAGAAAAGTTAGTTATAAAACCGAAATTTGATAGGAAAAAATATATCACTTAGACAAAGATACAGACAGCTAACGAACAACTTTATTGTTGTTTATAGTTTTGGTTTGTAAAATAAGATCTAATACTTCAGTGAAGACATTCCTTTCTCAACTTTTCATTTGATTCTAATAGCTGTCGAGAGATATGTGAGATGTGTAAGGACGAAGAATTAAACTAGTTATGTAATATAGATTTTTAAAAAGGTAAATTATCGGATAGGCAGAAACAGATGTTACATAAACATAGAAATTAATATTGTTTTTTAAATTATAAAATACATAGTTGCGAATAAATTAACGACTTATGATAAAGGCCGCGTCCTTTCTTCCAATACATGAGGTTTTTAAGAAGCTAATATACATTGTAAAAAGCAAGGTATTCGCAGTTCCGAAGGAAGTGCGATTTGACCTGCATAGAAGCGTAAAATATCGACGTGTGTTTCGATGAAGTGAAATGTTGGAAATGCGGCGTTGCGATAAAATCCAGGCTTTTTAGTTTCGTAAAGATATAAACTATTTCAGTTCTTCAGTGCGGCTATGCTTGAACCAATCCCCCATATATATATATATATATATATATATATATATATATATATATATATATATATATATATATATATATATATATATATATATATATATATATTGGCATGGATACCCAGCGTTGCCTGGGTTGACACGAAGTTCTGTTTGAAATACACCGGTATACTAATCATTTTCATCATGGGCAACGTCGATACCCTCACAACAAAAATAAATGAACGGATGAAAACATGTTAATATAATCGCCCCAAAAAAGAAGTATGTGATACCCTCTCCACAAGATATTTCGGCAGAAGGGCTACAAAGAGAAGAAACTATTCTCTAGATATTGAGCACTGGAAAGAAAAGATTATTAAAAGTAAATTATTACAACTTTTGTTTCAATAAAAATAACAGTGAATACCCGTGCGATTGCAAAAAAAAAAAAAGAATTACCAAAAAGTAATTTAAAAAAACAATTAAATTACATTTTTCGTCATTTTATATTTCTAATGTATTCCCCCCACCCCCCGAAAAAAATTGTCATATTTTGGGGGTTTTTTTGCTTATAAAATTGTTAGGTGAAAGTACAGAATGATTTCATAAAAATTAATTAAATTTATCGTTATTTTATGTTTCAAATGTAATTCCCGACCCCCCACCACAAAAAACTAAAAAATTTTGTATTTGTCATGTTTTGTTCCCCCCCTTCGATCGCCAAACTTGAAAAAAATGCTAGAGATGACATGTCTAATTGAACGCTTTGTTGCCAAACAGTGGGTGCTCAGTTTACGTTAAATTTATATAGAAAAGTTACCCCTACGCTAAAATGTTAAATTTTTTTTTTCAAAATCTCTTCTTTCATATTATTTATAAAGACTGCTTAAACGTATTAGGCCACAAAAAACAGGTCTTAATTTTTGGGGTCAATGTTAAGTTTCTTCCAACTCCCTCAAAAACTTTAAAATGACGACTTTTAATGGTTTTCGGTGGTGCTGAAAATAAATATTACGTTTAAATTTGGGTCAGATAAGTAGTTTTCATGATATGAAGAAATTACTTTTTTCAAAAAGTGGGGGATCACTTTCTTATATAAATTTAACGTAAAATAAGCACCCTCTTTCTGGTCATCTAGTAATTTCTTCATATCATAAAACAAATTTAACGGTGATATTCATTTTCAGCACCCCCGAAAATTGGCGCTTTTTTTTACTAAGAGATGCGTTCATTTTTTCATCTCATAATTTAGGACGCTAATTATGCTGTTAGTAAGTTTACAAAAGCATACTTCTGTTTTTCGTTATAGAACTTATATAGTTGTTAACAGGTGCCTCTGCAGTTTAACATTTCACAAAAATTCTGTTTACATTAGGAGGCGGTTAAGTAAACTACAGAAGCACCTGTTAAAAACTATACAAATTCTATAATCGAATACCCACCTGAAAAAAACAATATTTTTGTAAACCGCTCATGCAATATAGCATTATGATAGCATTATTTACGTCCTAAATTATGAAAAAATAAACGAATCTCTTAGTAAAAAACAGCGCCGGTTTTCGGTTGTGCTGTAAACGAATATCACAGTTAAATTTGTTTTATGATATGAAGAAATTATTAGGTGGTTAGAAAAGGGTGCCCATTTTACGTTAAATGTATATAGGAAAGTGATCTCCCACTTTTTGAAAAAGTATTTTTTTATATAATGAAAACCACTTATCTGCCCCAAATTTAAATGTGATATTCGTTTTCAGCACCATCGAAAACCATTAAAAGTCGTCATTTTCAAGTTTTTTTTGAGGAGTTGGAAAGAAACTTTACATTGACCATTTTTTTTTTCTAGACGCTGGGTCACGTCGTAAAAATTGACCATTTTTAATTTAAGATATTAAATAAATTATAAAGAAAATCTGTTTCGCAGACAATTAAACACATTATAATTATTATAATAAATCCTGGGCAACACCGATAAAATTTTATAAACAAAAAAAAAGAAAAAGAGCAGGGGATGATGTGTATCTGATTAACTCTTCCCTTGTGAGGATGCAAGTTAATGAGGACATTAGTTTTATTTTTCTCTAACAAATAAAAAAGGTTACTTAAAAATTAAGAATAAGCGAAAAAATTTCCTCCGAATTAAAAATAACAAGGCCGATAGCCATTAGTCGCATGCTCTCGTGTAATGAATGAATTTGTGAATGTAGGATTGACATGAAATTCTTAAAGATAAACTAAAATGACCGAAAAATGGGCTGAAATAACTTAAATAAATAAAAAATAAATGACTTAGAATGACTTAAATGAACTTAAGGATGAATTGAATGACGTTAAGAGTGACTTGAATGCTTACAAAATAACTGGAATCCTTCAAAAACAATTTGAATGATCTGGAGAATGACTTGAATGACTTTGAGACTGACTGGTTGTAAAGTGGGTGATCATTTTACATTAAATTTATACAGAAAAGTGATCCTCCACTTTATATCACAATAAGTACAGCATGTAGTAAGAACAGATACTACACTTTGATCTTGGCCAAAAGACTAAGAAAAGGGGGTATTTATTTGCACCCCCATCGAGCAAATTAGGCACAAGGCCGATTTTTAATGTGAGGAGTGAAGGGGAAATGGGGGAAAACTCCCCGGGGTGTAGGCGAGCTGGATAGTGACATTTGGTATGAAGGGTTGCCTCTACATTGACCAAGGTCTTATATGTGAGATTGTTATTTATTTGCCCCCCACCGAGTAAATTAGGCACAAGGCCGATTTTTAATGTGAGGAGTGAAGGAGACAATTTGTATGAAGGGTTGCCCCTACATTGACCAAGGTCTTATATGTGGGATTACCCTCACATATGGTCTTTGCTTGCAGTATCTGCCGGAATAGATACTACACTTTGATCTTGGCCAAAAGGCCAAGAAAATCTTAAAAAGCTAAGAACAACATCTATTAACAACAAACCTTTGATCTTAACCAAAAAAGCAAAGCACAAAAGTGTTACGGACAGACCGAAAGACCGACCGACCGTCCGACCGACCGTCCGACCGACCGAAATGAAAACAAAAACAGGAAATATTTAATAACGTAATTTTTCAATTAAACTACCACAGTTATTTCCCCTTTTGGTTTTCTGGTTTTTGATTTGAAAATAAAACGGTTTCAGATTTCAGATATAATAAGCTAAATCAAATATAACTTTAAATTTAAATAAACTAAATAATGAAAAATGTTTTAATTAGTACAGTTGAAACAAAGCTATTATGTAGAATAAGTAATGTCATCGAGGTAATTATTTAAATAGATTTCATTTAATGTGATATGTTAATGACCGTAACTCAGTAATGTAAAAGTAGTTTTAAGAATCCTATATATTGAATGTACATATAGGATGTAATGTCTCCGATGACAGAAGTATCATAACATGGGCATTAATAATATTTCATCACAAGGAAAAGTGTACACACACACACACGTGGCCTTTATATTTATTTGGTCATTGGTAGTTGTACACACAGACACACACACGAACGCTACTACTTTATATATACATATATATATATATATATATATATATATATAGAGAGAGAGAGGTGGGGAATTAGACCATTAGTCAATAAGAGTAAAGTTTAATTTAATGTCTTAATACTTTAAAAGAACAGTGCTCATAGTACTGCAGATATATACTTAGCTCAATAGGTATATTTATCCTAGAGCTATATTAATATTGAGGATAATGATTAATAATTGTAAATTATGAATAAGTTAAAAAAAATTAAATTGAGTGTAAGATCGTTTCGGAAACGATATTCATTTTATTAATATTAACAATGATTGACAATGAATGTGTTATTGAACATAGTCTCCTCAGCAGTATAAATGGGATGGGGATAGGGTAAGACACACAAAATGAACCTAGCATTTTTGTAGTAAGGTGAATGAATCTGAAAATAGTTGGAAACAAGAAAAGTTTTTCATGTAAATTGTGTATTGATAATGAAAAGAATTTTTAAATTGGATGAATATTATGTAATATAAACAAATTGATAAGTTAAATTTTGAAGAAAGAGATTTATATTTAAAAAGAAAAACTATTTGGAAGCAATTTTTTTTTATTATACCTATAAGGTGAACGGCATGTCAATAATTGTTTTATGTTTGTCACTATATATATATATATATATATATATATATATATATATATATATATATATATATATATATATGGTAAAACTGGTAATTAGTAAAAACCTGAAGAGAGTGTTCAATACTATTGCAGAGAAAATATGTTTTATTTTTTTATTACCGTTTTATCTGTTTGGTTACATATGTTTCAGATGTTGGACCATGCTTATGATCTAACAGCCTCGTCAGACCTTATAGAAGGACAACAACATGCCTATATATATATATATATATATATATATATATATATATATATATATATATATATATATATATATATATATATATATATATAGGCATGTTGTTGTCCTTATTTTTATCATTAATATTATCATCATTATTAACTTTATCAAGAATTAATTAATTTTTTTTTTTAAATAAACTTAGGAATAAATATCACTATTAATAAAATATTGTACATGTATAGTACATGAAATTAGAATTAGCTTTTTTGATTTAAGAAGTAGACATAACATCATTGTTTACCTAACGTAATTATTAATCTTTATCCTCAATATATATATATATATATATATATATATATATATATATATATATGTGTGTGTGTGTGTGTGTGTGTGTACTACAATGGAAAAATGCGAGCATGAAAAGTAATATGGTTAAGCTTAAACATGGAAAAATAAAGGGCTAATTGTTAAGACTGGAAAGGAAAAGGACAAGATATGTTAGTAAATGAATATAATAAATTAATAACTTAAAATATTGCAGCATTAAAAATTGATTATATAATGTTACAAATTGAATTTTAAAGAAATTCTCAATGCTGCAATATTTTAAGTTATAAATTTATGTTTTTTACGAGAATATATTGTCCTTTTTCCCCAGTTTTAATAACTGGTCCTTTACTTTTCTACTAGAAACCACACTAAAGACCATAACTGTGGTCTGAAAATGGTCCTTTCATCATAACATGGATCGGTAGAAAGATGAGTTGTATAGTGGCGCATCTCCGATCTTGCTCGTTGAACATTGTGTCACTTTTAGACATGTTAAAAGGCTCATCGCTCTTGGAATTTGTTCACAACTGGCCAACTAGTAGATGGTATGCTACAAAAATAAAAAAGAAAAGAAAACCGGGTTTCATCCAACGGAAATGGAACTATGTCGTCTTTTTTATAGCGACAATTTTATTGTTCCACTTCAGTCAAAAAGGCGTTATCTAAGAAATAGACACTGTAAAAATGTAGGGGTCCTGCTTTTATTTTTAACTTATAGTTTAATATTCATATATTATCAAAAATGTATCTTTAATAAATGACGGGCGAAATATTTAAATATGAAAACATGATTGCACGTATAAATTGTATACTTTTATATGTTCTATGCGGCTCATTTTTACTTGTTAAATCTGAAGAAATTCATCAATATTTTAATTACAGCAAACATTTAGGTACATATATCATATCACCGTTGTGTATTTTGGATCACTTTTGGAGTCAAAATTGAAAAATTGGTACTTAACACAAAAAGACAACTTATAATCAAATAAAATTATAAATAACACCGTACGGCGGGGCAAACACCGTAACGAGGAGACGGAAAAACATCGTATTCGACATTGTAAACTGGAAAAACCATAATGTAAAAACGGCTGCTAAGGAGACAAAATTTAAAAATTGGTACTCAACACAAAAAGACAACTTGAAACGATTCTGAAAAGAAAACAAGTATGGCAGTCTTAACATCTGACATAGGTTAGACATTAAAGCCATAGACTAAAAATAATTCCTAGCACAGCATGAACATTTTTTAACACAAAATATATGAGAAATCAACTTGATAAATCTAAGAAGCTTAGCACAGTAGAACCCCGAGATATGGCATTAAAAATTAGTAACAAAATACAATACAGTATATAATGCACATATTTATAATCAAATAACATTATAAATAACAGCGTAGGCGGGACAAACATCGTAACTAGGAGCCTGAGAAACATTGTATTCCACAGTGTAACCTGGAAAAACCGTATCCGAGGGCCACCATATACCGGGGTTATACGGGACACAAAAAATCATATGTGAGAACTTATACCACTTCAAAATACACTGCATCATATATAGAGTACTGCGAATTCGAACTTTTAGGCACGAAATATTTCCATAAATAATTAGTCTATATATAAAGTGCAAAATATGTGTGCGTGAGTTTGTATGTCTGCCAAAAATTTTTGACACACGCGACGGATCCTCACGAAATCGATATCGTTTCCAAGCTCCACCCTTTGGACGACAAATATTGAAAAGTTGGATAAAACATTCATTTCTTCACCCTCAACTGGGCAGTTTTTTACAAGGAGGGGTCGGTTTTTGTGTCGACATATTCGCAAATCATTGTCTCTGTTGGATTAACTACGCTTAATTGCAGCGTTCTCGACTTCCGTTTGCCATAGAGGCATCGTCTAAGACGTTTCGCTTTTTTAACATTTTTTTCCCCTTCGCGTTACGGATTCGAGCCTGCCTGCTTACTACCACTTTTTTAAACATCTCTTTCCACCCGAACTGCCTACTGTTATTTTGACCCCTCCCCCGTTACTACCACTTTTTTACACCCTCCTGGGGCTTCCTTACTACACCACCCGTGCAACGCCGGATACCCCGCTAGTATATAATAAAAGCCATAAACTCAATATAGTAGTCAAACTACATTTAAGATTAAGATATCAAATATAACGTACCCAACCAGAAAAAAGTATCAGTTCCAAGGCAGTATCAAGATGGGTGACTACTTAGGAATATAAGGCGCTGTATGTAGGAAGGTGGCGACACATCCATGCAAAAAAAGTTGCAAAAAGTAATGTCATTATCTCTTCTGACCAGAATATACATACGACCAGAAACCGCTGTTGAATTTAATATTCCCTAAACCTCTCTCCTACGAAGGAGGTTTGCTCAACCTGACCAATATAAATATCCCATTAGGTACTAGGAGATACCAGAACCCCTATGACTACGATTGTTATAAAGTTGAACTTTGCGTTATAAAAAATATACATCTTTCTGCCCAACAACAGCAATAAATATTTGTTACAATATGAAAACATTATAGGAAGAATAAAATTAAAAGCATATTTTGCAAACCAAAATAACACAACACAAAACTATAACACGCATGATTACGTAACACAAACTACAAACAGGGTCAACAAATGATATACTCCGACCCGGTGGACATAACATACTAATAGATCAATATATTTTGAAAGAAAAAAAATGAAACTTTCTATACAACAAAGAATACCGCAACATGAACTACGACCTTCAACAAAACAACAAATAGCTATTTATATCTCAATAAAAACTACAGTAAAGAAATAAACATCATACGACTACACAAAATAAGGACCATTACAATAATGGACATTAAAATATATCACTGGAGCAGAATTGCAATTCCACGACACATGATCCGGAATGATAATACCTGCTAGGGTCACACCTATCGGTTCAATAGAATTTGGCTCGGTAATAACGACATCGAACACAGTTGTGTAATATTTTCACTCTCATGTGTTTTTGGCTATTTATCCAGCCCCAATCAGATGCTGCACTTCAATTTCTTGTTCTCTGTCAGTGGAAGAGAAATCCTTCACGACTGAGACAATTTTTATTTTTGTTCCTTTTCTCCACATTAAAAAAACGACCCTGGTGTCTAACTCTGTCCCGTGGGGAGACATTGAAAATAGGAACTCTATTTTCCAGCCCTTTTTACTGTTTTAGCATTATCCTGTTTCCTAATTGTTTTTACTGAAGTTCTCCTCCTCCAAATCGTCAAAAATATTAAGGGGGAGAACTTTAGTCGATACGATTGGGAATGGCACATACACATCTATATATCTATAAAAGTGATAATTCGTGTGTGGGGACAAGTCTTACTCAACGAAATTTTGATTTTAAAACTTTAATTTTGGTGTATAGGGTATTCAAACATGTGCAAATCTTTTTAATGGGCTAGGGTTAGGGTTTAAATCTTTTTAATGGGTTAGGGTTTAAATCTTTTTAATGGGCTAGGGTTAGGGTTTAAATCTTTTTAATGGGTTAGGGTTAGGGTTAGGGTTTAAATCTTTTTAATGGGTTTTCATCTGAAAAAAAACGGCTGCATCGGAGTCAAAATTGAAAAATTGGTACTTGCGGGCCATCGGATTTTTATCTGTTTATCAGCTGTTTCACGAATGTGCATGCACAAATCGTTCCTATTATATGTAGAATAAGAAGGTTTAAAAACATTTTGTTAGCTGGCTTAATGGTTATCATACTTGACTCACTGTCTTTAGGTTTTGGTTTCGATCTCAGCTGGAGTATTTTCTTTTTACTTACAATAGATGAACTGTTTAGAAAAAAACATAATAATCGTATACACAGGTTTCAGTTTCTTTCTGTTTTTTACTTATTTTTTTAAGGAATTTAACGTTACTGACTATCGATTCAAAACGGAAAAAATATTAACGATGCAAAAATACCTAGGGGTGGTGTTGTGGAGACTTGCCCATGCACAAGATCATTCCGAACTGTTTAAATAAACCGAAAGTGTCATAGTGGTTGTGTACTTCGTCGTACGTCATCTTGATGTTAATTGCTACGTGTGTTGTTCTCTTTATATTCTGTTTTGTTTTCAATACGAACACCTTTTCTTCTAGGCCATATCTGTTTCTGTGTCTTCGGGCAACAACAGAAATATACGATGGGCTTCGGCGTGGTCAGTTTCGTCGGTTGATAGCTTTTTTAATGTAAATCGCACCAAACAATGCGCGAAGACAGTTGAAACAATAACAAAAGGCCATTATCGCAAAGACAGGTGATGCGTATTGTTCTTAGTCTTGAAAAGCCAACGACAACGCATCAGATTTTGGAAAGAAGCTACTGAAATTGGTATTACAATGAGGTATCAAGACAGTGAGTATATGGTTATTTTTTTAAATCGATGAGTCAACAAATTTCGGACCAAGGAAGCAGGATTAGAAAAGTTTGAAGACCACATGTCATAATAGTATTTATAGAACATGTTGAGACCAGTAACGTCACGTCTGTGAGAGACATATTGCAGAGTAGAAGAAAGCATGGAGCAAATCATATTGCAGGTACGTTTATGCATATTTTCAAGAACCCTTAATTGGGACAGAGATAGGTCGTAAAACTTGGAAACAACAACAACAACAACAACAACAACAACAACAACTATTTCCATGTTTACTTCGAATTCTGTAATAATCGTTTAGCTGGCAATACCAGTATATGTCATTACACTATTGCATTCTTATTTATTTCACATTTTAGTTAGAGGTACATCCGAATAGGATATAATCTTCCCTTTCTTCTATCAATACCCTAACCCTTCATAATCTAAACTCCTAATATCCTCAATCCTTATAGCTTAAACTCCCATAGCGTTACAACATCTCACTCCCAGCACCAGATAATCTAAAACCAGCCAGACTCTCAACTTGAACTTTTATATCCTCGATATTTTATACTTAAAAGCAGCCTCACTATTTTAAACGAATCATATTTTTTCCTTCGTATTCTCATCCCATCATACCTTCAACCATCACTTCTGCAACCCCATGCACTAAACTCTCACACTCTTACCTCAACCAAAAGTTCCGAAAATTCAGAATCCGCAAACCAACAGGCAATACGTCGATCTCACGCCCATATTCTAATCTCCAACACTACCAAGAAATATAAAAGAATCGATTCATATTGCAAAATAAAGTCTATGTTGATATTGTTTCCTTAGTTACATTTTTGCCGTGGGAAAATAGGAGAGCATGTAAAACAATACGCAAGAAAGGGAAAAATTCAATACGTTTATCCACGACTACTCAAGAGTTTTTCCGCGAGAATTAATGTACAAAAAGCATTTCATTTATTCCCTCACCCAATTTTGGCGTTTGAAAATAAATTTTAAATTAAGAGGAACATACCTAGAAGGTTTATTTACAGACTTTAATTCACAAAGTCTTCTCGTTTAATGATGATGATGATGATGATGATGATGATGATGGGGAAGTGAGAACAATTGAGGATGTTGAGATAGAGGTATGGTGGGACAAAAGTGTCATAACGACCAAACAATTGGAACATAATCGTCCAGATTTGGTCGTCATTGACAAAGTCTAAAAAAACTGGCAGATTGTAGACTTTTCAGTACCCTGGGACAGGAATGTGAGAGAAGGGGGAACGAGAAGTGGAACAATTATGCTCCATTGGCCTTGGAGATAAGGCGTATACACGGGGTTAAAACACAAATAATGTTATTTATTTTGTGTGTCACGCTTACGGCCGAGTGACTGTCGTTTAATTGTAATGGAATTCCATTTCTTGTAATAAATAATTTTACCAAGAGTTCTTTATAATTTTTGGTTTCGGTTTCATTTACGAGTATAGCTGATGACATTCCAGTAATGTATCTATTTTATAAATAATTTTATCAAGAATTCTTCATAAGTTTTGGTTTCGGTTTCGATTAAAGCTGAAGTAGCTCAAGTTATATATATATATATATATATATATATATATATATATATACGCACACACACATGTATATATATATTAACGGTATACTATTGGTAGGTAAGTCACATTCCTAATTTTACTAGGTATATATATATATATATCATTCAAACACGGTAGTGTTTGAATATATAGTTAAGTGGCAGTTTTAATCATTAAGAACTGCTTTAAAGCTTCACAGCTGTCTTCATATTTTGACTAAATTTCAAACAACTATTACAGTTTATAGATCACCTTCTCAGCTATATTATGAAAAAAATATCAATTTTCGTTCAGTAAAACAAACGTTATGATGAATTTTCTGGTGTTCAAAATCGAAAAATATGGAATAGGGTGAGCGACGCTTTTTATAACTGGTTTCCATAGCAACCACGTCACTTCAATGACTACTGTTGCTACTAATTCACTGCTGTCGCGAAAAGAGAAGTAACAAGTGAAACAGAGAGAATGAAAGCATGAAAGGAAGATAATTGGAGTGGTTTTATGAAAGCAGACGAATGCCGGACACTGTTTATTACATATGTATTTATGGGGAAAAAACTGAAATTAAACAAAGAACAAGTGAATTTATTGGAAGCCTAGAAAAATCATGGATTACAATAGAAAAATACGAGCATAAAAGTAATATGGTTAAGCTTAAACATTGAAAAGTAAAGAACTAGTTGTTAAAACTGGAAAAGAAAAGGACAAGATATTCTAGTAAAAACTATAATAAATTTATAATTTAGAATATTGCCGCATAAAGAATTTTTTAAAATTCAATTTATAACATTATATAATCAATTCCATGATTTAAATATTGCATATACCTGAAACTCCCAAACGGTCACCTATTTAGTACTGACCAGGTTTAATATTGCTTAACTTCAGTGATCCGGGGGGCGGCGGTTTTTCAAGGTGATTATGCCGTATCTTCAACCATTCATACCGTAAACCACTATATTATAAATCTGCCGTACTTCTATTTGAATGCCTCATACTCTAAAAAAATCTGGCATTAAAATTCTAATATTTTAGCCTCAGCATGTTATATCTTAAATATCTAATACCTAAAAACGTCTTTTATTAAAATCTTTATCCTAAATCCTTGATAGCCTTCGCTTAAAAGTTGTACTTTCCACGTTTCAGACTATCACCCTCCTACTCTCAACTACTCATTACTTAAACATGTCTCTTTCATCATACATCAATGCATTCAGCTCTTCATATCGATCCTTCTGTTTCCACTACGCTTCTATTAATAACACTATTATAGATTCCCTCAAAATCATGAGAGTCAACCTTTTTTAGATGATATAGAGTCACGAATCCTTTAAGAGTAGCTAAACAACCTCAGAAATTGTTCTCTTGCAGACATTGCTGGCTCTTCTGTAGGATTGTCTAGAAGCCTCAAAACCATCACTACGATAGTGATTGAAGTAATGATTACGATGGGTCATGACAGAAGCACAAACAAATGAAAACCAGGGAGGAGAATGGGGTTTGGTTATAAACTGACGATGAGGAAGGAATGTGTCAATTCCAACAAGAAGCCAGTCAGTAGCTCCCTTAGCAGCATCATTTGGAGACATACAAAAAATAGACCCCATGGAAGGTCACATAGGAACTGCGAAGCCCGTCCCAATCAGCCCTCCTCTAGCTAAACGTCTTCCTATGGAAGGGTCGTTCAATTTAAGACTTAACACAAAAATAAATGTCAACGTCAACAACATTATGATCAAAAGAACTCGATGGAGAAGAAAACGGAATAAGAACAAGAGTAAGAAAAAGATCATTATCAGGAAAGCTTGTGATTGAAGTAATGATTACGATGGGCAATGACAAAAACATAAGCAGATGAAATTCTTTAGTAGAAAGCGGAAAAGATTCTTAAGAGAAACAATGAAAAGTTACAAGACACCTAGTCCACCAAACGCCATAATAATTCGAATACCCCAAACCTTGATATCCATATTCTACCTTCCCGAGATCCTCGTAAAAATAACAGAAATAATGATGACCTTCACATAACCCCTTATCCTTTCTAACTTTAGATAATCATCCCTCGTGCCGTCAGCTCCTTATACTCTCAGCCCGTTTTGTTTACGTAAATCTCAATATTTTCAAATTCTCACATCTATTCTTTTTTACTCTTCAGTAGAAATAGAAAAAAATGCGAGCATAAAAAGTAATATGGTTAAGCTTAAACATGGAAAAGTAAAGAACTAGTTGTTGAAAATGTTAAAACTGGAAAAGGAAAGGACAAGATATTCTAGTAAAAAATATAATAGATTTATAATTCAAAATATTGCCGCATAAAGAATTTTTTTAAAAATTCAATTTATAACATTATATAATCAATTCTATGAATTAAATATTGCATATACCTTAAACTCCCAAACGGTTACTGATTTAGTACTGACCAGGTTTAACGTTGCTTAACTTCAGTGATCCAGTGATCAAATTCTTACATCTATTCTTTTTTACTCTTCAGTAGAAATAGAAAAAGTGAGAAACAACCGAACTTCTTAGGATAGGCTGTCCACAAACCAACTGGAAATACGACGACCCCCAACAGCCATGTCAATATTCTATTTTTCCGATCTCCTGCCTTAAAAATGTAACAGAGAGTAGCGAGTTCTTGGTCTTCGGGACAAAATCAAAGTGTAGTATCTGTCGGAACAGATACTGCAAGCAAAGAGCATATGTGGGGGAAACCCCACATATAAGACCTTGGTCAATGTAGGGGCAACCCTTCATACCAATTGTCACTATCCAGCTCCCCTACTCCCCGGGGAGTTGGTCCCCATTTCCCCTTAACTCCTCACTTTAAAAATCGGCCTTGTGCCTAATTTGCTCAGTGAGGGAGCAAATAAATATATCAAAGTGTAGTATCTGTTCTTCAGATGCTGCACTTCAATTTCTTATTCTCTGTCAGTGGAGGGGAAATCCTTCACGACTGAGACAATTTTTTTTTGTTCCTTTTCTCCATGTTAAAAAACAACCCTGGTGTCTAACTGTCTGGTGGGGAGGCATTGTAAATGGGAACAGAGAGTAACGAGAATCGAATCACTTTGTAAACCGGTCCGTGTTGCTATTTTAGTCCTCACTTACGTGCGTCGCCACGTGAACTCGGAGGACATGTAAAACAATATGCACGAAAAGGGAGACATCTGTTGCGGAAAGAAATCAAAAGAGAAATTACTCAATCGAATATGATTCACTACGCCTTTTGGTTCGATCTGTTTGAAATGAATATCCGGTACCCGAAGAATCAATCAAATGCAAACAATCAAAAGCATTTGGCGAAAATTCGATATATTTTTTGCGTTTTTTTTTTATTAGTATTTTTCATCGGATGAGAAAGAAATTATGAAAAAAAAAATGTGCATGACAAGTTTGCTGACCTGTAACAAGAATCGAAACAACCGTGACGCACATACACAAAGATAGCGCTACCTACATCCGAACAGCCCAACAGGAGTACAAATAACACCGTAAACAAAGCTTCATGTATTTTGCTTTTGCTTCATATGTGTTTTAGTCACTTATATATATATATATATATATATATATATATATATATATATATATATATATATATATATATATATATATATATATATATATATATATATATATATGTTTTTGGAGAAAATACTTCTATTTTAATCACCAAATTTTTTTATTTCATCCGTTTAGGCATTGCTGAAATATGCAAATGTATACTCGTCTATAATATAAATCTCACATGTCTGTTTAAATGTATGTATGCATGTATGTTTGTATGTCTGCCTAAAACTTTCGACAGAGGCAACAGATTTTCATGAGATCGGTATCGTTTTGAAGCCCGATCCTACGAACAACAAATATCGAACACTTAAATCCCTTTCACCCTCGACTTGACACT
Source organism: Euprymna scolopes (assembly GCF_053919585.1). Classification (NCBI taxonomy): domain Eukaryota; kingdom Metazoa; phylum Mollusca; class Cephalopoda; order Sepiida; family Sepiolidae; genus Euprymna; species Euprymna scolopes. The sequence continues at coordinate 154,571,628 of NC_136482.1, read as the reverse complement.
TTTCTACAGGAAGGGATCGCTTTTATCGCCGAAAATCATCTCCTCTTTTCGATTGACTAGCCTTAATTTAATGCCTGCCTACTAACACATTTTTTTTGCTCAACCCCCCCCCAAACACCCGAGCAACGCCGAGCACAAAGGCTAGTTTGACATAAATCAAACTGCAACAGATTGAACTCTTACGATTTTGTACAATAAGAATATGGAACATTAGCTAAGCTAAATAGATAAAAATGACATAATTAAGAGATAAGAGGAATATATGTAACAATAATAATCTAAACAAAATAAACATTTGTTTTAAATAATGGAAAGTTATTAAAAGACAAATTAAATAATTGGAGTAAACGAAAAAAAAAAGAGTAGTAGTGATTAACATCCACAGTAATACGTTTCAATTTTTTTATCCAAAATACAGTATTAAATACAGTCAGTTGTTCATATTTTACTGTACGACATATACATTTGTATTGAATACTACACTGACTTGCTTTTAAGCGAATAATATGGACAATTAACACCATTTCATTTTACAATCATATACTAAACAATAATCAAAAATATAATCGCTTCCTAGCGACATTGTTTAAATATACATAGTAAAGAACAAACCTTACATATTAAGCAGTTCGAAACTATTAAGCAGTAAAGAACCTATTAGAATAACAAAACTGTCGTAGTCAGTTGGGAAGCATGCCATGGTATTCTATTCTGAACGATGGAAAATTCTAGAAAATAAACTCCATTTATAACAGTTTAGAGAAAGGAAAGTTATTTGCAGTGGTTGTGGCTGGACGAATGTTTTACAGGAGAGAACAAATGATTGGAGCTCAGTCGGACACTTATGAAAACAACAATAGAATAAAGAGGTTTCCGATGGCGAAGTTAATCTAGGTGTGACATGTTCGAATCCACTCTGTTCCACAGAAACACTTTCATCACACCAATACTGACCTTGTGCCTAATTTATTGGAGAGGAAATAACGACAAAATAAGGAAAGACTGGTATAATAATGTCGTCTCTGCGAAAAAAGGACTGTACCTTTTTTATCCTTAATGGATTGCACACGAGACAGAGAGCAAAGTCATTATTTGCAGACTTTATCCTCATCTTCATAGTTGTTTTTATACGACGTTTCGGCCAACTATTCTTCTACCTTCGTCAGGTTGTTGCTCTTAACTGTATCCTCAGTAATTACTGTATTCCATAGTTGTCGTCGACTCACCACGCTTTGGCCAACAAATCATCTGGCCAGCTTTGGGTAGGATTGAAACTGCTATTTTCAGACAATACTCATCTGAAACCGTAGAGATTTAACGGCTCTATCCACTGCGCCAAAATCTCCGAAGGGCAGTAGTTCCTGAGAATACAGTTAACAGACTCAGCATTTTTATCCGTTCGTGGTTAACCAGATATTTAGTTTGATTAGATCGATCACCAGAATTTTTAAAGATAGGGACAACAGACTATTCCTTAAGACAATAATGGAAACGGGGCTGAGACAAACAGAGAATAAATAATTTAGAGAGGGTAAAAGAAAGTTCAAGAGCGCAACGTTTGAGAACAACAAACAGGAATCAAATCAGAGCCGAAGCCTTAGATTGGCAAAAATTAGCAAAAATTCTAGCAACCTTATTTGGAATAATGGTCACAGATCAAAGAAACTGGTCAGTTTTTTAAGGGAAATCCGAAAGAACAGTACCAGAATCCCCAAGAGAAGAACTGTCATCAAAAGAGGGTCAAATAGATCAGCCTTATCCTTAGAAGATGAAATGACCTAAAGATTATTAAAAATAGGAGGAATAACAGACTTGCCACTATTAGTAACACTATTATAGATCCCCCTCCTCGCCCCCAAAATATGAGAGACAACATTTTGAGATGAGATAGAGTCACGAATCCTTTAAGAATAGTTAGACAACTTCAGAAATTGTTCTCTTGCAGGCATTGCTAGCTCTTTCGTAGAAGCCTAAAAACCATTCCTACGATAGTGATTGAAGTAAGAATTAGAATATACAATGACAGAGACATAAGCAGATAAAAACCAGAGATGAGAATGAGGCTTAGTTTGAAACTGACGATAAGAGGTGAAGGTTTCAATTTCAACAAAAGACCATTCAGTAGCATTAGTAGGACCTTATGGAATATCACATAGGAAGCTGCGAAGTTCAGGAACAGACGTAAGAAACAAGCAAGTAAAGGTGATTAATGAAGGTCGTTATCAGGAAAACATGTAGGGAAGGTGGCAATTCAGGACAAATCAGGAAATAAAGAAAAGTCAACAGATGTCACCTGCCAGATCTGTGTGATCGAATTGAGGGAGTCAACCAGAATGGTGAGTATTAAAGTCACCGAAGACAAAAATAGTAATTGCAATGCGGTATCAATACTCTTCAACAACAGAGGAGTCATTGTCAGAAATGGGAAAGGTATATATATATATATATATATATATATATATATATATATATATATATATATATATATATATATATAGGACGTGTTTTGCAGCAAAGACAACCTCAAACAGATGAAAGGACATATATGACATTCAAGATAGGAGACACAAATAACCTGATTATCCTTGCGTAGGAAAAAATAGTTAGACCAGGCAAATGCACGGAAGAGTTTACTGAACAAAATACAAATACACCTTCACGCGTAGATCATTTCTATTAATAGAAAAATATACATTAGTCTCACAAAGAATAAGAATGTGGTGATATTTGTGCAGCAGAGAGAAAAGTTTGACCTCAAACCGTTAATGTTACTATAATAAGGTACTTAATGTGTGAATCTGTAGAAGGTAAATAAATAAATAAATGAAAAGGAGGGAGAAGTAGACAGATTCCAAAGAGGCTAACTAAAAAGATAAGCACATCAATAGACTAATAGAGAAAAAAACTGGTTCGAGAGGACAAGGGGGCCAGAGAGAACGAGGAACAATCACAGTTTATTCAAGAAAATACCTGGAAATAAATGTCGTTATTACTAAGAAGGGAGTTGAATTATTACTTGTCCTATGTTCCTTGCGACGTAGACTGCATAAAACGTGTCGGGTCTGCGTGTACTACTTTACAGTAGGATGCATAACTTTTCGAACGACCCTCGAAATAATAATAACACGAGTTATATTACATTGATTAATTTAATTGATTAATTGGTCCCCCCACAAAAGGAGAGTGGACCTGTAAATTAACCCTTGTCCGTTCGTCCGTTCGTCTGCCCGCACTTTTCTCATTAACTACACCTTGGAATTTTTTTGAAATTTCGCACAAACATATAACATGATATGAGTAAAAAAATAAAAGAACGGATTTTCCGAAAAAAAAAATCCGGTTGCCCCGCCTCTAGGGGTGCCTTTCGGGTTAAAATGGCCAAAATTGACACTTTTGTGCTTATCAAAACAATTGAGCCTTGAATTTTTATGAAATTTTCTGAAAAGTTGTAACTAACTGATTTCTACATAATTTTATTTATGTATACTTTGCGATAACTCCTGGGTATACCCCAGCGGCTATTTTAGGGCTAATAAAAGCACTCCATTTTTGGGACTATTTTACCATATTTGTCCAAATTTTTCTGTGTAGCAGTTTTGCATGGTGCTGTACTCAAATTTAAATATGTTAAGACGTGGGTGGGGGGCAAATGATGGACTTAATCATTTCTTTTTTGCATGGTGTAGAACTCAAATTTACATGTTAAGGCCTAAAACTGCACTGTTTGTTCATTCTCACTAGGATTTGACGTCCCCTGGGGACTTTTGTAGCATAATGGGAGAGGGGGGGGAATTCTGAACTTAGTTATTTTTGTTTATGCCTTATTCACTGTGCACTCATGGGGGACCATGCATGCTTCACTTGTTTTTAATCCAAAGTTGTTTCCTTTGCACCAATAAGATTATATTTGTCTTATTTTTTATATATATAATTCGATAGATTTTTTAAGTTATAATTACCTGACATTATCGGAAATCTTCATAAAACATGTCAATATCGGTTATAAAAGCATTAACTGATCTTTCCCTATCATTTTCTGCGCTTTATAGAATTACATACTATAATTTCTGGCTGTGATGACAAAGCATAATTTTGAACTTTTATTTCCATTGTGGCACTATTTTCACCATAGTCTTATTGGTTAAACATTGATCGAGGATTGTTGGTTGGTTGGTTTTGTTTTACAGCATATCAACCTTTTTCAGGTTATTTAATGCCGAATCTAGTTATTTTGAGGAACGATTTTTAATGGAGTATATATTTTTTTAAAGTCAGATTCTATATATCGGATATAGTTAAAGGTCATATCCAGTACTGTTGTATAAAGGTTTTTTTTTTTTACATTTTTTTAAAAAGTCAGATTCTATTTAACCCATAGTTGGGACCCTAACAAGTACTACCACTCCGGGTCAGAGTGGACCTGGGAGCAATGGCAATTAAAGGGTGGCTCCACACTCCCCAAGGCCCGCTAGGTGGGGACTCACCATCGGATATAGTTTCAGATCATATCCAGGACCGTAATCGAGGATTGTGATAATAGTATTTAGTTGTTTTTGTTCTTTTTTTAAGTAAACGTCTAATTCCATCTTGTTTTCTTTAGGGCCATATAAAGACAGACGCAAACTTGGTTTTTTCTTGATATCTCTTATTTTAAAAAATGATATGAATTGATACAATAAATTTGATATGTGTTTCGTTCATTTATGTAGAGGTCTAATTATTATTCCCTAATTTATCACCGTATTGGAATGTTTCAATGCTTAGTGTTTTACTATCTGTATTTATTAAAGGGTTAAACTATGAATATTATCCACTCAGCGCGGAACGGATATAACAACTGGCTTAATAAAAAACTAGTCATAAACTAATAAAACGTCATGGCCGAATAGGCAGAGGTCAACGCGTATCAATTAATACGATCAATTTGAATACAGTTTATAGGCAACCACTTCTGTGGTTATTGACAAATTTTTCAAAAGCTATTTAGTTTCAATGGACCTAATATTTAGCTAGACCTTGTGTCACATTCAGCAATCGTGGGAAGGTAGGTAAGTATACACATGCTCAGTTATATCGATGCTTATCAATAAATCTCCTGAACATGATCGATTGATATTCATCTTTCTGTCACTCACTCTCTCCTGATTTGGGATAAATGCTAATGTAGCCACACTGAAGAGCTGTGATACAGCGAGACAGTCTGTCTGTGAATAACTATTTAAACTGCCCTCTTCCTTCGGTATGGCACTGTCGCAAAATGAAATGACGAAATTTTAGTCAGAGCGTCCTAGTAGTTTCCGAGAAAAAAAATGGAACGACGGATAGACACAACAGAGAGAGAGAGAGGGAGAGATAGAGAGAGAAAGAGAGGGAGTGATAGAGGGAGAGGGAGAGAGAGAGAGAGAGGGAGGCACAGACACACACGCACACACACACACACACACACACACACACACACACACATATATATATATATATATATATATATATATATATATATATATATAGAGAGAGAGAGAGAGAGAGAGAGAGAGAGAGAGAAAGTGAGTTAAACAAAAAATGTACATTACTAAAACCTCAACACCTATCCAAAACCTCAAGGGCTGTCCCTTTTTAACTAGGGGCGTGACAAGTTGAGAACACACCCACTATTACGCCAAAGGCTCATAAACAGGCTGATAGACCTAATCACCATTGTGACATTGAATGTAAAATTCAAATTAATGTTGATGTTTACATTTTCGACATACAGGTTAAGATCGGCGTCGAGTTTCGATCGCGGCTTGAAACAGTTTCTTGTTTAACCGCACTGTAAACAGTGAAACAGTACTATTTTTGAATGACTCTCTCTCTCTCTCTCTCTCTCTCTCTCTCTATATATATATATATATATATATATATATATATATATATATATATATATATATATATATATATATATATATATTAGCTGTATATACCCGGCGTTGCCAGGTAATAAAAAAACATTGCCGGGCCGAGGGTTTGGCCACGTACTATATAAAATACACCAAACATTCTAATTTGTTATGATTTTCTTAGAAGACTGACCCACATTTGGGATTTTTGGAAACATTACACATGTTTATCTATGAAATTCAAATAAGGACATAAAATCTCACATTTTAAAGGGAAATAACTCATAGGTTGAATAAAAACTTACTTCCGTTTTTAAACGCAGCTGATGTTGGGCAAATTTAATAAATCAACTTCAATAATATTTCTAAATAGAATACTTAAAACAATTCTATTACTAATTTCCATAAAACGTTTAGAGCTAATTATTAGAACGGATTTGCTTTAAAGAGGATTTCTTTTTGAATAAATCGTTTATAGAGAAATCATGCAATATTAAAATGACGCAAGAATCCGTTTTCGGTATTAAAATCTATTTGTGGAGCAGTGAACCTTTTGTATATATTAACCAAATTGTGAACAAATAAACAGACAGACATAAATATAATTAAAAGCTTCGGACGTTCGATAAAAAAATAAACCATCCTCAAAAAGTTAAAGAGCTACGAACACAGAGTAGTACCATTAAAACGAGAGACCTTTTCTGTCCCAGAACTTATTCTTGTACATAGTCACCGCTATCATCACTGCAATTTTCTCAGCGATGCACGAGAGCCTTGATGCTTCGATAGCAAAATTCAGAATCTACCGAAGTGGCTCATTGTTTTTCACGACTGCTATTGTGGCATGGTTGTCACTAACGTACTGGGTCCTTCACACTCCCGAATAAGCGGAAGCCTGGCGGTCTCAGGTCGGGAATATACGGTGGGTGAGATAGCACTGCCCAACCGAACTTTGTCCCGAATTCCATGGTCTTCAAACTTGTGTGTGGCGCGGCGTTGTTTTAGTCAATATTTTGCTGTATCCCAAAGATAGCAACATAATTTCCAATGCATTGGAACCCGCATTCAATTCAGTTTTCGCAGATCAAAGCGCATGAGTTACTCGAGGCACACAGGTTTTCCTGTCGTAGTGATTGTACATAGGCCTCCACAGTGCGCTTTGTCAGTCACATTACTGTCGCAACTCTGAAGTCGACGAACCCATCACCTAACTGTGATGTCATCAACTGCATCGGCTTCGAAAACGTTCAAGAGGTGCCGGTGAATTTTAATCGGTTCAATGTTTTCAACATAGAGGAATTCAATGACACAAGTCCATGACAAGGGTTATACCCTTAGACTCTCACACCGTCAATATCTGCAACAGTGATATGAAATTTTTAGGTCATAAATGCATAAGTCAAGTCATCATAAGAATGCAATTTGCAATTATACCTGGTTCATTCGGGCAGAATAAAAAAAAGAAGAGGTATTACCTTGGAACGACCCCCGTATTATTTAGCCAATGCCATTACGTTATTCAGGTGCCCGTTTTGACAATATACGAAGAGAAAAAGAATTTAGACGTTTACATAATCCAACAATGCACATCAAATATCGTATATTGGTTATTTATTACGTAGGTCCATATTTATATGTCCCTACCAGGGAAGAATTAGATAAATGGCCTGCTTTCATTTAGCCTTTCAAAAGGGGATCTCTAGATTGGGACAAAAGTATAACTTTTTTCAATAATATAGGTATTTCTCATTCACTGTCGGGGGACAAAAAAGATGAAGTGTAGTGTCGGGGCATATACTACAATTTGTTCCCAGTCAAAAGGCAAAGGAAGATTTTACGTAAGTCCAAATATTGGAATCAACACAATATATATATTCGAGAGTAAACATGTGAGTTTGGTCGCTACAAACAGTCATCTGTTTCAGTCAATGGTACATGTTGAGGAGACTCTAAAAATTCGACGCTATCGAAAGAAGTATTTATTTAGTAAAAAATATTCTGCTATATTTATCGACTACTATAGATTTTACATAACTCTTTGTGTAGTATTTCTCTTTGAATGTTGATTTTTAAAAAAAAAGTTTTCCACGTTGTTCACTTTGTTTAAAACAGATATTTTAATCTATATTTTATTCATGATTCAGAGTTGTTATTTTATAAGTATACTAGCAGGAAGATCCGACGTTGTCCGGGATTGAATGAGGTTAAATAAATAGTTCGCCCTCCCATACATGTACTGTCATCGAAATCGGTGAAATCATTCATTTTTCAATCAGATCGATTACCTGCTCTTGTTATGATCCCCCCTCATCGCAGTTTACCTGGGGGAAGCTTCACATAATGACTTATTCTAGAGTTCACTGTAGGCTACATTACACTGTAGAGAATTGATGTTGCTTTTTATAAAATTACATGGAAATAATGGTTTAAAGTTTAAAATGCTAAAGCCAAGTAACATGATTCAATTGTGTTCTAAACAGAAACATTTATTTCTGGCGCGTGAACTTATTTGTAGGTAATCACGTGACTTAAAGTTGAACGTACAAATGTCAAGTATCATGGTTTAATTGTGCTCTAAAAATTCACATTCAATTCGAACGTGTCCGTGTCTTAAAAATAATCTACAGTTGTTTTCTCGTATAGGCTGGTCATTTCTGCGGTTATAAAACGTCTTAAATGCACTTGTAGATATTAGGTAATTTTTTTTTCTTTTATACAGGGATCACCAATTATCAAGGCCAGGAGGCAACTCGAGGATAAGGGTTATTGGGTATACATTAGTTAATGTGATTATAGCGTAGTAAACATAAGTAGTGGGAATTTTGTAAATTGGATTACTTAGGGGGACGGTTCATCAAGAACTTGTTTACATTGGACTTGAAGACAATCAGATTGTAGTTAGCTGGAAAGCAGGCAATCGGAAGAGAGTTCTACAGGCGTGCAGTTCTAAGAAAGAAGCTTTGTTCATGGCATCTGCATTTAGGTTTAGGCACAGATAAAGAGTTTGGGAAATTATTGATAGTGATTTTGGCTAGACGAGTGTTTTTCGTAAAAGTTTGACGATGGGTGGGTCCATAGATTGAAACTCAGCTGAGCATTTGCCGTGAAAATAACGATAAAGCAGAGAGAAAATTATAAACTTTTGTCAAAATCGGACTTCCTCCTTTAATCAGATGTTTTTCGATTATTGATTTTCGATACTCATCGGGCGTTGTCCGATACAGAACCGACGTAAGAACACTTTCAAGCACATCAAGTATCTTCGTGTGAAATTTCAGAAAATGGCTCCAACCGTTTCCGAGTCCATAGGAAACGAACTCTCATACACAGATAAACAGAGACAAAGTTCCTGTTGATAACAGATAGATAGATATGTATAGGACTTTCTTCGGAAATCTCATCTGCTCAGTTTTGAAGAATTTTGTGCTATTAATGCCCTAAATTGAAACGCTGTAGAACGTTGGCTTTAAATTAGAACGGATTTCATTGATATTCATTATGAAGGAGCTAATTTTACCTTCATAATGACTATGCTCTTTTCTTCATCCTACTACCAATGTCTCTACTTTATCGTTATTTTCATTGCAGATTTTTTAAATACGCTTCAGTTTATGGTATTCTCTGTAAAACATTCACAAAAAACGCGTCTAGCTACAACCATTGCCAGTAGTTCTCCTTTCTTTCCCTTCGTAAAGTTAAACGAAACTTCCATGAGCAAAGTTTATTTCCTAGAAATTTTTGTCTATAGAACACGGTATTGTGGAGTTTCTTCCCAACTGACTACAACTAGGTTTTTTTTTCAGTCCAATGTAAACAAATTCTTGTTGAATCGTCCTCTTAGATAATCAATCAATTTTCCCAATCATCGTTATTACAAATCACTATGGTGTTTTCTAACCTGGCACATATTTGACCATTATCCTTGAGTCGCGTTTTGGCCTTGATTTGTGCTGCGACCTTAATTAAAAAACTGTGTCTGCCGAAAAAAGTTACTATACTTGTCTAAAGGATCTACAACTATTTAATATGCATGATAAGCTAAAAATTGTGCAAAATGAAGCTAAAAATTGTTCAAAATGAAGCTAAAAATGTGCAAAATGAAGCTAAAAATGTTCAAAATGAAGCTAAAAATTGTGCAAAATGAAGCTAAAAATTCTTCAAAATGAAGCTAAAAATTGTGCAAAATGAAGTTAAAAATTGTGCAAGATTGCAACCAAACGTGAGAGGTTATCAGAATGCACTTTGATATCTTTTGGCCAGTTTTATTCAAGATAGGAATGGATGCAAGACATTCACCGGCTATCTTATACATTTCAACCGGGAGACCTTGCCCAGATTATAACCGTCGCTTTAAATGTAACTGTGTATATCTTTCGTGCACTTGGTTCATTGGGTATATTTGTCAGGTAGTGCTTGAAAATATTTTTCATGAGTCCGGTTGCTCCTACAATTACTTGAATGATCTAGATCTTTCAAGGATCCTAGTTTCTTTTCATGTCGTGCATATGAACTTGGCATTTCTTTATATTTTCATCCTCAGCTCAGTTTATCTCAGCGTCATTCGGGACACTGAAAGTCCTTGTGAGTGTTTATGGAAAAACTCAAATTGATCTTTATTATTCATTGCTTTACACCTAATCAATTAGCATTTGTATTGACTCATACATATATTTATATTCGCAACAATCCGACGGCGAAATGATGACCATACGCACACGTATACGTGTGTGTATAAGTTTATCCGTGCGTGTATCACTCGATTTAGAACCTTTCAATACTGCTTTTACAATTACATGTAAACAACTTGGCCTTCGGGCCAAGATCAAAGTGTAGTATCTGTTCCGGCAGATACTACACTTAAGATAATTTGTACCAGTCAATGGAGGGGAAACCCTCTATACTGGGACAATTATTATTTTTGGTAACCAGAGTGACCCCTTTTAGGGGAGCTGGTTTTAACCTCACATTAAAAACGGCCTTGTGCCTAATTTGCTCAGTGGGGGAGCAAATAAATACCATCTGTTCCGGCAGATACTACACTTAAGATAATTTGTACCAGTCAATGGAGGGGAAACCCTCTATACTGGGACAATTATTATTTTTGGTAACCAGAGTGCCCCCTTTTTGCCTACTTTTAGGGGAGCTGGTTTTTACCTCACATTAAAAACGGCCTTGTGCCTAATTTGCTCAGTGGGGGAGCAAATAAATACCATCTGTTCCGGCAGATGCTGCAAGCTATGGACTAGCTATGACTAGCAAGGACCAGATGTGGGGGCAGCCCCACATGCCTGACCTTTAACCAGCTCCCATTTCCCACCTCTCGGGAGCTGGTCCCCTTTTTCCCTTCCCCCTCCCTTCACTCCTCACATTAAAAATTGGCCTTGTGCCTAATTTGCTCGGTGGGGGAGCAAATAAATACCATCTGTTCCGGCAGATACTGCACTTAAGATAATTTGTACCAGTCAATGGAGGGGAAACCCTCTATACTGGGAACCGCCTGGGTAATACCTAGGAGGTCCACCCTCCCAGGCCTTGCCACCGGGCTTTCCGGTGGGGCAAGTTTATTGCTTGCTGCCTGAGGCGCCCCGACCGGGGAATGCCGACGGGGTTACTCAGGCAATTTTTAAAATTGCAGGAGTGCCCCTCCTTTAGGGGAGCCTGCGGGGTTCCCACTTTCCGGCCTTGTGCCACATAATGCTGATGTGGGCAGCATTTAAATAAAAACCCTCTATACTGGGACAATTATTATTTTTGGTAACCAGAGTCCCCCCTTTTTGCCTACTTTTAGGGGAGCTGGTTTTTACCTCACATTAAAAACGGCCTTGTGCCTAATTTGCTCAGTGGGGGAGCAAATAAACACCATCTGTTCCGGCAGATACTGCAAGCTATGACTAGCTATGACTAGCAAAGACCAGATGTGGGGGCAACCCCACATGCCTGACCTTTAACCAGCTCCCATTTCCCACCTCTCGGGAGCTGGTCCCCTTTTTCCCTTCCCCCTCCCTTCACTCCTCACATTAAAAATCGGCCTTGTGCCTAATTTGCTCGGTGGGGGAGCAAATAAATACCATCTGTTCCGGCAGATACTGCACTTAAGATAATTTGTACCAGTCAATGGAGGGGAAACCCTCTATACTGGGACAATTATTATTTTTGGTAACCAGAGTGACCCCTTTTAGGGGAGCTGGTTTTTACCTCACATTAAAAACGGCCTTGTGCCTAATTTGCTCAGTGGGGGAGCAAATAAATACCATCTGTTCCGGCAGATGCTGCAAGCTATGACTAGCTATGACTAGCTATGACTAGCAAAGACCAGATGTGGGGGCAACCCCACATGCCTGACCTTTAACCAGCTCCCATTTCCCACCTCTTGGGAGCTGGTCCCCTTTTTCCCTTCCCCCTCCCTTCACTCCTCACATTAAAAATTGGCCTTGTGCCTAATTTGCTCGGTGGGGGAGCAAATAAATACCATCTGTTCCGGCAGATACTGCAAGCTATGACTAGCTAGGACTAGCTATGACTAGCAAAGACCGGATGTGGGGGCAACCCCACATGCCTGACCTTTAACCAGCTCCCATTTCCCACCTCTCGGGAGCTGGTCCCCTTTTTCCCTTCCCCCTCCCTTCACTCCTCACATTAAAAATCAGCCTTGTGCCTAATTTGCTCGGTGGGGGAGCAAATAAATACCATCTGTTCCGGCAGATGCTGCACTTAAGATAATTTGTACCAGTCAATGGAGGGGAAACCCTCTATACTGGGGCAATTATTATTTTTGGTAACCAGAGTGCCCCCTTTTTGCCTACTTTTAGGGGAGCTGGTTTTTACCTCACATTAAAAACGGCCTTGTGCCTAATTTGCTCAGTGGGGGAGCAAATAAATACCATCTGTTCTCCAGATGCTGCACTTAAGATAATTTGTACCAGTCAATGGAGGGGAAACCCTCTATACTGGGACAATTATTATTTTTGGTAACCAGAGTGCCCCCTTTTTGCCTACTTTTAGGGGAGCTGGTTTTTACCTCACATTAAAAACGGCCTTGTGCCTAATTTGCTCAGTGGGGGAGCAAATAAATACCATCTGTTCTCCAGATGCTGCGCACTTCCATTTCTTGTTCTCTTTCGGTGGAGGAGTAGTCCTTCACGACTGACACAATTTTTTTTTTAATTTTTGTACCTTTTCTCCACGTTAAAAAACGACCCTGGTGTCTAACTCTGTCCGGTGGGGAGGCATTGTAAATAGGTACAATTCATTTAGTCAATTAACTGTTCTACAAAAGCGAAATACGTTATAAAATAATTGCATTACATGGTTTAGATAGATGCACATAATTATATATATATATATATATATATATATATATATATATATATATATATATATACTAGCATAGCAGACCCCCTCCCCCGGCGTTGCCAGGTTCTAAAATACCCATAAATATTATATTTTAATTCATACAGAAACTGAGACATGTGCATGCGAGTATTATATTGTTCTAAACCGTTCACTTCTTGTAATGTAAAATGAAAAAAGAAAAATTACTCGAGCTGAGATCGAAACCAAAACCTAAAGACAGTGAGTTGAGTACGACAACCTTTAGACCAGCGTGATACGATCTTTAAAGGCTGTTTTCAAAGTACTTATGCCTAATATACATATCCTGTGATGTGAACTATTCACGTATGCGAAATCGTGAAACAGTTAAAAAACAGATAAAACCGATAACCAACACATAGCAATTTTAAAAATTTTACATTGTAGCAGCTTTTTTTTTCCTGGTGAACACTGATTAAAAAGTTTTCCACGTGTCTGAATATCCTATATACCAAATTTCAAGTCTGTAGATCCAAAACTCGCTGAGCATAAAGGTTGAGAAATGTCTTCACACGCATCTCCCTGATTATATATATATATATATATATATATATATATATATATATATATATATATATATATAGTGTGATAATGGAATAATTCCAGAGCAAATCCGGGTATGAGAGCTCAATGTGGTAAACAGAGCAATAACATAACATAATTTAATTATCAAGTAAATATTTTCTTTTTTATTTTAATTTTTTCTGCCTTACTTAAAAATTGATAGGTTTATTTATGGTGCCTTTTACATATAAAAAACCCCACACAATATTTTTGCTGATGAGGAGACTTTGTTTAGAAAAAACTATATGTAAAAATTATTGTCCGTTGTTTAATGTCTACCACAATAAAAACATCGTTTCCGAAACGATCGTACAAATTATTGACTTTGTTGTTGTTCCTTCTTATGAAACAGATTTTAAATTTTTAATTCTAATTTGAATTTAAAATTATCAATCACATTACTATATATATATATATATATATATATATATATATATATATATATATAGAGAGAGAGAGAGAGAGAGAGAGAGAGAGAGAGAGAAAGCGAGTGATTATATATATATATATATATATATACATAACCACTCGCTTTCTATCTCTCTGTTTCTCTCTCTCTCTCTCTCTTTATATATATATATATATATATATATGTGTGTGTGTGTGTGTGTGTGTGTGTGTAGGGTGCTCCAGAAGTTCACACCATGTAGATGTTTATGAAGCTACAAATTAATATCTATTTCCTTAATCATAATCAGAACAGATGCTAAAATTATTCACCGTGTGCATTGATAAATACATCAATTTCCTTTATAAAACTGTATTTTACTCTGTTGAGTGCTGCGGTGTTGATCTTTTGAAATTCATTTTTTATTAAGAATATAATATACTGATGATATTTGCTAATCGTTATCTCCTGGCTTATTTTCCTTACTGATTTCACGGGGCTTCTAGCAACATTCGACAAATACATAATTAAAAGTTGTTTTGTTTTTTTATGTGTTAAACTTTTTTTGTCAATCATATGTCTTACGATGAACAACGGGGCCAGTTTCTTTGGAAACGTTTAATCAAACGGCAGAGAGTGATATGACTCAATGGGTTTTCTCGGTCTGGATGAGTGCACTTGAATTATTTCACCATATATAACCGAACAAAAAAACAATTTAACTCTTTCTTGTATTGTTAAGTTCTAACCCATAGGACATTAAATCTGGGACTCACAATAAAGTATATTATGTGTGACTTCTGGGACTCTCTCTCTCTCTCTCTCTCTCTCTCTCTCTCTCTCTCTCTATATATATATATATATATATATATATATATATATATAAAAGCAGGCCACCCGGCTTCGCCCGGTCGTAACGCACGCTTGAATTTGATGTTTTAATTTATGCAGATTGCGTATATATTACTATAGAGACAATTCTCTATCGATTATTATAAGTAATATTAATCCTAATATATAGTAGTTAGTTCAAAACTAAATATATATATATATATATATATATATATATATATATATATATATATGACTTGGATACCATCAGCTAAAATTAAAACATAAACATACAACTCTCCGCTCCACCTTTATTCCTTAGCCCCTGAATCACGTCCACACGCACGCGCGCACACAGACACATACACACACATCTATATAATATTTTTTATTTATGTAGATAAATATTACATAGTCGCTACGCTGAACATGCTAATGTGTTGGACAAATTGGTTTGCAAGAAACCAAAAGTCACTCGTCAGGCGACGTAAAAATGTTTATTTGTCATCGAAGGCATATGCTTTGAAAATGGAAGAAGTGAAATATATTTTTTCATTTGTAAAAATAAAATATTAAAACGCTAAAATTTAAGTGGGAGGAGTGACATTAAGTGACATTTTAGACCCAAAATAGAAGGCGACAAGGGGAAAGAAAGTGTCAAGACTTAACAGGGTACATGGAAAGAGTAGAGAGGGAGAAGAAGGGAAAGGAAAGGAGAACGAAACAAAAAAAGAAAGTGAAAAAGACAAAAGTAAAAAGAAAGAACAGACAGACGAAAGAAGGACGAAGGGGTCAGCAGGATTACATTACATTACTATAAGGAGGTGAAGACATTAGAAATCAACTTAGATTAAGGGTTACGAGTTAAAGTGTCAAAGAAAGAAAGAGGTCGACATAAAGGGTTGGATAAAGACACTTAGGCCTTTATACACGTACTTATATGCGTATCAGCAACCCAGTCGGACAGATACTCAGACACACGCACATATGTGTGCAAAGAAATAATACAATCTGAGACAACCTTATGCATTGATAATTAAGCTGTGTTTTCTTAAACATAAGTCATATTTATCACAATGAAGTTGTTTTAAAATAAGAATTTCCAGTAATGAAAATTGAATCCCAATGATAATAATAATAATAATAATAATAATAATAATAATAATAATAAGAAGAATAATAATTTTGATTTCGTTTATCAACGTCTCCCTGGAAAGGGATGGGATTCATTTCCAGAGGATTTCCCTCAATCCCGGCCCCAAACTAGGAGCTTCAAAAATCAAGGGGTTTCCTAGGATGTTGGTGGTACCTACAATAGCAGAAGTCTAAAGGCCGCCTAAAACATCGGGGATTCGTAGTTTTTTCAATTGTCTTTCCAGACCACTTGATACTACTCCTAGTGTGCCTACTACGATTAGGATAATTTGTGTGTTAACCCGGGGTATACGCCTTATCTCCAAGGCGTATACCCCGTAATTGCTCCACTTCTCGTTTTCCTTCTCTCTCACATTCCTATCCCAGGGTACTGAGAAGTCTACAATCTGCCAGGTTTTTTAAACCTAGTCAATGACGACCAAATCCGGACGATTATGTTCCAATTGATCTGTCGTTATGACACTTTTGTCCAACCATACCTCTACCTTGCCATCCTCACTTGTTCTCACTTCATCAGACACCTCCTCAAACCACTTTCCAGCACACTTCACCCAAACCTTCTTACAGACCTCCCAATATATCCGGAGTCCCATGCGATCGTGTTTTTTGCGGTACTCTCTCTGGGCTAATCCACTACACCCTGCTGCAAGGTGCACAATTGACTCTGAGGTCTTACCACCATCCGGCATTCTGCAGCAACTTCCCCTCCTAGAACCACTTTTTTGAACAACCGTGTCCCTAATGCTTGCTCTTGTGCTGCACAAACAAAAGCTTCAGTACTCTTAGCCAGATACCCAGCTGAAAGCCATTGCCACGATCTTTCATCAGCCACTTCTGCTATATCCTGAAAGAACCTTCCATAAATTTTCTTCCTAGCCAGTTCCTCTGCCCTTTCTCTATCCATACGTTTTACATAATCAGCCTTGATTTCACATACCTCCACTTCATTGGCCACAACCTTAAGCATCCACTCCTTACATCTAACCACATGCTCCTTCAACGACATCTCGGTTCTAACACAATCTTTTACACTTTTCAATCCTCTCCCACCGTCCTTCCTTTTTTGATACATCCTTGCTGCGCTACTTCGAATGTGAAATATACCAAACATTGCTAAGACTTTTCTTGTTTTGATATCCATGGCATGTAAATCCTTGTCAGACCATTCTAAAATTCCCGCACTGTATCTCAAAACACTGACTGCCCATGCATTCACCGCTTTCATCAGGTATAGTAATAATAATAATAATAATAATAATAGTAATAACAATAGTAATAATAATAGTAATAATAATAGTAATAATAGTAATAATAATAGTAATAATAGTTACAATAATAGTAATAATAGTAATAATAATAGTAATAATAGTTACAATAATAGTAATAATAGTTACAATAATAGTAATAATAATAGTAATAATAGTTACAATAATAGTAATAATAATAGTAATAATAGTTACAATAATAGTAATAATAATAGTAATAATAGTTACAATAATAGTAATAATAATAATAATAATAGTTACAATAATAGTAATAATAATAGTAATAATAGTTACAATAATAGTAATAATAATAGTAATAATAGTTACAATAATAGTAATAATAGTTACAATAATAGTAATAATAATAGTAATAATAGTTACAATAATAGTAATAATAATAGAAATAATAGCTACAATAATAGTAATAATAATAATAATAGTTACAATAATAGTAATAATAATAGTAATAATAGTTACAATAATAGTAATAATAATAATAATAGTTACAATAATAGTAATAATAATAGTAATAATAGTTACAATAATAGTAATAATAATAGTAATAATAGTTACAATAATAGTAATAATAATAGTAATAATAGTTACAATAATAGTAATAATAGTTACAATAATAGTAACAATAATAGTAATAACAGTTACAATAATAGTAATAATAATAGTAATAATAGTTACAATAATAGTAATAATAATAATAATAGTTACAATAATAGTAATAATAATAGTAATAATAGTTACAATAATAGTAATAATAATAGTAATAATAGTTACAATAATAGTAATAATAATAGTGATAATAGTTACAATAATAGCAATAATAATAATAATAGTTACAATAATAGTAATAATATTAGTAATAATAGTTACAATAATAGTAATAATAATAGTAATAATAGTTACAATAATAGTAATAATAGTTACAATAATAGTAATAATAATAGTAATAATAGTTACAATAATAGTAATAATAATAGTAATAATAGTTACAATAATAGTAATAATAATAGTAATAATAGTTACAATAATAGTAATAATAATAGTAATAATAGTAATAATAATAGTAATAATAGTTACAATAATAGTAATAATAATAGTAATAATAGTTACAATAATAGTTACAATAATAGTTATAATAATAATAATAGTTACAATAATAGTAATAATAATAATAGTAACAATAATAGTAATAATAATAATAATAATAGTTACAATAATAGTAATAATAATAATAATAGTTACAATAATAGTAATAATAATAGTAATAATAGTTACAATAATAGTAATAATAATAATAATAATAGTTACAATAATAGTGATAATAATAGTGATAATAGTTACAATAATAGCAATAATGATAATAGTTACAATAATAGTAATAATAATAGTAATAATAGTTACAATAATAGTAATAATAATAGTAATAATAGTTACAATAATAGTAATAATAGTTACAATAATAGTAATAATAATAGTAATAATAGTTACAATAATAGTAATAATAATAGTAATAATAGTTACAATATTAGTAATAATAATAGTAATAATAGTTACAATAATAGTAATAATAATAGTAATAATAGTTACAATAATAGTAATAATAATAATAATAATAGTTACAATAATAGTAATAATAATAGTAATAATAGTTACAATAATAGTAATAATAATAGTAATAATAGTTACAATATTAGTAATAATAATAGTAGTTACAATAATAGTAATAATAATAGTAATAATAGTTACAATAATAGTAATAATAATAGTAATAATAGTTACAATAATAGTAATAATAATAGTAATAATAGTTACAATAATAGTAATAATAATAGTAATAATAGTTACAATAATAGTAATAATAATAGTAATAATAGTTACAATAATAGTAATAATAATAGTAATAATAGTTACAATAATAGTAATAATAATAGTAATAATAGTAATAATAATAGTAATAATAGTTACAATAATAGTAATAATAATAGTAATAATAGTTACAATAATAGTTACAATAATAGTAATAATAATAGTAATAATAGTTACAATAATACTAATAATAATAATAATAGTTACAATAATAGTAATAATAATAGTAATAATAGTTACAATAATAGTAATAATAATAGTAATAATAGTTACAATAATAGTAATAATAATAGTAATAATAGTTACAATAATAGTAATAATAATAGTAATAATAGTTACAATAATAGTAATAATAATAGTAATAATAGTTACAATAATAGTAATAATAGTAATAATAATAGTTACAATAATAGTAATAATAATAGTAATAATAGTTACAATAATAGTAATAATAATAGTAATAATAGTTACAATAATAGTAATAATAGTTACAATAATAGTAATAATAATAGTAATAATAGTTACAATAATAGTAATAATAATAGTAATAATAGCTACAATAATAGTAATAATAATAATAATAGTTACAATAATAGTAATAATAATAGTAATAATAGTTACAATAATAGTAATAATAATAATAATAGTTACAATAATAGTAATAATAATAGTAATAATAGTTACAATAATAGTAATAATAATAGTAATAATAGTTACAATAATAGTAATAATAATAGTAATAATAGTTACAATAATAGTAATAATAGTTACAATAATAGTAACAATAATAGTAATAACAGTTACAATAATAGTAATAATAATAGTAATAATAGTTACAATAATAGTAATAATAATAATAATAATAGTTACAATAATAGTAATAATAATAGTAATAATAGTTACAATAATAGTAATAATAATAGTAATAATAGTTACAATAATAGTAATAATAATAGTGATAATAGTTACAATAATAGCAATAATAATAATAATAGTTACAATAATAGTAATAATAATAGTAATAATAGTTACAATAATAGTAATAATAATACTAATAATAGTTACAATAATAGTAATAATAGTTACAATAATAGTAATAATAATAGTAATAATAGTTACAATAATAGTAATAATAATAGTAATAATAGTTACAATAATAGTAATAATAATAGTAATAATAGTTACAATAATAGTAATAATAATAGTAATAATAGTAATAATAATAGTAATAATAGTTACAATAATAGTAATAATAATAGTAATAATAGTTACAATAATAGTTACAATAATAGTTATAATAATAATAATAGTTACAATAATAGTAATAATAATAATAATAATAGTAACAATAATAGTAATAATAATAATAATAATAATAATAATAATAGTTACAATAATAGTAATAATAATAATAATAGTTACAATAATAGTAATAATAATAGTAATAATAGTTACAATAATAGTAATAATAATAATAATAATAGTTACAATAATAGTAATAATAATAGTGATAATAGTTACAATAATAGCAATAATGATAATAGTTACAATAATAGTAATAATAATAGTAATAATAGTTACAATAATAGTAATAATAATAGTAATAATAGTTACAATAATAGTAATAATAGTTACAATAATAGTAATAATAATAGTAATAATAGTTACAATAATAGTAATAATAATAGTAATAATAGTTACAATATTAGTAATAATAATAGTAATAATAGTTACAATAATAGTAATAATAATAGTAATAATAGTTACAATAATAGTAATAATAATAATAATAGTTACAATAATAGTAATAATAATAGTAATAATAGTTACAATAATAGTAATAATAATAGTAAGAATAGTTACAATATTAGTAATAATAATAATAGTTACAATAATAGTAATAATAATAGTAATAATAGTTACAATAATAGTAATAATAATAGTAATAATAGTTACAATAATAGTAATAATAATAGTAATAATAGTTACAATAATAGTAATAATAATAGTAATAATAGTTACAATAATAGTAATAATAATAGTAATAATAGTTTCAATAATAGTAATAATAATAGTAATAATAGTTACAATAATAGTAATAATAATAGTAATAATAGTAATAATAATAGTAATAATAGTTACAATAATAGTAATAATAATAGTAATAATAGTTACAATAATAGTTACAATAATAGTAATAATAATAGTAATAATAATTACAATAATAGTAATAATAATAATAATAGTTACAATAATAGTAATAATAATAGTAATAATAGTTACAATAATAGTAATAATAATAGTAATAATAGTTACAATAATAGTAATAATAATAGTAATAATAGTTACAATAATAGTAATAATAATAAGAATAATAATAGTGACAATAATAGTAATAATAAAAGTAATAATAGTTACAATAATAGTAATAATAATAGTAATAATAGTTACAATAATAGTAATAATAATAGTAATAATAGTTACAATAATAGTAATAATAGTTACAATTATAGTTACAATAATAGTAATAATAGTTACAATAATAGTAATAATAATAGTAATAATAGTTACAATAATAGTAATATAATAATAATAGTTACAATAATAGTAATAATAATAGTAATAATAGTTACAATAATAGTAATAATAATAGTAATAATAGTTACAATAATAGTAATAATAATAGTAATAATAGTTACAATAATAGCAATAATAATAATAATAGTTACAATAATAGTAATAATAATAGTAATAATAGTTACAATAATAGTAATAATAATAGTAATAATAGTTACAATAATAGTAAAAATAATAGTAATAATAGTTACAATAATAGTAATACTAATAGTAATAATAGTTACAATAATAGTAATAATAATAGTAATAATAGTTACAATAATAGTAAAAATAATAGTAATAATAGTTACAATAATAGTAATAATAATAATAATAATAGTTACAATAATAGTAATAATAATAGTAATAATAATAGTTACAATAATAGTAATAATAATAGTAATAATAGTTACAATAATAGTAATAATAATAGTAATAATAGTTACAATAATAGTAATAATAATAATATTAGTTACAATAATACTAATAATAATAGTAACAATAGTTACAATAATAGTAATAATAATAGTAATAATAGTTACAATAATAATAATAATAATAGTAATAATAGTAATAATAGTAATAATAGTAATAATAGTAATAGTAATAATAATAGTAATAATAATAGTAATAATAATAATAGTAATAATAGTAATAATCATAATAGTAATAATAGTAATAGTAATAATAGTAATATTAATAATAATAATAATAGTAATAATAATAATGATAATAGTAATAATAATAGTAATAATTATAATAATAATAAAGTAATAGTAATAATAATAATAGTAATAATAATAGTAATTATAAGTAAAAAAAATAATAATAATAGTAGTAATAATAATAATAGTAATTATGATAATAAAAAAATAATAATATTAGCTATAATAGTAATAATAATAATAATAATAATAATATTAATAATATTAATAATATTAATAATAGTAATAATAGTTATAGTAAGATGAAATATAAGTGTAAATAAATTAGACAATAAAACAATCAAGAAAATAAGAAAAAATAATTCAAGAAAAACATAATAATATTAATAATATAAAGGAAAAGATAGAGTAGAAAATTGTAGGAGAATGAATTAGTACATCGCATTACCATAGTAATAGCTTAAAAATAAATATAAATATACATAAAATATAAAAATGTAAATAAAATGAAGTTTTAGCGATTTAATATTTTATTTTTAAAAATGAAAACATATGTTTCACTTCTTCCATTTTTGAACCAGATGACTTCGGTGAAAATATTTTTGATGAGATTTAGGTCGCTGACTGGCTAGGTCACTGTAGAACACTAATCTTTAAACCATTTCATAGTTATTTTAGCCTCGTGCTTGGGGTTATTGTTTAACTGGAAGATAAAGTCACGGCCTAATCCTTAATCGGCGGCATTTTTGAAAAGATATGTCGATAAAGTCTTCATGTATTTTGCTGCATTCATTTTTACTATGATTTCAACTCCTCCAAATCCATTTGCAGAAAAGCAGTCCTAAATCATTGCACGTCCATCTATAAATTTTACAGAGGGAATGGTACTAGATAGTTTAAATTCTGTCCCCCTTCTCCTCCATACACGGATGCGTATCTTATTTCCGAAAAACTCAATTTTTGTTTCTCTGACCAAATAATTTTGTTTCACAACTCGTCCGATTCCCATTAATATTTATAAACAAATTTCAAACGATCTTTCCCATATCTAGGACTCAACAGTAGAGTCTTTCTCGGTGTCCTAGAATACAGACCGATACAGTTCAATAAGCTCTTGATTGGTTCCTCGCTTACTTCAATACCTCCTTCCTACAAATCCTTCTGAATTTCTGAAGAGTCAGAAATGATTCTTTGTTCACGTTACAAGCAATGTAACGAGCAGTAACATACTTTAATTTAAAATGGCCGACTACGTCTTAAAAGATTTTTAGTATTACAGCCTCTTGTTTTCCACTTTCTCATAACAGCCCCAAACTGTACCCGTCATTAAATTTAGTTCTAACGCTATTTTCTTTTACCTCTTTTCATCGTTTATGTCTTGCTATGATTTCATTAGTCAATTCCTTTGTTGTAACCATCTTAGAACAGTAATGAGAGAATCAACCTGCGCAGTCTTTGAGAAATGTTATCTACTAATCTGCAAAGACCGGAAACCTAGGATGCTTTCTGATTGGTTGAAATATTGTAAGAAGATGAAATAACTTCTTAAGAAGAAGATTTGACAGTGTGTTAAATACTTTTTCATATAGGTATTTTCATTTTTGTTTTATTTTTAGGTAGATATTATCTATTAAAAGATAGTAGACCCTACTACCATGTCTCCTTCTCCCTCAGCAGGGGTCTACGTTCTAACCTTCCAGAGGTTGAAACCCAATTACAGGAGACGACACCGGACATATTCTTTCTAAGCGAAACTGGAATAGGGCCGACCACTTCCCTATATGAGTTCATAATTAACGGATACTCTAATTTAACAGCTAAATCTGACCCCCAAGATCGCCATGGGCATGGAATATGTGCCTACATTAAAAATGGCTTCTCAGGTGGCAGGGATATCTCTAGAGAAGATCCTAATTTACCTTATATGTGCTTCCGGGTTGCACTTGCTTACGCCACTGCAGCGGAGTTACTATCTTTAAGAGGATATCTGAGAAAATAGACCACATCCTTCTGCACACCCCTCGGCTAACATCCACATCTGTGGTGACTTCAACGTCCATAACGTGGAATGGCTGACCCACTCAAATAGTACGGACGATGAGGAGGAGGTTCTGTCATGATTTTTCCATTGCTTATGACCTCACTCAGATTGTTCACGAACCTACCCGTGTGCCCGATACTACAGGTCAATATTCAATCCTCCTAGACATCTTTCTCTCAACTTTCCCTGAGCTATGTTCATGTTCCGTTCTTTCTCCGCTAGGATCCTCCGACCACTCCGTCGTATCAGTAAAGATAAAAATGAAATGTAATAAGTCCCCAGACATACTCCTCCACCGTACTGTATACCGATACTCCATGGCTGACTGGGATAGCTTCCGTACATTTATATCTGATCTACCTCTGCATTCCATGTTTAAAAAGGATGTGTCCTCTATAGTATCAGACCTGACCGAATGGTTAATTGTAGGCATAGACCGATTCATACCATCTTAAAAATTCAAACAAAAACCTACCAGCCAGCCATGATTCTCTCCAGAATGTGCTGCTGCCATCGCGCACAGAAATCACTTTTCCATAGCTACCAACGTAATAGATGCACTGAGACTAAAGCTGCTTTCAGGAACGCCAGCAACCACTGTAAAAGAGTAATAAAAAGTGCAAGAGAGCTATATGCCCAGTCTGTTAAATCCAAAGTAGCTGATCAGCGGCTTGGTTCCCACCAGTTTTGGCAAATAACAAATAGGATCCCGAACAGAAGTGTGCGTTCTATCCCAACCATTATCAACGGACCAGAGGTCATCTGTCAGCATCAGACAAGGCCAAACTATTTGCAAAGAACTTTGCAGCTACTTCTACCCTATGCGACGAAGGCCATCAACTCCCCATATTTCCTCCTATAACAAAGAACAGACTAGGTAACATACAAATATCTATGCATGAGATCGCCAAGCTAATCAAGAACCTTGATTCCAGTAAAGCAACTGGCCCTGACGGCATCCCAATTATAGTGTTAAAAAAGCTTCAACCAGAACTTGCTCCCATACTTACGAAACAGTTTAAAAGTTTCCTTAAGGAGAAGTGCTTTCCAACACCCTGGAAAACCTCATCAGTTTTCCCTGTATTTAAGAACTCAGGCGATAAGTCATCTCCCTCTCAGTACAGACCAATAAGTCTCGTATGTGTTATGAGTAAGTTGCTGGAATCCATATTAAATAGAGAAATAGTCAACGACCTCAGCAGAAATTACCTTCTTTGTGACACGCAATATGGTTTCCGTTCTGGAAGATCTACCGCAGATGTGCTAACGGTTACATCTCATAGAATTAGTGAATCTCTTGACAAAGGCTTCCTTTCTAGGGCAATTACTCTTGACATATCAAAGGCCTTCGACAAGGTATGGCATAAAGGCCTACTTCAGAAGATCTCCAGCTACGGTATAACTGGAAATATTCTCTCTATCATTAAATCATTTCTCTCTGATAGGTTCA
This sequence comes from Euprymna scolopes, assembly GCF_053919585.1. Taxonomy (NCBI): domain Eukaryota; kingdom Metazoa; phylum Mollusca; class Cephalopoda; order Sepiida; family Sepiolidae; genus Euprymna; species Euprymna scolopes. The sequence continues at coordinate 154,545,525 of NC_136482.1, read as the reverse complement.
TAAGAGTAGTGGTTGATGGACAAAAATCAGAGGCCTGCAGTATTAATGCTGGAGTCCCTCAAGGGTCCATCCTGGGCCCAACGCTCTTCCTGATCTACATCAATGATTTCCCTAAACGCATACTTAAATCATTCGTTGACATCTATGCTGATGACACGACCATCTACAGCAACACATCCAAGGCTGTAAATGACAAAGTTCTCTCTGATTCTCTCTCCTCTGATCTCGAACGAGTGATTCAGTGGGGGAAGACGTGGCTGGTTACCTTTAATGCATCTAAATCCAAACTCATATCTTTACATCATCAACGCTCTGATCCCCATCTGACCTCAATTGAAATGGAGGGCTCTCGTCTGGGAGAAGCCCCATGTTTTGACAAGCTTCTGGGCTTGACCTTCACTCCTGATCTAAAATGGAACACGCACATCAAGTCTGTTGCCAAGGTCGCTGGAAAGATGGTGGGATCCTTCTACCACTCCAGAAGATATCTCACTACTGATGCAATTCTCTATCTATATAAAAGCCAAGTACGTCCAAGGATGGAATACTGCTGCCATATCTGGCCAGGAGCTGCTAAGAAATAGCCTATCCTGCCTTGACAGAGTACAACATAGACTTCGTGGCTTAGTGGGGGATCCCCTTTTCTCTTCCCTGCAACCTCTCTCCCACAGAAGAGACGTTGCAAGTCTATCTTTGTTTTATTTCCATGGCAGGTGCTCGTCTGAACTCCAATCTCTGGTTCCCCTCGCCAATTCTTTACAAAAAACACCCGTCTAGCTGAATACACTGTCAAAAACTTTCCCCACTCTATATCTATGCCCAAATCAAAACGTAGATTCCATGAACAAAGCTTCTTTCTTAGAACTGCACGCCTGTGGAACTCTGTTCCGTCTGCCTGCTTCCCTCCTTACTACAACTTGTATGTCTTCAAGTCCAACGTAAACAAATTCCTGACGAACCGCCCCCCTTTAGTAGACACTTTTAATATCCACACTAACGTACTGTACTTACAATAATCCTTATCGCTGAGTGGCTTCCGGGCCCTGATAAGTGGTGACCACCTTGTAAAAAAAAAAGAGTGTAAATTTCATTCATATTAACTTGATATTTTTTGAGAAATGCGAAATAACCGATGTATAACATACTTTTGTTACCCACTATATATATATATATATATATATATATATATATATATATATATATATATATATATATATATATATACGTACTAGGAGGACTCGTTTTTCGGCGTTGCCTGAGGAGTTAGTGTAGAAAACATTAAATGGTCATTTTGAATTGCTAAGTACCTGTGTATCAGTGGTGCCAGCTGGTAATATGTCACAAAGCCAGGACAGAGTAGGTAAATGCTCCCTTCCTCCCAAAAGAAAACAAATTAAACTATGATTATTTGGTGCATCATCATATGTGATTCACATGAATTAAAGACTGTGGAGAAACGCACGAGAAAAAATTAACAGAGAAATGTTTAACTCAAATGCTCTGTGATAAATGTTTGAAAGCGAAATGCAATGAATGGTTTCTTAGGTATTTATTAAAAGAGTAAGTAACTTTCGAAAGTAATGGAAATCTTGTGCTGAAATTCCTGAAATAAATGAAAATATGGTAAGTGGTGATTGTTGTAAGTAAAGAAAAATGAAATATGTACATAAGTAAAAGTTGGATCACCAAAATAGAATTTGTTTAAAATGAGAACCCGACTCACAATTAGCAACCTTTCTCATACTGATCGCAATAAAAGTAAGTAATTAAAAAGAAAATCATGTTACCATGCAATTTTAAGCTTCATAATATTTATAGGAAAAATTTCACCCTCAAGCAGAATGGCTCGGTATCGACTGGCAGTCACAGACGTAGACGAATTCCCAAACAAACAAACCGGAGGAAAAATAGAAATATAAAAATAACAAAACTCTACTGTAACATTACGGATATATTTATTTTTTCCAAGAAAAGTTGCACTTCGTATTGTTTATTTAGGTATATTATTTTTTTTTAGCATTTTTTAAAAATTTATTTACGACAGTGCCCAGTGTAGTATAAACACCTTCAAGCTCCCTATGGTAAGAGGGGTTTCTGAATAAACACCCCTAACCTCGAAAGCCGTTCTCAACATAAGTAGGTTGGAGGTGTTTTTAACGAAAGCCATTTTTAACGTGGGGATGTTGGAGATGTTTAATCTCCGCTGGTTAATGTTTTAAAAGAATACCCACTGTGTAAAAAAAAACAACATATTTTTTGTTTTTCAATAAAACATGAATGTTTTATTGATAATCGTAAATTATTACGTGAAAGTACAGTATTTTTTCAAGAAAAAAAATAATTCGTAGCAAGTTTTATGGAGAAAATTGGCAGTAAAGGTTTTTTTTTTCTAGTGTAAATATGTTTTATTTTTTTTATATTAAAAAGGTGAATATATGAAAACCGTAACTTTTTAGGCAAAAGTACAGTATTATTTTAAAGAAGCAAAAACGATAGTTTTTAGTTTTATTAAATAAAGTAGGCAGTAAACGGGGGTTTAGAGTTCCTACCGAGTGGCCTCGCCACGAGCGGATAGTTAAACAGAAGGTAGTGGTAAAGTATGGGAAAAGAAAAGCAAAAAAAAACAAAAAATTGCTTCAGTCTGGAAGGATTTCTCCTCCACTGAGCGAGTACAGAAAAAATGCAGTTTAGTATAAGAGCAGTAAGTACACGTTGCTCGTCCCGCCCCCCAACAAAATGTAGACATGTAATAGTATGGAATTCAAAGTAAGAACGGCTTTCGGGGAACATACCAACCGCCAAAGCCGATGTTAGCATGGATGGGTTGGGGTGTTTTTGTTCCGAAAACCGTCATTAACATGTTTGATATTGATGGAGAGGGTTATACTATGCTAAAAAAAGAAATAATGGCAGTAGACGTTTTTTTTTTTTGGTCCCCCGACAAAAGGAGGGTGGAGTTGTAAATTCACCCTTGTCCGTTCGTTTGTCCGCACCTATCTCAGTAACTACGCCTTGGAATTTTTGAAATTTTGCACAAAGATTAAACAAGATATGAGTAAAAAAGTAACAGAACGGAGTCATCGAACCAGAAAATCTCTATATCAGCTTAGAAAATTGAACAACAACAAAAAAACTGTGTACCCATATGAAATTTAGCCTATAAAATCATGCATTTTCTCATTTTGGAATTTTTTCCATTGCGCCAGGGTACAGCTAGTATATATATATATATATATATATATATATGTGTGTGTGTGTGTGTGTGTGTGTGTGTGTGTTGCTGCAAAAGTGATTAATGAATGAGTACAGCTACATAATTCTTATAGAAGCATTGATTTATTATAAATATTGAAATAATTAAAAATTAAAAGTCTTTTCGATGCAAAATTATTTAATTTTTAATTTTCCCCTTTATGAATAACAAGAATTGTAACTTATTTTGTCACACACACACACACACACACACACACACACACATATATATATATATACATATATATACACACACACATATATATATATATATATATATATATATATATATATATATATATAGCTGACTATGTCAGTTTTCATGGAAATCGTTCCAAACTTGTCGTGCCCGCACTAGATGTAATTGGCTTGGAACTAAAAATGATTAGCAAAATGAAAGCAGGTGCCTATTGTACTTACTCTTGAAATGACACTATAGCTGGCAGGAAAATAGGTTGCGGGAAGAGAGTTCAACAAGTTCCCGGAAAGTAAGTACTGGAATAGGAAACTGTGTTACAATGGCGTATAAAAAGAGTGAATTTATGGAGACTAGTAGACTAACGGGTCAAACGAGCTGAAACAAAGGAAGCAAATGATAGATTAGAAAACATACTATCATAGTATTTAAAGAAAGACTAAGACTTTCAAATGTGAGTCTGTGCGAGAAAAAATTGCAGAGAAAGAAGAAAGAGTGGTACTAATCAAATACATTTCTACACATTATCAAAGACTCTAAAATAGAACAGAGATTAACTCACATAAATATGACAACATTACATACATAGTCTGATAGTCGATGTGTAGATATAGAGAATAGCTTTAGCCCTGATAAAGATTTTTAGAGCGATAGAGAGAGAGAGAGAGAGAGAGAGAGAGAGAGAGAGAGAGAGAGAGAGAGAGAGAGCCGATTTGACGAGAGAAGAAAGAGCCACACATCTTACATATGAACGCCAAGAGAGATTTATTTAGAAAGGAAGACGAAAGAAGTTTTACAGTCGACGTTTCCTCAAGAACATACCCATCCCTGAAAATGTCAGGAAGAAAACAGACACGTGTTCGATTGGAAGACACAAGCTTAATCTTAATAAGGTTTAGCGAAAGTAGCTGTTTCGTACCCCAAATCAACAACTGTAGCAAATGTCAACTTTTTTTTTCTTTTTTTACAAAGGAGTCACCACTTATCTATGCCCGGAAGCCACTCGAGGATAGGGGTTAATGAGTGTACAGTAGTCAATGGGAAAATGTGGTAATCGTTAGTAGAGGAAAATTTGGTATATTGGATTACATAAGGGAATGGCTCATCAAGAATTTGTTTAGGTTGGACTTGAAGACAACCATATTGTAGTCAGCTGGAAAGCAGGCAAACGAAAGAGTTCCACAGGCGTGCAGTTCTAAGAAAGAAGCTTTGTTCATGGAGTCTACGCTTAGGTTTAGGCACAGACAAAGGGTGGAGGAAATTATTGATAGTGTTTTCAGCTAGAAGAGTGTATTTCGTGAAAGTCAGGCCAGGAGGGGTCATAGATTTGAGCTCAGACAAGCACTTGTCATGAAAATAATGATAAAGCAGAGACCTCGCAACGTCTCTTGTGTGGGAAAGAGCTTAGAGGGAAGAGAAAAAGGCATACCCCCCACTAGGCTACAAAGTCTATTTTTAACTCTGTCAAGGCAGTGTAAGCTGCTTCTAGCAGCTCTTGTATAAAACAACAGTACTCCATGCTTGGACGTACTTGGCTCTTATGCAGGTAGAGAATTGCATCAGCAATGAGATATCTACTGGAGCGGTAGAATGATCCCATCATTTTTCCAGTGACCTTGGCAACAGATTTGATGTATTTGTTCCATCTCAGATCAGGAGTAAAGGTCAGACCTAGAAGCTTGTCAAAGCATTGAGCCTCCCTGAAACGAGAGCTATTTATTTCGATTGATGGCAGACGGGCATCAGAGCGTTGATGATTGAATGATAGAAGCTTGGTTTTTGATTACTAGCCTATTTCGACTGATGCGAGGGAGATAGGCGACATCAGAATAGAAAGTGACATCACCAGCATAGATATTAATCTTGTGAATAATATTACCGGAGAGATCATTAATTTAGATAAGAAAACAATTTCGGGCCTAGAATAAAACATAGGAAACATCAGCATTTCAAAGGAGAATGAAAAGACAACATTCAGAGTGAATTGCCGAATGAAAAGACATAAGTCTCTCGTTTTTACAACTATTATCATAACCAATGTATTAATTTATGGAAATTTTAAGGCGCGTTGTTAAAGGTAAAATATTAATTTTTTTTGTGATTCTTCTTTTCGTTTTTCTTTTAGAAAATTCTGATTTTTACTCGATTCACCACCCATATGGAACATGTTATTAAATTCTCATAGACAATGCTTGAAACAGTGTAATCAGACCGGAAATAATATAAAATCGACATAATTATCTGATTAACATTAATTACGATACGGTGATTAATCCCGTTCCGGTTTTAATGCTTGCATACATACACGATGATTGCAACGTATTGTCAGACGAGTGCCACTCCCTCAGACACTTAAAGTCCATGAGCCCAAAAATGACTCCCATCGCCACAGGACCATTTTAATAGACAAATGCCTGAAGGAGTATCTATACACAGATGATGTTACAGAGTCTTAGCTTTGTATTGTGGGTACTGGTCTCCCGCTTTATGTTTTTTTTTTAAATCAGAGATTTGCTTCTCCTAGGAAAGTTGCCTTCACCACGGCTTACGGGAGCTCTCTCCACCCCAACACACACATACATACACACAAACACACATGTTGCTAGTTGACCGTTGACCCCGAAAAAGGGTTCATCAGCATACATACATGCATACATACATACATACTAGCTTTCTTCAGTCTTGACACTGTAAGGGTGGCTGCCCGTGAAATTTGTGTGACAAGAGTTGCGCAATCTACACCCATGCTTCGCCTGAGTCAACATTGTTAAATACCAGTGGCAAGTTGAGGTTCAGGACGACTGGAAACAATGCCGAGATAAGCGGAAAGCACATACAGCGCCTAGACTTCCCAAATAGTCACCCATCTGATATTTGCCAGGCTCAACGTAGATTAACTTCGGTGATCTGACAAGAACCGGTGTATCAACGTGATTATGCCGTAATACATACATACATACATACATACATACATACATACATACATATACATTGACATTGGATGACGGCTTTTTAGCGGGAAGATTAATTCTCTACCAACGTAGTTTTTTTGGTACATGACCCATGTGGACTGTATATAAAACAAGTGTTTTTTCTCTGGACTTAAGATCGAAATCTGATGTGTGAGTAATTCAAATATGTGATAAATATATAATTTTACATGCTTGTTTATTAACGAAACAGATCTGTCATGTTGACCTTGAGAAAATAATTAAAAAAATACGGATAATAAAATCAGGATCTCTAGCATATAGCGGATGGTTTATTATAGTATATATACTCTGCAATTACAACAGATATTTATTGAGCTTTCAACATTTTACTTTTTTATTCTTTCATAACATGACTTTAAAGATATTTAAAAGGAAATTATAACCATATACATGCACACACATATATATATATATATATATATGTTTATACAATAACATATATATATATATATATATATATATATATATATATATATATATATATATATATATGAGATATGTCTCGTGATGCGGGGTTCGAATCGTTCGACTGGTATTAATCGTGACACACTGCACTGAAGATTCCCGAAAGGATGAAACACTAGTGTCTGTAGATATTTAATTATTATAGTAAAAAAATAATTATATATATATATATATATATATATATATATCATAATTTAGGAATTTGACTTTTATTATTTGAAACGTTTATATTTCACGTATAGAATTTTTATTAGATTTCCTTAACCCATGACTTTTCGATGTTTATTCATCTCCTCAGATATATATATATATATATATATATATATATATATATATATATAGCTTTCTTGTGTATATATGTGGAAAGAGAGAGTGGCAGTCTTTGAAAACACCATATAAGTAAATGAACATTTTAGTGGCATTCGAACTGCAAGCAAACGTTTTTCAAATTATTTTTGAACACAAAGAACAATCCTTTTCCTTAATCTAGTAGACACCCGCATTCTCTTTTATTATCATTGATATGAAATCATTAACTGTTCATAATTACTGCCGTACTTAGTGCACTGAGAGAAAGTGAGATGTTTGAAAGAAAATACTCGTGGAATATAGAACAGGATGCGCACTCTGTCTATGTATCAATGTAGGCGTGTTTCTGTGCGCTGATATCCTTGCGAGGGGTTGGGGTTGGGAGGGAAATAGCTGCGAATGGTACGGTTATATGCTATCAGCGAGAGGTATAATTGCAACAGAAGATAATGTCAGCGTGTAGGCAAATAATGAGAAACTTGAAGAGATTAAAAAACGTGCTTGAAATGAAATAGTGACCAACTCATTAGAGAAAGTTTAGTTCAGAAACGAGGACGTCTGTAGCCTCGCAGTCGGCCACCTGTTCCTCACTTCCTTGATAGTTTAGAATTGGAATCCGACACGTTTTAAGCGTAAACGGGAATTATCAAATGGTACCGACCCATGTTTTGACCAATTTTCATTTGAAGAAATACGAGTTGGAATAAAAATGTTGTTTCAAAAGAAAACCAGTAGCAATATAAACATAGCACCCATCTATGAAATATGCTAGGTTGTTAAGACCAAAATACATTAATTAGGAACTCTATGATAACAATGTTTATATGTATATATATATATATATATATATATATATATATATGTATATATATATATATATATGATGGGACGATTCCAATGTTTTTCCCGATTCCGATACAATTACCGATTTCGTACTAAATTTCCAATTCCGATACAAGTACCGATTCCGATTCTGATTCTTTATAAATCTCTAAATATTTAAATATAGACTCGTCATTTTTCCCGATTACCGTAAAAACACTCGTTAAATGCTATCGATTTTAGCTTTACTAGTAGTTAAAAATCAATAAATATTTATTATTTTATAATTATTACCGATTTGCTTTAAATATATTCCAACAAAAAGGCAAGTGAAAGAATCGTTTTGGCATTGGGAAATATACACAAATTTTTCCGATTCCGATATACCTAAATGTTCCGATTTTTCGAATTCCCGATTTCAATTCTGATTAAGATTTTCGCTATCGAGGACTACTATTGACCGTAACCAGTTATACAGTCCTTTTGAAATTTTCATTTCTATTTTTCTCGTTATCTACTGAATATTTTAATGAAACCTATATGAAATATGTTCCTTATTAAATTGTAAAGATTTTCTATTCTGAAAGAAGTTTTAAAAAATTTAATCTAAAAAAGTTATTTTAAAGTTTTTGTTAAAAAAAATTCAGATTTTCTCATTATTCAGACATGCTGTACAAAGAAAGAGTTGCAAAAAGAGCTGTGGTGTGAGGAGAAATACAGCCAATTTTCTGACCGAAAAGGGATTACAAAGATTTTCCCAACTCTCAGTACCCTGTATATCAAATTTCGAGTCTGTAGACTGAAAATTGACAGAGTTATTGCGTAGGAAAATGTACACAGAAACATACGCACACACAGATACGCCCATATATATATATATATATATATATATATATATATATATATATATATATAATAGACAGTTATCCATATACAGTACTGCTTCGCTTAATCACAACTCATCAGTGTGGCTAGACAGGGACCTACCTCAGCCCTGGATCGAACTCGACCGCCCAAACGACAGTCAATGCTTATCACCACTACGCTATTCGGCTACTGTGCAGTTTTAACAGTTCGATTTGTTTACACAAAGAGCATCGATTAATACGCTAATGCCAGTTTGTATATCACTTCCCAAGATGCTCAACCCAAGATAGGGAGCATTATAGTCATCCACACAGTACTGCTTCACTGTATCACAGCTCATCAGTGCGGCTAGAAAGGCAACTACCTCAACCCCTATCGAAACCCGACCGCCTAAATATATATATATATATATATATATATATATATATATATATATATATATATATATACTAGCATTTCAGCCGTTGCTCGGGTGTTTGGATATGTATGTTGAGCAAAAAAATAAAAAAGTGGTAGTAGGAAGGCACGCTCGAACCCGTACCGCGAAGGAAGAAAAGAACGAAAAAAAATACCTGCCGTCTTTGCTGTTACGACCACCAACAAACCGGAAGTTACTTATGTTTAAATTAAGGCGAGACAATCGAAAGGAGAGGATGACTTTAAAAAATATCGGCGAAAAAAGCGACCTCTCCCTGTAGAAAAATGCCCAGTTGAAGTTTAAGATATTAATGTTTTTAGCCAATTTTTCGATATTTGTCGTCTGAAAGGCCGAACTTCAAAACGATACTGATCTTTGTAAAATCCGTCGCCTCTGTCAAAAGTTTTAGGCAGACATGCAAACATACATACATTTATATATTGGTAGCTAAAAATTTTCGACCCAAATCGATTAAAAAGCTTGCCCTATCTCTGAATACCCTTTATGTAAAATTTCAAATGTTTAGACCAGAAATTGTCTGAGTAATTTGGTAGAGACCGCAGATGTAAAAATCCTATTATGACCCCTTAACCTTTATTGTTTTGTGCTCAAATTAAGTTATAACGTTAGATCCATGTCCAAGGAACCTATATCTAAAATTTCAAGTGTTTAAACCCAAAATTGTCGGAGGTGTTTGGTAGAGTTCTCAAAGGTTAAATGGTTGAACTTTAACCCCTTAACAGCCAAATTTCTGGCCGAAAACCGATCACAAAGATTTTTCCAAATCTCAGTAACCTGTATATCAAATTTCGAGTCTGAAGACTTAAAATTGACAGAGTTATTGTGTAGGGAAATGTACACACACAGACACACAGACACACACAGACACGCACACAAAGACACACAAACACGTTTATAGATATATAGATAGATAGACTAGCAGTTCCGCCGACTTTGCTCGGGCGCTATATACTGTTCATAAGGTTATATGCATATGTATATATCAAAAAAGTCTGAATATGTAAAGTAATGCCCTTCTGTATAATAGTCTTCGTTAGCTACCATAGAGAAAAGACAGACATTTTCACTATAATAATATATATATATATATATATATATATATATATATATATATATATATATATATATAGATAGATAGATAGATAGATAGATAGATAGATTGGATGCAATATATACTAATGATTTAAAAAGTAAAAAAAAAAAAAAGACTCATGAGCCACCACCGAGAATCGAAACCGAAACGTTCAGCTCGCGATTTATTTTGCCTTTGCTGTCAATGACTGGGCTAAAAATTAAAACACAAACCAATAGCTACTATGTTATTCATTCGTAATGTCGGCATTCGACCGTCGCCTGGCAAATTTCATTTTTTAAATTTTCACACTTTTGCATCGATTTTTCCGGGCTAGACCCCAAATATAAAGTTTGGATTCAAATACCTTATATATATGAAGTTTCATGTCTGTAGACCAAAAACTCTAAGAGGAGTTTGGTAGGCAAAATTTGTTAAACAAAACTATATGCGTATACATAAATATATATGGAAAAATTTTGTGTTTACTATAAACTTTTTACGCAAATATTACGCAAGTATACATCATGTAGAATATCTGCATGAATATAATTACACGTAATAGTTAACTAAAGATGATCATCCGGTTAGAAAACCGAAGCATCTAATAGGGAATTAATTAAAATAAATGTTTAAAATAATATGCAAATTAACTAGATGTTTTGCTAGTGAATGCAGTTCCACAACCCATATATATGGCCCAACGTTCACAGGAAACATGAGTTGGAACAATTACATTGAAGGCATTGCCAGGGCCCCTGCAAGAAAGGTGGGCTCTCTCTCTACCGTGCTAGACAACTACTAACACCCGAAAGTATCCTTTACCTCTATAAGGCCACAATTCGCCCATGTATGGAGTATTGCTGTCACATCTGGGCTGGTTCATCTGCTACTAGTCTCTCGCTCCTTGACAAGATTCAAAAGTGAGTCGCAAACCCTGAACTGGCATATAAGCTTCAGCCCCTGTCCCATTGACGACACGTTGCATCCCTCTGCCTTTTCTACAAGTATTTTAGTGGTGAATGCTCTGACGAACTGCAATCACTTGTGCCCCCACGACGTGAGCACCCTCGACAAACCCGACAGGCTGCTAAATCCCACCCGACACTGTAGAGATCCCTAGATGTAAAAGAGCTTTTTACTCCAATAGTTTCTTCCCCAGAACCGCTAGACTCTGGAATTCCATTCCAAGTCCCTGCTTCCCCAACAGTACTGACGTGCAGAAGTTCAAGTGTAACGTGAACCGATATCTTGCTGCCAAAATCCCTACATAGTACCCCAGTAGTTGTTGCCCCTGATTGATAGTAGCCCCCTACACCAAAGTGGCAATTTGCCTTGTTTGAAATGGGTGAAAATGTAATAATATATATATATATATATATATATATATATATATATATATATATATATATATATATATATATATATATACAGTTAATAAAACATGGTAAAAACACTTTGAAAAAGAGTTAAAAACATATTTAATCTTAAAAGGAAATACTAGATAAGTGAATAGTCCTTAATCCGCGGAGTTTCGAAGAAATACTTTCCTTTTCATCAGAGGGTAAGAATTAGCAAAATGCAGGATCGGATTTTGCATGCAAAAGTATTTGATGAAACAACAAGTAAGTTAAAGATCTTACCTGATAACAAAAAAGTGAAGCAGAGGGAATATGGTGAAGAAAAAGGTGATTACACGTGAATGGATAGTCTGGTTGAAGATAAATAATCCAGTGACGGTAAAATCGAAATATATAACTTTAAGAAAGTTAATTGAATTTCCATTTGCACAAGTAAAATCCAAGGAAATCCCGTAATTGGAAGAAGATGGTCCAAAATAATCCTAAGGCAGAAATCCATGGAAAAATTCACAAAAATGTGTACAAGGGAAAAAAGGAAAAAAATTCCAATAATATTGATAAAAGAAAAATAAGATATATATATACGGGTATAACGCAATAAAAGTTTCATAAATTTATATATACATATATATATATTTATATATATACAATATGTGTGTGTACGACGCAATACAAACTTTATAAATTGATACATGGTTATGATATAAGTTGTAAGGTTCTTGAGATTATTATGTCTTTTCCTTCGGTTCGAAGCCGGCAATTAACTGTATTGTGTCTTGTCATTCTCTTTTGCTATCAATACTCGTGTTTCTCATATTTCTGTTTAAATTAATGCTCTTTCTGAGAATATTCTGGCGTTGTCTATCTTCCTCAAATCATTTCAAATATGCAAGTAACCTAGAAGTTGACCTTTGCTAAAGTTGTTGATTGTGGCACGAAATAACTTCTTTCGCTAAATCCTGTTACGATTAACATCGTGTCTTTCAATCGTAGACGTGTCCCTTTTCTTTCTGAGATTTTCATCGATGACTCTGTTTTTGAGGAAACATCGACTGTAAAACTTCTTCGTCTTCTTTTCTCAATAAACCCTTCTTGAAATTCATATTTAAAATGTGTTGCTCTTTATTCTCTCGTAACATGCGCTCTCTCTATTGCTATAAACACTTTATAACGACTAGAGCTATTCTCTATATCCACACATCTACTATCAGATTATGGGTGTATGTATTGTTGTCATATTTATGTTACTGAACCACTGTCCCATTTAAGGATTCTTGTTAATGATGTACAAGCAATTTGATTAGTCCCAACTTTTCTTCTTTCTCTGCAACTTCTCTTTCGCAGACTTGACATTGGTAGTCTCAGTCTTGTCTATAAATACTATTACAGCATGCTTTCTTCTTTGCCGTAGCTCGTTTGACTCGTTAGTCACATGATCTTCATAGATTCGCGCTTTTTATACCTCACTGTAACACAGCTTTCTATTTTTGTAACTTCTTCTCGGGATCTATAGGCTTGTTTAACTCTCTTCCTGTAACCTATTTTCCTGTTGCCTATAGCGTTGTTTAACGATTCAATACGATAGGCACCTGCTTTCATTTTTGTCCTTAACACCTGATATCAAGTGCCTTCGCGTCTTGTTTGGAACGATTTTCATAAAAAAGGACATAGTCACCTATGTACAAATATATATATATATATATATATATATATATATATATATATATATATATATTAGGGTTTGTGTGAATTCCGCGTGACCAACACACCGTTCCGACATTTGAAAAGACTATCATAAAAACAACAAACGGATTTCTACTGATTCTATGCTCAAACAACAACATGGCAAAAAAAAGAAAGAAAGACATACTGACGATGAAGTGTATCCTCAAAATATATTTATAAATTTCAATATGAATTTCAAACAAAATAAATATCTGTTTATTTTGTTAATGCGTTGTTTTTGCTTCAAACGTATCTAATACGTATTATATATATATATATATATATATATATATATATATATATATATATACATATACATATACATATATATATATGATAGACTCTCCAGTCAATTTCGACGTATGTGCTTCCGTATATTTATATATAGAAAAAGTAGGTTAGAATATTTGTTATTTCTGAAAAAGAAGATTAAAAACTAAATACGTTTGCATTGAAAAAACTTTTAATTTTTAACTTTTTGAATATTTCTAATAAAGCAAAGCTTCCATCAGAATTCGGTGGCTCTACTCATGCATAAATCACTTTTGCAGTAAATAATCAAATATATGCACACACCCCCACACCCCCACACACACACATATATATATATATATTTTTTTTTTTAACCTTTATATATCTAATTTTAAATAAGAATATAAATATACTAAATACTAATCATAGTGGGGGTGATAAGTAGTTAAATGAATTAATCCTAATCTTATAAATACAAGACTGATAAATTAAAAAACGTATCCATTTTAAATGTGGAAATTGATGAATCACACAGGTAAGAAATTCATTTTTATAGTATGAAAAGGTTAGTAATTGCAATTAAGAATAGGAAATTGGATCAAATGTTTGTAACATGTCTTCTTCCTAAGATTAAGGGTGGTAGTGTTTGATCAACACTGCTGGGGAGCCATGATGTAATATACTGTTTTGTTTTTAAATCCCCGAAACAGTGTTTCATGGTAAACAACTGATGATCCCTTGAAAAATAAATTATTGGTATTATAGTAAATTCGAGAGCGAGTTGATGCAGTGATTGCAGGTGATTAAATGACTTACTGACTAGATGGTTTTCTAACGAATGATAAAAAATATTTTTTTTGTATAGTTTTAAAGGTTAAAAACTTCAAATACTATATATATATATATATATACATATATATATATATATTATAATAGAAGAATGCGAGCATGAAAAGTAATATTGTACAGCTTAAACATGGAAAAGTAAAAGACTAGTTGTTAAAACTGGAAAAGAAAATGACAATATATTCTAGTAAAAATATAATAAGTTTATAACTTAAAATATTGCAGCATTAAGAATTGGTTTTATAATGTTGTAAATTGAATTTTACAAAAATTAATGCTGCAATATTTTAAGTTATAAATTTATTATATTTTTTTACTATAATATCTTGTCCTTTTCTTTTTCAGTTTTAACAACTAGTCCTTTACTTTTCCAGTTTTAACAACTAGTCCTTTTCTTTTCCAGTTTTAACAACTAGTCCTTTTCTTTTCCATGTTCAACCTTTACTATATTACTTTTCATGTTTGCGTTTTTGTGTCGTAATCCATGATTTTTCCAGGCTTTCAACAAATTAACTTGTCCTTTTTTAATTTAAGTTTTAATTTTTGCTCCCATGAACGTAACAAACACATAGAGTAAAAGCCGGAATTATTGGCACCCTTTCAATTTCTACGTTTTTTGGAAAAAAACAAACATCCAGAAGATATCTCACTACTGATGCAATTCTCTACCTATATAAAAGCCAAGTACGTCCAAGGATGGAATACTGTTGCCATATCTGGGCAGGAGCTGCTAAAAACAGCCTATCCTGCCTTGACAGAGTACAAAATAGACTTCGTGGCTTAGTGGGGGATGCCCTTTTCTCTACCCTGCAACCTCTCTCCTACAGAAGAGACGTTGCGAGCCTGTCCTTGTTTTATCGTTATTTCCATGGCAAATGCTCGTATGAACTCCAATCTCTGGTCCCCCCTCGCCAATCTTTCACGAAAAACACCCGTCTAGCTGAATCCACTGTGAAAAATTTCCCCCACTCTATATCTGTGCCTAAATCAAAACGCGGATTCCATGAACAAAGCTTCTTTCTTAGAACTGCACGTCTGTGGAACTCTGTTCCGTCTGCCTGCTTCCCTCCGGACTACAACTTGGATGTCTTCAAGTCCAATGTTAACAAATTCCTAATGAACCGCCCCCTTAAGTAAACACTTCAGCAAATCTCCTCACTAACTTAATGTACTTGCAATAACCCTTATCCCTGAGTGGCTTCCGGGCCTTGATAAGTGGTGATCACTGTGTAAAAAAAACAAAACAAAAAACATTTTTTTCACTAATTATTTTTATTAAAGTGTTGATGAACATTTATATCGACCATCTACAGATCTCCTGAAGCACTTTTAGTTTATGATAAAATATTCAAAATAAATATTGTTAATGATAACAAAAAACAGACGAATTCAAATTTATTGGCACCCTTTATTCAATTGTTGGGCTACTTTCTTACCAGTAGTTTTCGGGTCCTTTTCCACTTCTCGAATGACTTGTACAGTTCTGGGAGAAAGTTGCTTTTTACGGCCTCGACCCGTCAAGTTTTGAATCGTATTGGAAACACCATACTTCTCGATAATGTTTCTCACTGTTGATACAGGAACTTCAAAACGCTTAGAAATGGATTTATATCCACTACCTTTCATGTGTGCATCCACTATTTTCTGTCTAACGTCGAAACTGTGTTCCTTAATTTTAGCCATCTTTGCAGTCTGGTGTTATTAATAAAGTGAAGGATTGACTAATGCACGTTATTTATAGAAGGCTTTGGAAAATTCTAGAAGATGATGCAATACCCAAATCATAATAAACAAGTTTCATTTTGCATAAAATATCGTGAATGCTGTGATAAAAATAATTGGTGCCAATAAATTTGAATTCGGCCGATTTTTTTATCATTAATAATATTTATTTTGAATATTTTATAATAAACTAAAAGTGTTTCAGGAGATCTGTAGATGGTCGATATAAATGTTCATCAACACTTTAATAAAAATAATTAGTGAAAAAATGTTTTTCTCTCCCCCCCCCAAAAAAAACAACAAGACAAACAGCAACAAAATTGAAAGGGTGCCAATAATTTCGGCTTTAACTGCACTCGTCAGCTTCAATAAAATTCCCCCAATTATCTCCCTTTCATTCTTTCTTTCTCTCTGTTTCACTTGTTACTTCTCTTTCCGCGACAGCAGTGATTTATTAGCAATACTTGTCGCTTAAGCGACGTGGTTTCTATAGAAACCAATCATAAAAACGTCGCTCACCTTCTTACGTCTTTTTCGATTTTGAACACCACTTAATTCATCATAACCTTTGTTTTACTGAACGAACATTGTAAGTTTTTTTTCACAATAAAGCTGAGAAGGTGATCTATAAACTATAATAATTGTTTGAAATTTGGTCGAAAAATGAGTGAGCGGTGACGCCTTAAAGCAGTTCTAAATGACTAAAACTGCCACTTAACCATATATTAAAATACTACCCTGTTTTAATGATAGGATAGCGTGCGTGTTATTTATTTTGTGTGTCACGCTTACATTCGAGTTCCGGTCATTTAATTGTTATGGACTTCCATTTCTTGTAATAAATAATTTAATCAAGAATTCTGTATCAGTTTTCGTTTCGGTTTTGATTATAGTTGAAGGAACTTAAGTAATATATATATATTGCAATTCAAGCTGAAGCACCCAAGTCATATAAATAGATATATATTTTTTTTATTTTGGAAATCGCAATATTTGTAATATAAAAAATCGATAGAACATTAACTCTATAATAATATATACGGAATTTGCAAGAAAAAAAAATTATATTTAAGCGTATTTTACGACCGGGCTACGCCAGGCGCCTTGCTATTTTGGATATATACTTTTGCAGCTTGAACAAAAGAGCTACAATTAATATCAGAGCGTCTCCATTTATGTTGAACATCTACAGAATGCTAACATCAATATATTACATATGAATGAGTCCCCTGTGGAATTTGCACAGGCCCTGCTAGTATATATATATATATATATATATATATATATATATATATGTGTGTGTGTGTGTGTGTGTGTGTATGTGTCTATGTGTAAGTGTGTGTGTATGTGTCTATGTGTGTATGTGTGTGTGTCTGGCTCTGTGTGTAAATAATATATTATTCCATGTAAGTATAAAATATGAAACAGCAAAATACAGACACGTGTCCGATAACGTATGTGCGTTAACGGCTTATCTTTAATCTATTCATCGTTGCGGTAAACATACCGTCTCTGTTCACGTTAGTTTTCTCTGCGAACACGTAACGCCCCAATTAGCACGGGTTATGTTTTAATTTTAGAATACTTGGAATATGCGTATTTCACGCGAAATAGAATCACGAAGTAAGACTGCGGATTACTAGCTCAGCTGGCAGGGTCCTAGTCAGGATCGTGCTATTGCATCAATACTACTGATACTCTTATCTAACTTTTCTGATTCTACCTACGCACTAATAGTATAGTAGACAGAACGGAAAGTCGAGATCGGGTATATCAAGGAGCATATAGATATTCTACACGATTTCCATTGCATTCTTCATAGAATTTTTTTACAAATTTGGATGTAATAATCATCGAAATAGGATATATGTTTAAGGGAGATTCTGTCGCAATATGCCAGACAAAATGTAGAGATTCGAAACAATTTCCATCATATATATATATATATATATATATATATATATATATATATATATATATATATATATATAAAAGTAAAAAGGCTTCGTCGGTCTTGACAGACTATAGACATATATCATAGAGATGACTGCGCGTAAACTTTTTGTGGCAAGATGTGGACTATCTTCAACCACACCTCTCCTTAGTGAACATTATTAAATACCAGTGGCAAGTTGAGTGTGTGCGTATATATATATATATATATATATATATATAATATAAGCAAGAACAGTCTGTGCTATTAACAGTACTTGTCTGAATGAAAACTTGCTACCTAAACACACACACACACACACACAATATATATATATATATATATATATATATATATATATATATATATATATATATATATATATATATATATATATATATAGTGTGTTTAGGTGGTAAGTTTTCATTCAGACAAGTATTGTTAAATAGAACGGTCTGTTCTTGCTTAATAAGTTTTCTTTGTAGTTTTTCAATTTTTCTAATTGCCTTTCTTGTTTCTTGTTTCAAAACTGCCTGAAGACGACTGTTGAAAAACTCAGTCGAAAGTACTTGCAAAAAAAAAAAAATTTTTTTAAAATTGACCAAGACGACTTATGGAACTTTCTTACACAGATTCAGCCGAGAAACAAGAAAGACAATTAGAAAAACTGAAAAACTACAAAGAAAGCTTATTAAGCAAGAACACTCCGTTCTATTTAACAATACTTGTCTGAATCTTATAATTATATATATATATATATATATATATATATATATATATATATATATATATATGTGTGTGTGTGTGTGTGTGTGTGTGTGTGTGTTGAGGAAGAATAAATGCTCAGGTAAGCGGAGAGCACATACAGCGCCTAGAATTTCCAAATGGTCACCAGGCTTAATGTTGCTTAACGCGATTATGCGGCATATATATATATATATATATATATATATATATATATATATATATATGTATGTATATATGTATATATGTATGTATGTATATATATATATATACATGAGTGAAATTGTTTGTGTGTGTGTGAGAGTGTGTGTGTAAGTGTACATTTCCCTACTCTGTCAATTTTCAGTCTGCAGACACAAGATTTGACATAGAGAGTATTGAAATTTGCGAAAATCTTTTTAATCGGTTTTCAGCCAGAAATTTGGCTGTCAAGGGGTCAAATTTCAACGATTTGACCGTTGAAAACTTTACCAAACTCCTTCGCCAATGTTGGGTCTAAACACTTGAAATCTAAGATGTAGATTACTTGGACATGGATCAAACTTTTAAATTTGATTTGAGCCCAAAACAATAAATGTTAATGGGTCGAAATTGGGGTCAAAATTTTTAAAAATTGACCTCTGCGGTCTCTACCAAATTACTCAGCCAATTTTTGGTCTGAATATTTGAAATTTTACGTAACGTATATTCAGACATAGAGCAAGCTTTTTAATCGGTTTTGGGCCGAAAATTTGGCTGCCAGTGGTATCAAAGTTCAAAAGATGTCACCTTTCAGTTTCTAGCAAACTATTTGGCCAATTTTGGGTCTAAACATTTGAAATTTTACATAAAGGGTATTCAGACATGCAGCAAGCTTTTAAATCAGTTTTTTGGTGAAAATTAGGATGCCAAAAGATCAAAATGGAAGAAGTTGACCTTTGCAGACTCTATTAAACTTCTCCGCCAATGCAGACTCTACCAAATTTCTCCGACTATAGATTCCCTTGACATGAGTCAAACCTTTTAATATATGTACATACGTATGCACACACATAAAGTTATGGACAGTAATGAGCAAAGCCGGGCTGAACTGCTAGTATATATATATATATATATATATATATATATATATATATATATATATATATATATATATATATATATATATATTCAAGAAAATCCTATTAAATGCAGCGGATACACTTTGAGCTTTGATTCTTTTTTTTTTTTTTGAATTTTTCGATTTTCCGTATAATCTTTTTTGTATCAAAAATATTAATAAAAATTCCATAGTTGTTTCTGTCACGAACGCTTTCTTTTCGTCCACGAATCATCATCAGATGTTTAAGTAAATGTCCGAAGGAGGGAAAATGAGAATTAAAAGTAAAAAGTTAAATATACAGTAAACGTCGATAAGTTAAAATATGTAGACTCGATGAAAAGTAAATTAAAAATAAAGGTCGATTAAAAATTCGAGTATTAAAATCAACAAGTTCGCGGATACCGTTAACAAAGTCCATCCACTACGAACTACGCAAGACATTTTAGAACTTTACTGCTTTTCTCGAATGCGATATCATTTATAGTGGGTTGAAGGGTTCTAATATATGACGCTTCAAGAATTTTTAATTTTTTAATATTATTCTCATGTTGTATAATTTTTTGTTGTCAACGAAGACCTTTCTAAGATTGGAGTTATGTTCTTTTATCAAATGTTTATATATAGCACTAGTATTATTTAGGTGCATGGTTATTCGCCGGGACAAGGTTGTCGTTGTATGCCCAGTGTATTTATTATTTTTGGAGTTACATTCTCCCATAGAGCATTTAAATTTATACACTATATTGATTTGTTCCAACGTTTTTATAGCCGGTGAGGAGTTGTTTCTAACCACAAGGTTTTGTGTTCTAAATTTCTTGTAGTAGATAATAAATTTAATTTAAGAATTACTGTCAAAATGCATCAAGTATCTACGTATGATATTTTTTAATTACGTTTTCTTCGATTCTGAAGTTAGGTGTCATTTGAATGGGGGTGTGCATTGCGGCGTTGTCTAGGGTTTTCAAGGGATTGTAGCGTTCGTTTTTTTTTTCTTCATCAATAATGTAATTAGGAAAATGATTGTTGATGAATACTTGTTGAATGTTTTTTTTTATTTCGATTAGTAATGCTATTTTGTGGATGATATCAGTTTAACACGATTTAATAATTTTTTTTATTATGGCTATTTTGTGCCTTTGTCGGCACTCACTAGTTCAAGAGGCTAGAGTTTATGCTCGTTGCTTTTTTTTATATACAGAAGTATTAATAAGGACATCAAGAAATTACATTTTATTATTATTGGCTCGTATGGAGCTTTCACACAAGTCAACAAACGATCGGTTTGGAGATCTGTGGTGTTCTCTGGAAGCTGAGTGACAACAAGTCTACCCAGACGTCCAGCTCTCTCCACCTCCTTTGATAGCATTTGCAAATAAATCTGCGTCATCACAACAGCCTCATACCATTGATTTCTCGCTGGTAGTGACCATTGGTTTGTACTGGAAGTTGAGTGGCACTAAGCCTCCCCACGATCCCAATTCTCTTCGCGTTTGTCCAGCGGAGGTCTGGCCAGCGCTCTCTCCTCGGTCTTTCGATCCCCCTTGACCCTTCTCGGCTCTTTGGTATCACTTTTCTATTGGGGGGCGGTGATGAGACAATGGGGGGATGCATGATGGTGGTATAGAACTTGTTGATATGCAGCTTTGGTGTTCTTCATTCCCTGTAACGCTTATTTGTTATATTGTCTTGTGTTATTCCCCACAATATAGGGTTTTTCTTAATATTTCAGCCGTTTTCTTTATCGTTAAGCGTTGTATTTTTGCAGCTATTCCTCTGATTCCAATTTCTGACATTCTTTTTTCAAAGTTTTTCGGAATTGTTCCTAGTGCTCCTACTATTATCAGTACTATTTTGATTTTCTTCATCATCCAAATCGCTTTTAACTCTCTAGCTAGCTATGTGTATTTGCTTCGTTTCGCCTTTTCTTTCATACACACCCTGTGGTCAGCTGGGTCAGCAAAGTCTACGATTTGACAGGATTTTTCTTTCTTGTTTATTATTACGACATTTGGTCTTCTTGCTTGGATGGGTTTGTCCGTCTGTATGTCCATGTCCAATAGGATTTTGTGGTTCTCGTTTTCGAGTGCTATTGCGGGGTTATGCTTGTACCATTTGTCTGTACACTCAAAATACAGTCGTTAGCATAATTCCCAGTGCATCGCTCTCCCCACTTGGTCACTTACTATATGGTTTATCGTTTCGTCTCTCTGTCCACAGAGTCTGCATTTGCTGTTTTCTTGTGTTTTATCGATCCTTACTTTTATATGGTTGGTTCTTATCGAGTTATCTTGTGCTGCAGTTATTAGAGATTCAGTTTCTCGGTTTATATGCCCTTTTCGCATCCATGTCCAGGTGTTTTCGTTATTCTCATCTTTTGTCATTCTTATGAATTTTCTGTGGAGTTGTTTCTCTTCCCATTTCTCATTTCTCGTTTTGTCATTTGTCTCTCTGTTTTCTGTTTTGTTGTTTTTTCGGTGTCTCTCGCTGCCATAATTATCCTTTCAGTGTTTTGCATTATGTATTTTTCTTGTTCTTTTTTCGTATCCTTCACACAGTCTTCTATAGAGATCAGTCCTCTCCCGCCGTCTTTCGTTTTCACGTAGAGTCTGTCAGTATCGTCCTTTGAGTGTAGTGCATTATGCATGGTCATGACTTTCCTGGTTTTCTGGTCGAGTTGTCTCAGTTCTTCTTTTGTCCACCATATAAACGGTCCAGCGTATCTTACTAGTGATACTGCCTATGTATTTATACATTTTATTAGGTTTCTACTATATAATTTCGTTTCCAGGAGTTTTCTTGTTCTCCTGCGTTTCCAGGAGTTTATTATTATTATTATTATTATTATTATTATTATTATTATTATTATTATTATTATTATTATTATTATTATTATTTAATTCTACTGTAAATTTAAGTATTGAGTTTCTTGGAAAAAGGTACTGGAGTTGGTATATCTTTTCATTATTTTCAGCTAAAATAAGAATGTCGTCCACGTAGCGTACATATGTGGAGGGATTTATATCATTTATATTATTATATACGAGTCTAGATGGGAATTTCTGCAGTAAAAATATTATATAGAAGAGATTATACGTCGAATTGCGTTAAACGTTACACTATTTAAATAAAGATCATATTAAAGTTCATTTAAGAATATTTACGTGACAAGGACATTTGTTTTGCTTTTGTGTGAAGCGGAAAGAGGTTTGTATTATACATTAAATATATTTATTAGTTAAAATTCAATATGAAAAGTCAGAAACTACATAAAATACCCCCATCATTTAACCTCCCACGAGACCTGCTAGTATAAAATAACTCCTTGATATTTATTTGTTTTTAGTGTTGTTTTCTTTTTATATTCGTAGAAAGTATGACATAACGTTTCTTTTTATATTGGTAGACATTTTTTCTAAATGACGCTGGTGCCTTTTCCTTTATATTCCATTTGCAAATGTTATATCTTATTCCACGAGTGTGTTAGTTATACTACTACTACTACTACTACTACTACTACTACTACTACTACTACTACTACTGTTACAGCTACTACAGCTATTTAAATACTGAAATACTTAAATACTTTCACTACACAATTTTTTTAATAATTTCGTATCAAAGAAAAAAACGTAGTTTGTTAGGTTCGGCTTAAGATAAGTGTGACATGGCATATGATCTCATTTGAAAGTGAAATAAATTCATCTTCTATTATATAAAGTAAAGTTGTAATTTTATTTTTTATTTTTTATTTTTTGTGTTTTACTTCAGTAAGTTTTAAGAGATCGAGGGGCTTGATTCCGTTATGATTTAAATTTATAACCGAGGACTCTTTTAAGAATAGATACTGTTCCCTTTATGGCTGCTATCTGTATTTCATTACAGCTTGGTCTTCCATGGATTGCTTCTAAGTATCTATGAAGATTCTTTTTTATTAAGTCAGTTGCTCCTATCACAACCGGTATAATGTTTATTTCTTTCAGAGACCATGTCGTTTTTAGATCATTTTTTAGGTCCTGATATTTTGTTATCTTTTCCCGTTCAGCCTTGTTAAGGCCGAAATCATTTGGGACTGTGACATCGACAATGAGTGCAGTTCTTTCAGGCTTGTTCCATATAACAATATCTGATTTGATGGCCTTGTCTTTTATGTATCTGGCTGCCTGTATGTCTTTATCATAGAACACGGTCACATTTCTGTTTGATGTTATTGGTGGTGTTTCATGTTCCCAAATTTTCGGCGATCTGTCAAGTTGCATCTCTCCACAGATCTTCCAATGGATGTACTTGCATACTTTGTTGTGACGAGCAGTGTAATGGCACTCTGCCATTAAGATTGGGCGCGCAGACATTAGATGGCTGGCGCTTTCAATCGCTGAGTGGCAAAACCTACACTGGCCATTTGTAGGCCAGCCATTTTTTAAAATCCATTTGTAAGTAAGCCCTGTGTGTGTGTGTGTGTGTGTGTGTACAATTAAAAGCTAGAAACTACACAAGACACACTAACAAATCATTGGATCCAGTGTGATCCCGATCTAGTTATGATAAAAGCAAATACTGTAATGCCCGATTCCTTGGTGCCAGCAGGGATTTAATTAATGCATGTCTTTTTCCATATACTCCACACGAACATGCTGTTATGTCTTCGTTGCACATAAAATAATATAGAGTTACTGTTTGTTTGACCGTTATAAAATTCAAATCAGTTTCGATAAGATCTACGTAGTCACAAGGGATTTATTGACACTATTAAAATTTTTTATTCGACTTCATCTGAGGTCAAATTACCGATTTAAGTTGACGATTACTGAGAAAACAATAAGAAAATCTAGACTTATATACAGGGCTATGACAACAGCATATTCTTTTCAGTGTTTTGACTTTCGAGTATATATCCGACACGCTTAGACACAGTTAATCAACCGAGAACCACATCACTCTATATAAAAGCATATAAGAAATCAACGGATATACACTTAAGAGTCAAAAGAATAGTCTGTTGCCATAGTCCTACTTATATATCAGATCAAAGAATTATTTAACCGACAATACAAACTCAGTTATAGTCAGCTAACGTATTTCCTAATTTTCTTGCGGAGCGCTACCAAGAGCGGTGACAAAGAAAATCAATTCCCTCACTTTTATTGTTCTTTTAAACAATTTGTTGAAATAAAATATAAGAAAAAAAAACACATTATTGAAAAGTATACAATAAAAATTACAAAATTATATAGATGAAAATAACACTAGTTTTTATTTGCATTTCAGAATAATTTTTAAAAATTTTTATTTAACACGATTAGTCTTTATTTATTCTTTTAATAACAAAAATAAACATCAAAGTTTTTATTTTATTTAAAATTCATACGAAATATATGTTTATAAAAGAATAAAAATAAATTGTATTTAATTTTAAAAACATTTTTTTATTTGAATTTATTTAATAAATATAAGTTGATGAAAGCATAAAATACAATTATTACAATCCAAATAACAAATTTCGCACACCATAAATATATATATATATATATATATATATATATATATATATATATATATATATATATATATATATATATATACAAGCATGGGTGCCCGGCGTTGCCCGTGTATGTGGAGGTGTATGTTAAGCAAAAAAAAAAAAAAAAAAGAAGCGGTCCACTTTTAAAAACTTTGAACCTTATTATGACCCTTAAATTTTATTGTTTTGGGCTCAAATTAAGTTATTATGTATGATACATGTCCAAGGAACCTATATCTAAAATTTCAAATGTGTAGACCCAAAATTGTGGGAGGAGTTTGGTAGAGTTCTCAAAGATCAAATCGTTGAACTTTGACTCCTTAATCGCCAAATTTCTGGCTAAAAACCGATCACATCGATTTTCCCAAATCTCAGTACCCTGTATATCTAATTTCGAGTCTGTAGACTTAAAATTGACAGAGTTATTGCGTAAGGAAATGTACACAGACACGCACACACACACAGACACTTTCAATTTTATAGATATACTTACATTTCGGCCCGGCGTTGCCTGGGTGTTTGGAGGTGTATTCTGAGCCAAAAAAAAAAAACAAAAAAAAACTTAATTTTTTTAACTTTGACCCCTATTATGCCCCCTTAATATTTATTGTTTTGGGCTCACATCAAGTTATTAAGTTAGATCCATGTCCAAGGAACCAATATCTAAAATGTTTTTAGACCCAAAATTGTCGGAGGAGTTTGGTAGAGTTCTCAAAGGTCAAATAGTTGAACTTTGACCCCTTAACAGCGAAATTTCTGGTCGAAATCCAATCACATCGATTTTCCCAAATCTCAGTACCCTGTATATCAAATTTCGAGTCTGTACCCTAAAAATTGACAGAGTTATTGCGTAGGAAAATGTACACAGACACACAGACAGACAGACAGACACGTTCACTTATATATTCACTTATATACATACATATATATATATATATATATATATATATATATATATATATATATATATATATATATATAGATAAAGCTGAACGTCTGCGTGTGTGTCGGGTCACGAATAGGCTCCTATATTATAGAAAACTGATCACATATAATGATAGAAGATGTATCGAGACACAGGAATGGGCATGTTTGATCTGGCATAATGATGATAAAAAATGTGAGGTCTGCATACGGGCCTGGTCGAGAAAGTATGGAAATAAAAAATAAAAAAATTAAAAAAAAACGTTTGCAAGTGTATTTGATATAGATGTACATAATGATAGTTTGATAAGTATGTTTTTACTTAAATAGGGATGATATAATAAAATTGTGAGGTCTGCGTTCGCGCCTGCCCTTCATAGAATGGAAATAGGCACAGATTTTAATAAAGACTTTTCATATCTATCTGCGTAAGTATACTTTGATAATTATGTTTCAGTGTGAAGAAACATGGTAAAATAAAATTATGGGGTGTTCGTTCGCGCCTTACCTCTATAGAATGGAAATATGTCACAAAGTTTAACAAGGTTTTTTAATATAGATCTACAGAATATTATGATAAGTGCTTCAGTGTGAACAGGTATAGTATAATAAACTATGGGGTTTATCTATTTTATTTTTACTTTCATCATCGAAGATATCTCTTTACAACCCTTCCTTTTCATAAACTATCATACTTTCATAAATCAGTGTCCATTTTCTGTAGGCTTTTTTTGGACCCAGTCAACGACGGGTACTTTTGCTAGTATATATATATATATATATATATATATATATATATATATATATATATATATATACTTGTTTTTAATATACTGAATTTTACTGGGTTCGTATAATTCAGTAAATTTTAATCTAAAACTGGTCTTAAATCTAAGTAATAAGATAGCCGATATTTTGTAAACATTGAAGCCACCATTGGACGAATACGAAACTAAAAACAACCTAGGTTCTTCTGGACATATTATAAATATAAAAATAAAATTAAAAAAAAACTTTTTTAATTAATTATGTACAATAAAGAAGTATAGAAATCTAATTTAAGAATTCAATGAATAGTATTATTAAAATATATTAAATGGCTACGGGGCTTTGTAGTAACTTCTTATGACAGGTTTTTTAATAAGGATACGAAAATTAGGTGATATGTTAATATTTAAATAATCTCTTGACAAAGAATACGTCCAGGATAAATGTTTCCGCATGCTTCATTTCCTTTAAGGGAAATTTCTTTAAATAATGTTCTATTGTTAAAATGTTTTTATCCCAGAAGTCTGAAGAAAGGCTGGTTATGTGAAAATTTTCATGGGAATGGGAATTTAATTAACTTTCTTGGATTTACTTTTTTGGATTTTACCGTCATTGGATACTTTACCTTTCACCAGACTATCCATTCACGTGAAATCACCATTTTCTTCACTTTTTGTTACCAAGTAAGATCTTTGACCTTTTGTTATCAAGTAAGATCTTTGACTTACTTGCAGTTTCATCAAATACTTTCGTATGCAAAATCCGATCCCGCATTTTGCTAATTCATACCTTTTGATTAGAAGGAAAGTATTTCTTCGAAACTCTGCGGATTCAGACTATCCACTTATTAAGAGTTTCCTTTTCAGATTAAATGTGTTTTTAACTCTTTTTCAAAGTGTTTTTTTAAAATGTTTTATTAATTATTGGCTATTATATATATATATATATATATATATATATATATAAATATTCATAATCTAAATAAAAAATAAAAGCTGTAACTTCTACTACTTATAAACCATCGTACGTTCTTAACACGTTAAACCATATTTTTTTACACACGAGACGCTACACTATTATAAGTAATTTAAATATAAAAGCATCTAGATTTTAAACAAAATAGTAATCAAAAACTGCTTGAAGACGACCGAAGAAAATCAGTTGAAAGTACTTCCAATTAAAAACAGATGAAAGAAAACGGCTATGGAACTCTCTTACACAAATTCGACGGAGATATTAGAAACATTACGACCATATGAAAAAGAGAGAAATTATAAAAAAAGATGATCAAGCAGAAACACACCGTGCCGTTTAATATATATATATATATATATATATATATATATATATATATATATATATATATATATACGTCTATACTAATAAAAATATAGAATACGTCCTTTTTTGCTTATAATAAATAAATAATACGTCCAAATAAAAAATGGGCGACTTTCTAAGAAAAACGCCGGTTCTCCGAGGCGGAGACATAAACATTACTATCGTTTATAAAATCAAAACAAAAACCACTTATATAGGTAGATATATTTTCTAAAAGATAGCTATTTAATAGTATGTTCTGATGCTCCCTTGTCGTTACCCTTATCTCTTTCTTCCACTTGCATTATTTTGTTATCGACCTAATGCGGTAAGTGTCACTTTAGAGATTCTAATTACATTTTCATATCGACAGAATTTTCTTGTTGTAGTCTCGGCATTTATCCTCTCTTTTTTTACTATTAGCCTGTTATACAATGTGATTCATTGCCGAACTAAAATCACATCCTCTTTCACTTTAGGTTCACATATTCCGGCGGACGAGCGATAAATAACTTGGCAACAGCTTTCTTTATTGTTCATTTCCATTTGCCTTTCTCAGTGTTTCACTCATATTTAGGTATTGTCCAGTTCGATATGTTGTCTTACAATTACATTCGCCTTCAACCTATCCTTCTCAATCTGACTTGCAGAAATGTCCTGACAAGTTCTGTGGATTACGTAATGTTGACTTATCACTCCGGGTATCGTCATTAAAAAGCATTCGTAAAGTCCAACTGCTTACATATTCTGCCATGCACTTTCATGACATGATATTTGTAAGATATATCGATGAGATTGTATCCGTCTCTGGGGTTACTATCGGATTTATTGCGGTCAACTATGCATTAATACTCTTAGGAATTTTCTGACTCCACAATTTCTGTTCAACGTCGAGTAAAATAGCGATTTTTGTCCAATTAGTCGTATACAATTAATCGGCAATATATAATGTATTTCAATATCAAATGAAGGGCCTGGGTTACTGTTAAAATGTTTTTGATTAATAATGAGGGTATGACCCCAATGGTTTCGGCGATCTTATTTATAACTACGGTTAGGACAATCAGCCAATGAGAAGCCTCCAACCTCATTACAAAAATATCAAGTTTTGGATTCAAGTCAGTTCGCTGTCAACCTCCGTCTTAAAACGACTGAGCCGTGACTACATTGATTCTTCGCCGCCATCATTGTTATTAAGAATTAATCAACATTCAAGATCGTGACTGCATTGATTCTTCGGCGACTTGATTTACTACCGCCATCTTTGTTCAAGATAATGTCTCAACGCTTAACAGTTACATAGCGAAATTATATTACTTTTATGTAATAAATATGACTACAACAATACACGAATCTTGACTATATGCCACAGGACACGAGGCATTCCATTAAACTGTATCAGAAACCCTTAGGCAAGATGTTAGCTTTACATCCACACACTCCCCGTCGTAATTATCATTTTGTTACAGCCGGTTCCACCCCCTTCTTTTATCTTCCCCCGTATTTTCAGCTGCATCATATGTAAAACTGAGAACCACCTTAAATTACATCTTTATTTACAAAATACATTCAGACGAAACAAGTCCATGTTTGCATTGCCAATATTATAATATTGAAGCACAAATGTTTTACAATAACAACTACAAATAGTATTACATCAATAAATGTACGATATACCGAAAAGCAACTTAATAAAACCGTTCCACATTTTAAACCTACTGTTCGAAAAGTGAATTGACAAAGTTTACAAACGGATTTTTCATGTCTCTTCGACTGCAGACATAAAGTCTAAATGATGAATGACTGTGCACAAATATATTGGCTTGCAAATTCCCAAGTCGATAAATGGCATCCAATTAAATAGTGAACGCGCCAAGAACTTTCAATTCACCGGAACTATCTTAGGACAAGAAGCACCAAATTGTCGCCAACTGATTTGGCATGATATCTAAAATACAGCCACAAAAGATCGATACGAAAGAGAAGTTTTAGAATATACAAACAATGACAAGAATGGAGATTGAAAGAAATCGAAGTAGATCCCGATTTTAGAGTCTATCACATCAAATTATACAAAGTATAATCTTTTTATTTGGGATAATTTGTAGTGAAGATTAATTTCTATAAGAAAACACTTTTGTGACATTGTTTTGATGCATGTTTTATGAACTTATCTTCATCAATTGTGCATAACCTATAATACTCCTTTGGTAAATACAATACGAGTTTGGCAGTGAAACTTACATGTAGCATTGAAGTTTACCCTTCGGTGTTCAAAATCAAATTACGTAAACTCATTTCTGCGCACCGAATTCGCGCAGGTCTTAATTCATGTAAACAAATAATCATATTTTGACTACTCAGAAAACTTTCGGAATTTATTCAGATTGGTCTTTGTGGGAGGCTCCGAAACCATTTAAAAGGAGCATATTTTCTTTCAATAGACAGTTGAGACCAAAGATTCAAATTGCTACGCCTCCATAATTGCCACAGCCCTCAACTCAAGTAATCATACACTGTCACTTGCATACTCACACTTAAAAAGCGCGACCCCCCACACACACAATGACTGCTTGAATCCCTTAACGGCGTCTGCTCATTTAAAACAACTCATCAATTGAGATATTTCCAAACTTTATCACTGAACTATTTTTTAATATGATAAACAAAAGGAAACATTAATTCTTAAAAAACAATTTTCAATGAATTATAATTTATTTTATTGAGCGGAGAAGTTTTAAATACAATTTTTCCTGACCCCTGAAACTCACGGCTCTAAATTAATCGATACGGATTCTTCTAGTGTCTCAGCTAATGAGAACGGCCAGTGGAATTTGTCTTTTATCAATCC
Organism: Euprymna scolopes; assembly: GCF_053919585.1. Lineage (NCBI taxonomy): Eukaryota > Metazoa > Mollusca > Cephalopoda > Sepiida > Sepiolidae > Euprymna > Euprymna scolopes. The sequence continues at coordinate 154,514,065 of NC_136482.1, read as the reverse complement.
AAGAAGAAACGGCATTAGCACAGCTTGTCTGGTAAATTTTATCAGATGTGAATATTCTTAAAGCAACTTTTCCGCAATGACCACTGCTGCCAATAAAGCAAAAGTCTGGCAGTGAAAAGTTGTCCAAATATTGAAACCTTCCGTGCAGTTTGTTATACCACAGTATTTTAAGTCGTGTTGCAGAGAATCCCAAGTAGTACCCATAAGATGGCTGCTAGTTTAGTTAGCCTGAGCAGAACACATAGTGCTTGTGATCAAATTCAAACTGTACGGCTTTGTAAAGAAGCCGGCAATTCCAACCGATAATTCTACGAGTATCAGAGTTGCCAAAATGAAAATGCGGACGGGTAAGAAATTGCCATCTCGAATGGCAGAACTTACTAGGGAAACGGCTGACGCGAGATAAGTAAAGCTCCACAGAAAAGTAAGACAGCAGCCTTTAAAGTGATATTCTTATGAAACAGGCTATATTTGGTAGACAATGACGATTTCTAAATTGCCCTAGTCGCGAGAAGCCTTAATGGCACCGTTAAAATGAAAATATTAAGAACAATCAGGTAATTCTTTGGTAAACACATTTCTTTTCTTATTTTCGGATACAGTACATATGTTATCAGCTAATGAATCCTTTGTTTCTGCAAGAACTCTAAAATTATTCAGGAACATTCCATATTTCCCATTTCTGTAAACCTTCCATTTTTTAAACGTATATAAATGATCTCTTTTGTGAATATATGCCTTTTTAACTCACTGTTTTGTTTTGTTTAGCGTATAACAATGTTTCGCATTTTTCTAACATTTGATTAAAAACCCTGAAAACATTTTCCACTTTAAATATTTTTTTCTGAATCCGACTTATCCTAAAAATACTTCTGTTCTTACAAAATACCCTAAAGTAAAACACAAACAGTCGTGAACACATTCCAAAAAGAACTAATGACCGCCATTGAAACGTTTTTTTTTTCTTTTTCGTGTGTCTCTTAGCAGCTCTAGTGTTATAATTAACGAATCACATCAGCAAACGTAGAATAAATCTACTTATAAGAAGTATAAATGCTTAAGTTTTGTTTGTTTTTTTATATGGTAGTCACCACTTATCAAGGCCCGGAAGCCACTCGGGGATAAGAGTTATTGCGTGTACAGTAATCAATGGGATAATATCGTAGTAATCGTTAGTAATGAAGATTTGATAAAGTGTCTTACTTAAGGATGCGGTTTATCAGGAATTTGTTTATGTTGGACTTGAAGACATCCAAGTTGTAGTCAGGTGGGAAACAGGCGTGCACTTCTAAGGAAGAAGCTTTTTTTTCATGGAATCTACGTTTTGATTTAAGCAAAGATAAAGAATGGGAGAAATTATTGACAGTGGTTTCAGCTAGACGGGTGTTTTTCGTGAAAGATTGGCGAGGGGGCCAGGGATTGGAGCTCAGACAAGCACTTCCCATGGGAATAACGATAAAACAAAGACAGGATTGCAAGGTCTCTTCTGTGGGAGAGAGGCTGTAGTGAAGAGAAAAGGGCATCCCCCACTTGGCCACGAAGTCTATTTTGTACTCTGTCAAGGCAGGATAGGCTGTTTTTAGCAGCTCCTGCCCAGGTGTGGCAACAGTACTCCATCCTTGGACGTACTTGGCTTTTATAAAGATAGAGAATTGCATTAGTAATGAGATATCTTCTGGAGCGGTAGAAGGATCCTACCATTTTTCCAGCGGCCTTGGCAAGAGACTTTATGTTCGTGTTCCATTACAGGTCAGGAGTAAAGGTCAATTCCAGTAGATTATCAATACAACGAGCCTCCCCTAGACGAGAGCCATTAATTTCAATTGATGCCAGATGGGGTCAGAGCGTTGATGATATAAATATAGGAGCTTGGTTTTAGATGTATTAAAAGTAACCAGCCACCTCTTCCCCCACTGCACCACGCGCTCAAGATCAGAGGAAGGAGAATCAGAGAGAACTTTGTCATTTACGGCGTTTGATGTGTTGGCATAGATGGTCGTGTCATCAGCATAGATGTCAACGAATGATTTAAGTATGTGTTTTGGGACATCATTAATGTAGATCAGGAAGACAGTTAGGCCCAGGATGGACCCCTGAGGGACTCCAACATTAATACTGATTTCTGTCCAACAACCACCATTCTTATGAGCCTATCAGAGAGAAATGATTTAATGATTGAGAAAACATTTCCAGTTATACCGTAGCTGGAAATCTTGTGAAGTAGGCCTTTATGCCATACCTTATGCCATACCTTATCGAAGTTAACTTCAAGTTAGCTTATTTAGGGAATATATGTGAGCAAAAGTATTTTTAAATAAAGCATAAATTAAAGTATGTTAATATGTGCTTAATCTTACATGGCTATAAAAGTTTTTAAATCTTTTTATTGAAATATCTTTAAAATAGTTTAGTAAAATTATAGACTTCTGAAATAAAATAATCTTAGCTTTATGCTATGTAATAAGTCGAACACAAGAGAGTATTTGTTAGTTGTTTATCCGTTTCGATCTATCTATCTTACTGGAGAGATTGACGGGAGATGAATATGAAGAATATTTATAAAAACTCTCAAAATATAACAAAGCTATATCATAGATATGTTTACCGGAAGTAATATGGTCAGCTGATCGGATCTACGTGTATGTTACGTAGATCAGGTTAGCTGGAGATCATAGAGAGTTGTAATTTGGACGTTGATCAGAACGGACGGTTTAACAGATCGTCCCCCACCTTCACTGGGGGGGAGAGCTGACGTGTGTGAAAATAGAGACCTTATTAACCACGTCCAAACAGGTTCCAGCCTCTCCTCCAAGAACAAGATGAATTTCACATGGACAAGATCAACGACGCATAAAGTTAAGGTATGTCCAAAATACATGTATCACACACACAAGCACCCCCCCACACACACGCGTGCGCATATGAACAATTAGATATGAATATATCATAAATAGACAGCGACAACATAATTCTAGGGTTCAAATAGTGAAGAAGCAACGATAAAAATTTAGTGACAAGTACACACATCTGAATGAACCTTCGTCCCAAGTACACATATCGACATATGGTGCTATAGTACCCCACAATATAACAGGACTCTCTATGGTGCCATAATATCACATTTATCTATATAGTATACTTAGAATTATTACAAATTTACATGAAATGAACAACGCATACTTAAAACATTGATTTAACTAAAGTTTATAGTAAAATTAAGTTACTAAAATATATATACTTGGGCATTAAATTCCTGTTTTCTTCACATAAATTATTTAGTTGAAAAACACACTCGAACTTGATATTTTTTCGCCTCTTAACTCGCGACAAAGACATTCTTTTTAAACATTAGCAACAGCAATATTTCTTTAATTCTTTTAACCAACAACAAAGATAAACGACAACAATCTAAACACATGCGTTAGAAATAGCGTCAAAGACAAAACTGACATTTTGAATATAGATATATGCGAGTTAGATTAACGAGTGCAGTACAAAAATACCAATTATGATGGCATAATCCTGCGAAAAGATATACAAACACAGTGAGTCACAGGAAATGGATGTTTTTAGGACGCACTTTGCTTTCCTTGAGTAAGGGATAAGGAGTGAGGAAGGTAGTCTTTAAACCTGCTTAAGATGCCGTTTAGTTTGCTGTTATTTGTTTATCTTTCATATTAAATTTTGTTTTAGTTATTGATTTTGAATTTCTTTTCTATTAAGTTCATTGCCCTCGTTGCTACCGTGGAGTCGCAAACACCGTGTGTTTGCTTATGACATTTACATGAAAAATAGTGAGTCAAAAACATCAATTTCCTGCGACTCACCCTATATATATATATATATATATATATATATATATATATATATATTAGACATTAAGAGGAGACTATAGATAGATATATAAATACCCGTTCACATACACCTTTCACGATAAAGCTAGAACCCAGAATTAGATAGAATCGAGCAATTGCATCGACAACGGACAACACCAAACCCAAAGTGGGTTTCGATTTACTGCATCTCATCAGTGATGTGCGTCGACATAGGCGCGAACCTAGGACGTCGCACTCATGAAGTGTACAATACTGACGACCTAACCATATGGGCGCAATCTATTGGTTATGCCTCGATTTTTAACTTCTTATATTTTTTATCCAGTTCTACATTCAACGATGTGACATTTTGGTTCTGGCGTTGTCCGTTGTCGATGTAATTGCTCGATTCTATCTAATTCTGGGTTCTAGATTTATCGCGAAAGGTGCATATGAACGGATATATATATTATATATATATATATATATATATATATATATATATATTAAATCCTCGAAAAAAGTATTTCATGGTAAACACTAATGATCCCTTCCCTTGAAAAATAAATTATTACTTGTACTATAGTAAATTCGAGAGAGCAAGTTGATGCAGTGATTGCAGGTGATTGAATGACTTAATGACTAAATGGTTTTTTAACGAATGATTAAAATAATTGTTTTTGTATAGTTTTAAAGGTTAAAAAATTCCAAGACTATATATATATATATATATATATATATATATATATATAGTCTTTGAAGTTTTTAACCTTTAAAACTATACAAAAATATTTTTTATCATTCGTTAGAAAACCATCTAGCCATTAAGTTATTTTATCACCTGCAATCACTGCATCAACTGGCTCTCGAATTTACTATAGTACCAATAATTTATTTTTCAAGGGATCATCAGTTGTTTACCATGAAACACTGTTTTGGGGATTTAAAAACAAAACACTATATTACGTCATAGCTCCCCAGCAGTGTTGATCAAACACCACCACCCTTAATCTTAGGAAGAAGACATGTTGCAAACATTTGATCCAATATATATATATATATATATATATATATATATATATATATATATATATATATATCGTTTGTAGTAGCTAAACGATCTTCCTACTGTTCGTGTTATAAATGACAATGTGAAGATATTATTAGATGTGTATTTCCATTGTCTGTTCTTCAGAATTCCTCGGGTTTAACACAAGCACTGGTAGTATTACCCCAATAGCTACAAAAGGCAGTGAAATTATATTTTCCGTGTTTCAATCAATGCAAAACACGCGGTTTTCGAATGGTTGATTTCTGTATGAAATTTATGTCTATTTTTGTCGACACAATTTTCCCACTATTAGAGATTCTGAGTCAGGTCCCCGAACCGAAACATATTTCACACTTAGGGACACAGACACACAAGCCTTTTATAATCTCGTGCCAAGCTTTCAAAATATAGTTTTAAAACAATTTTCAATTAGTATGTGTTTATATTAGTACTTCCGCTCTACACCAAATGTTTTATAATAGACAGATTTCTGGGTGTTTCCCAAAGTTAATTGTCGCAAATTCAGTAGTAATATCTTACACTAGCAGGCCGCCTGGCACTGCCCTGTCATAAAATACGCTTGAATATGATATTTTCATTAATGCAGATTTCGTATTTATTATTATATTGGGCCCAGTATATAGTAATAATTTAAAAATTAAAAATATAAATAAATAAATTACTCGTGCGGCACTACCGAGAATCGAAACCAAAACGTTTAGCTTACGGTTTACTTTTTTCCTTTGGCGTAAATGTCTGAGCTATAAAGACATGCTTGATGCAAGGTTAAAAATTAAAACATGAAACAATAGCTATTAAGTTACGCATGCATGTTCGAAAGGCTGTCGTTAGACCCTCACCTGGTAAATTTCATTTTTTTAATTTTCACACTTTTGCTCCGATTTTCCTTTGCTAAATCCCAAATGTAAAGTTTCGCACTAGTTCGAATACCCTATATATTAAGTTTCATGTCTGTACACCAAAAACTGAGAGAGGAGTTTTATAGGCAAAATGTTTTAAAGAAATATATATACACATACATTAACATACATAGAAAAGGTTTGTGTTTACTATAATATTTTTAAGCAAATATGTAGAATATCTGCATGGATATAATTACACACAATAGTTAACTAAAGGTGGTTATCCCATAGGAAAACCGAAAACAAAACTAATAGGGAACTAATTAAAATAGATGTTTAAAAGAATATGCACATTAGCTTGATCTTTTGCAGACGAGTGAATTCCACGACCCATATATAACAGAGTTGTATTTTCTTATTAAATTAAAAGAAAAAAGGTTCGGCTTTTTTCTTCCTGGCTTGCGGACCAAGATTTTTTCTGTTATCAAAGTGTAGCATCTGTTCCGGCAGATGCTGCAATCAAAGTAATATGTGGGGGGGGGGCAACCCCACATATCAGACCATTGCTCTTGAGCGATCAGTTTTGGTCAATATAGGGGAAACTCTTTATACCAATTGTCACTATCAAGTTCACTCTCCTAGGATCTGGTCCCCTTTCATTCACTCCCCACATTAAAAAACGGCCTTGTGCCTAATTTGCTCAGTGTAGAAGCAAATAAATGATTAGATAAATACAACAAAAAGGAGTTTTAATATGAATATCAATACATGAAAAGCACCAACTATATAGATGTATAGATTTGAGCGAAAACACGTTGCTGCAGATTATGTAGTAATGCTTTTCGGTCACTCGGATATATTAGTGCCGAAATGTCTTATTAGTGACCGATCAGAATTCTTTATGTGATGCTTTTAACAGTATAACACCGGCTAAATGATACAAAGAAGAACGTCAGTTGACTACATTAACATGCATTCCTATGAACGTTTAACATTTTAAATGTCACGAGAATAAAGTTGCGCTTTTTTTTATCATCCTGTCCTTCAAGTTGACCTTTGTGATTCACTCGTTATTGCAGTATAAAATTCAAATAAAGAAACACGTTACTTTAAAGTACTTAAAAATAATTGCATTTTAAAAGAAAGAACCCGCGCCATTTTATGCGATATATCAACATCATACAAATACCATTTATTCCGTATACGCCATATTACTATGTATGCGAACGAATTGACTCTATTTCACACTGGGTGGATTGGAGAAATATACTCAATGATGAGATGAAGATTGTTGGATAGTCATGGAACATACATAAACGAAAAAACAAAAAGCAAAACAAAACAAAAAACAACATACAGTAATAGAAAAAAGGAACTCTTTTTCAACAACACTAATTGTAAACCCCAAGGCTCTTTCTTTTACCTTTCCAAAATAAAATTCAACTGAATTTCTTTCCTAATCCATTTTTCTTAAGCGTAGATATTCTCTTTATATGTTTTTATTTTGTGTTTTTTTTTTCAATTTCACTGATATAAGTGCAACTACAAATCTACAAATATAAGTTCCTTTCTCATTGGAAACGAGTGCCTGATACGCAAAGCACCCGATCCACTTTGAAGCCGGTAAGCCTTCGTTTTCGTCTCTTTTGTTGCAGTAAGCAAAAAAAAAAAAAATGTTTTTGTAAATTACAAACTTCATGTACATAAAAAAAAAAAATGAAATAACCATTGCAACCACAAAAAAAATTTGTTATACGAGATTTCGAACGTTACTCATCAATAAAGTAAAGTCATATGATTCCGAATTATGCATATTTCTTGACGGCATATTATTATTGTTGGCATTAGTTCTATTATTTCTCGATAACCAGGTTACTTCCGTAAAGGGCCACTTAAAGATTTGAAACATCCAAAAATAGAAGTTGAACTGAATGGATTTTATCTTTACACAGCAGGCCCTCTGTATGTGTGTGTGTGTGTGTGTGTGTGTGTGTGTGCTCGTGTGTGTGTGTGTGCTCGTGTGTGTGTGTGTGTGTGTGTGCTCACGCGCGTGTGTGAGCGTGTGCATGAGTAGATTACCTGGCGTTGTCCGGTTCTAAAATACCCTTAAATATGATATTTTAATTCATACAGATTTCGTATTTATAATTATTATAGAACCAATGCTCTTCTGGGTTTTATATCGTGCTCTATAAATAGTAGTAGTCGTCCGGTGTGGCCCGGTTGTAAAATACGTTTAAATATGATATTTCAATCTATACAGATTTCATATTTATTATTATAGAGTCAAGACTCTGTTGATTATTATATTGTACCCAATGCACAGTAGTAATTGCAAAAGTAATATATATACACTTGTGCCCGATATTATTCATACCCCCCTTGAAAATTGAGTTTATTAGGTGTAACTTTTGTAAGAATTTATTGTTTACGTCCATATTGATACATATTCTTAATAAACCTCTTCTGATCATTTTCGTCATTTTAAAATCTCGGGATACTTGTAATAAAAGAAATATACAGCTATTTATAAAATCTGCAATGTTCAAAAATAATCATACCCCCTTATTTTTTCAGTATTAATCGAGTTTCTGACTGTTTGTTTTCTGTTTGATTCTTATTTTGAATTCTTTTATACAACCTTTGATTAATTTCATTTCGATTTTTGCATTTTTCAGAAATTAAAATGATATCAACTGAAAACCAATAAAAAGAATAAAAATTATTAGAATGGGGAAGAAAAAAAGAGCTTAGTAATGATCTTAGGACTAAAATTGTGAATTCACATAAGGATGGTTTAGGTTACAAGTCAATTTCCAAGAAATTTGAGGTCCCTACAGCAACAGTACAGAGCATCATCAAAAAATTCCAGAGCCACCACACAACAAACAACTTGATTGGTAGAGGAAGGAAAAGGAAACTGTCTGCTAGAGCCACCAGGAATATTGTAAGAAGTGTTAATGCAAATCCAACCACCACTAATAAGGACATTTTAGAAAATCTGGAGTCTTCTGGCATAAAAATATCAAGGCAAACATTGCAAAGGACTCTGCATGAAAATGGTCTGAAAGGAAGAAGACCAAGAAGGACTCCATTGCACACCGGAAAACACCTTGCAGCACGTCTAAAGTTTGCTAGGACCCATGTGAATTCTCCAGAGTCCGTTTTCTCAAGTATTTTGTGGACTGACGAAACAAAAATTGAATTGTTTGGCCATATGGATGCTTCTTACGTTTGAAGGAAGAAAGGAGAAGCTTACAACCCAAAGAACACCATACCCACGGTGAAACATGGTGGTGGTAGCCTAATGTTTTGGGGCTCCTTTTCGGCTAGTGGTCCAGGTAGTTTGGTCAAGATAGATGGAACCATGAAGAAGGAGCAATATTTTGAGATACTCCAGAAAAACATTAGACAGGATGCGGAGAAGCTCCATTTAGGACCAAACTGGGTCCTTCAACAGGATAATAATCCAAAACATACTGCCAAAATAGTCAAGAAATGGTTTGAGGATAATCAAATTAATGTTTTGGAATGGCCTAGCCAGAGTCCCGACCTGAACCCTATCGAAAACCTCTGGCACATATTGAAAACTGAGGTTAAAAAGCGGAAACCTAGAAATTTGAGGGATTTGGAGTACTACTGCATTGAAGAATGGTCAAAAATCAGTGTTGATGCTTGTAAAAACCTTGTTGATAAATATCCCAAACGGTTACAGGCAGTTATTAAGAATAAAGGGCATGCTATTGACTATTAGTAAGAGAGGTATGAATAATTTTGAACTAGTGCCATTATTGTTTTTCTTTGTATAATGTTTCAAACTTGCATAATTTATTTATTTGTTGAGTTTAAATTAAATGCTTATGCTTGATTTATTGTTTGAAATCCCTTTAATATTGTCTACCTTCTGGTTTGAGCAATATTCTTATAGAAATCTCAAAGATCCGAGGGGTATGAATAATATCGGGCACAAGTGTATATATATATATATATATATATATATATATATATATATATATATATATATATATATATATATAGGGTGTCCACAAAGTCTGGCTACATTATGTAGAGGCATCCTATAGTTATGTAGGCACGCTTTATATATATATATATATATATATATATATATATATATATATATATATATACACACACATATATATATATAAAAGGTATTTAATTATTATAGTTAAAAAAATAATTGTGTATATATATATATATATATATATATATATATATATATATATATATACAATTATTCTTTTTACTATAATAATTAAATACATAAAGACACTAGTGTTTCATCCTTTCGGGAATCTTCAGTGCAGGGTGTCACGATTAACACCAGTCGAACGATTCGAACTCAGCAACACGAGACAACTCTGTCTCGATTAGCAAAGACGGTATCCATTCGGCTACCATTAACCGCGTGAAATAACGTTGAATTTAAACATTTTAATTTTAAATGTTCTTTACGTCAGTCAGACAGTGATCTAATCGTTATACGATGATCTATGCATAAGAGCTAAATTGACCGACTTTAATTCAACTGAAAGTGCTCAACGATAAGAAAAGAATTTCTTAAAGGGGCTGTCATAATTATTTTTTAATATAATAATTAAATACCTACAGACACTAGTGTTTCATCCTTTCGGGAATCTTCAGCGCAGGGTGTCACGATTAACACCAGTCGAACGATTCGAACTCGGCAACACGAGACATCTCTGGCTCGATTAGTTAAGACCGTATCCATATATATATATATATATATATATATATATATATATATATATATATATATATATCGAGGTGCGATCCTGGCTTGAGGCAGTGTCCTATCTAGCCGCACTGACGAGATGCGAAACAGCGAAACAATACTATATGTGGATCACTATAATGCTCCCTCTCTTGAGTTGAACATATTGGGAAATGATATACAAACTGCCATTAGCGTATTAAGCGACGCTCTTTGTGTAAACAAATCGAGTGGAGGCATTTGGACGATATCAAAACATCGTTAATTCATTACCCACACAGCAGCAACCATATAGTGCAATGGTGACTGTCATTTGGGAGGTCGGGTCTGGATCCTGGCTTGATTGTAGTTGCCTGTCTGGCCGCACTGATAAACTGTGAAATAGCGAAGCAGTATTGTATGTGGATGACTACATATATATATAAATCTCTCTCCATCTCTCTCTCTCTTTCTCTCTCTCTCTCTCTCTCTCTCTCTCTATATATATATATATATATATAAGTGAAAGTGTCTGTGTGTCTTTGTATCTGTGTATCGAAATTAGATATACAGGTTACTGAGATTTGGCAAAATCGATGTGATCGGTTTTTGGCCAGAAATGTTGCGATTAAGGGGTCAAAGTTCAACGATTTGACCTTTGAGAACTCTACCAAACTCCTCAAACAATTTTGGGTCTACGCACTTGAAATTTTAGATATATGTTCCTTGGACATGGATCTAACTTAATAACTTAATTTCAGCCCCAAAAAATAAATTTTAAGGGATCATAATAGGAGTCAAAGTTAAAAAAAATTGATCGCTGTGGTCTCTTCCAAATTACTCAGACAATTTCTGGTCTAAATATTTGAAATTTTACATAAAGGGTATTCAGAGATAGGGCAAGCTTTTACACCGGCTTGGCGGTGGTCATAACAGCATAAACGTTAGGTTTTACCCCGTTCTTTTCCTCCTTTGCGGTACGGGTTCGAGCCTGCCTTCCTACTACCACTTTTTATTTTGCTGAACATACACATCCAAACACCCGGGCAACGCCGGGCTGAAATGTTAGTATATCTATAAAAGTGAACGTGTCTGTGTGTGTGTGTCTGTGTACATTTCCCTACGCAATAACTCTATCAATTTTTAGTCTACAGACTCGAAATTTGATATACAGGGTAGTGAGATTTGAGAGAATTAATGTGATCGGTTTCGGCCAGAAATTTGGCGATGAAAGGGTCAAAGTTCAACGATTTGACGTTTGTGAACTCTACCAAACTCCTCCGAGAATTTTGGATCTGAACACTTGAAATTTTAGATATAGGTTCCTTGGACATGGACTTTACTTAATAACTTGATTTAAACCCCAAACAATAAACGTTAAGGGGTAATAATAGGGGTCAAATTAAAAAAAAAGTGGTCAATTCAAGCCGGGCACCCATGCTAGTATATCTATAAAAGTGAAAGTGTCTGTCTGTGTGTTTGTGTGTGTACATTTTCATACAGAATAACTCTGTCAATTTTAAGTCTACAGACTCGAAATATGATATAAAAGCTACTTAGATTTGGGAAAATCAATGTGATCGGTTTCGGGCAGAAATTTGGCGATTAAGGGGTCAAAGTTCAAAGATTTAACCTTTGAGAACTCTACCAAACTCCTCCGACAATTTTCGGTATACACACTTGAAATTTTAGATATAGGTACCTTGGACATATATATATATATATATATATATATATATATATATATATATATATATATATATATTATCAGTTAGAATCTAAACCCGAACGTAGTTCTCCAGTGTTATTCGTTACAACGTGATCTTAGACGATACGTAAAAAGAAGCACTACTAAAATAACGGTATTAAAACCAGGAATGTACATTTGTGCATCTGCAGAAATATAACCTTTAATTTACTTACGCCCGTCAAATTTAATTTTTATACATTTTGCCTCCTTAGCAGCTATTTTGACTGGCTAAAAGACAAATTAAATTTGTTCCACAGGCTTAAATCACCTATATACTAAGGTTCAAGTCAGTAAACAAAAAGCAGTTAAGTTTATATATATATATATATATATATATATATATATATATATATATATATATATACTAGCAGAAGTACCCGTCGTTCACTGGATTCAAAAACAGCTTACAGAAAATGGACTGTGATTCATGAAAGTATGATAGGTTAAGTCAAGGAGGGGGATGGTAAAGAGATAGGTTTTGATACTCAAAAATTTTACCCTAAGCAAAATATGATAAAAGTAAAGATAATTTTCGCGAAAATATATTTTTTTATATCAACTTTGTTTCCATTCGTAGCCAAGATTGACCAACAAAATGATGTTTCCTTACAAAGAAACAATGTTATATGTATATAATATAAATATACAAGAAATAATTGTTACCATAGTCATTAAAAGTTACTTTTATGGTAGAAAAGTTCATTGGTTTGTATTTTTAAGTAGTTTATAAAAAATATTTTTTTTAATTCACGTACCGGTTTAAAAAAATCAAAATAGCAGCGACTTTGAAATGGAAAGCCTTGTTTTCAATTTGAAGGAAGGATACCTGAGCATTCTGTGTTAACAATTTAAGACAGTTCCGTCAACGTAAGGAATATTTATAAACATATTTAAAAATTTTCCGTTATTTTGTGCTTGAGGAATATTCGATTATGGCATGTGTAGTTTATTTAAGTAGTTATCGCCTCAAATTTCGTTTTAATTTCGGTTCGCTGAAATTATTTCAAGTAAAGAGCATTAAAAACTATTTCAAAACAACAAAAAAAAACATGAACTGAACTTTTATTGACTATGGTAAAATTTATTTCTTGTATATTTATTTTTTCGGGTAGTCGTTTTTTGGCTTTTCTGCTAAACACTCTTACTAAATAATATCGACGAAATATTGAAAAACAAAGAAACAAAAACAGTTTTCAAAAATAATGAAGCTTTACTTACTTTAGTAAAATAATCCGAAACAGCAAACTGGGATATTAAGAAAGTAAACACGTAATTACTTTAGTTTTTTTAAAGCAAAGCATCGTATGAATATGAATAAGAAGAAAGTGGCGCCTTTTTCAAGCAGAACAGCTTCGTTTCAGTTTTACAGTATTGAACGGTGTAGTATTGCGCCGTCGGACTCAGGGTTGTTCTATTGTAATGTAAAGAACACGCAGAAAGGGTTGTAATCAATTGAATTCCTTCTAGTTCACTGTCAAAAAAGCTTAAACAGATATATAAATAAAAATAAAAAGGTTATGTAAATGTTTTTAAAAAGAGATGTAATCACGTGAGCAGAATGTTTTCTTTCTTTTGACAAGATAACAAGCAACGTTCTTATTTTTTATTTTTTATCTATTTATCTATTTTCGAAAGAGTGCCACGTGCAATGGAAAAGGAAAAAAACAGAGTTATGCAAAATTTGTGTCGAGAATTGTCTAAAATTCCGACTTTTTTTTTTTTGGCTTTCACTTTAATAAGAACGTGAATTTATGAGGTGAATTTATTCGACATAACATGATTGAACTAAAAAAATAAATAAAAGCTAACGTGCATTAAGATTAAAGTTAAGGTGTTATTTAGAAAAAAACAAACTTGTTAAACTTTGTGACATATTTACATTCTATGGAGGTCAGGTTCGAACGAACACCCAATAATTTTATTATACCATATTTCTTCAAACTGAAACGTGATTATCAAAGTATACTACGCAAATAGATATGAAAAGTCTTTGTTAAAGTTTGTGCCATATTTCCATGGAGTACAGACGCGAACGCAGACCCCACAATTTTATTATACCATCCCTATTTAAGTTGAAACATACTTATCAAAGTATTCTTATGTACATCTATTCCAAAAACACTTGTAAACGTTTTTTTTTTTTTCATTTTGTAGTTCCATACTTTGGGGACCAGGCGCGAACGCAGACCCCGCAATTTTTAAGAACCACAGTGCTGCCAGATCAAACATACCCATTCCTAATGCTCGATACATCTTCTATCATTATATGTAATCAGTTTTTTAAAATAGTCAACCATATAGTAGCCTATTCGTGATCAGACACACACATACACACACACAGACGTTCAGCTTCATATTATAAAAAAAATGATATATATATATATATAAAATATATTTTAGTCATCGACATACAGACCTGTTTCGTTGTTTCACAACTCATCAGTGCCGCTAGACTAACACCTCTCCCAAGCCGAGGATCGAACCTAGAACCGTCGTGATGACAGTCGGCAGTTCTACCCCTTGACTACGGAATCAGTGGCCGAAATTAACCTGTCCGAACGATTATTTAAATAAACATTCGTCCGCTACTCGTAGAGGGCTCAAACGTTTGTTTGTAAACAAATCGCGAGCTTCGCATTATTTCAGCTAAATTAAGTAGCGAGTAAGATAATTTACGAGAGTGCTCTACCAAAGAGGGGAGCTTTATAAAATATATTTTAGTCATCGACATACAGACCTGTTTCGTTGTTTCACAACTCATCAGTGCCGCTAGACTAACACCTCTCCCAAGCCGAGGATCGAACCTAGAACCGTCGTGATGACAGTCGGCAGTTCTACCCCTTGACTACGGAATCAGTGGCCGAAATTAACCTGTCCGAACGATTATTTAAATAAACATTCGTCCGCTACTCGTAGAGGGCTCAAACGTTTGTTTGTAAACAAATCGCGAGCTTCGCATTATTTCAGCTAAATTAAGTAGCGAGTAAGATAATTTACGAGAGTGCTCTACCAAAGAGGGGAGCTTTATAAAATATATTTTAGTCATCGACATACAGACCTGTTTCGTTGTTTCACAACTCATCAGTGCCGCTAGACTAACACCTCTCCCAAGCCGAGGATCGAACCTAGAACCGTCGTGATGACAGTCGGCAGTTCTACCCCTTGACTACGGAATCAGTGGCCGAAATTAACCTGTCCGAACGATTATTTAAATAAACATTCGTCCGCTACTCGTAGAGGGCTCAAACGTTTGTTTGTAAACAAATCGCGAGCTTCGCATTATTTCAGCTAAATTAAGTAGCGAGTAAGATAATTTACGAGAGTGCTCTACCAAAGAGGGGAGCTTTATAAAATATATTTTAGTCATCGACATACAGACCTGTTTCGTTGTTTCACAACTCATCAGTGCCGCTAGACTAACACCTCTCCCAAGCCGAGGATCGAACCTAGAACCGTCGTGATGACAGTCGGCAGTTCTACCCCTTGACTACGGAATCAGTGGCCGAAATTAACCTGTCCGAACGATTATTTAAATAAACATTCGTCCGCTACTCGTAGAGGGCTCAAACGTTTGTTTGTAAACAAATCGCGAGCTTCGCATTATTTCAGCTAAATTAAGTAGCGAGTAAGATAATTTACGAGAGTGCTCTACCAAAGAGGGGAGCTTTATAAAATATATTTTAGTCATCGACATACAGACCTGTTTCGTTGTTTCACAACTCATCAGTGCCGCTAGACTAACACCTCTCCCAAGCCGAGGATCGAACCTAGAACCGTCGTGATGACAGTCGGCAGTTCTACCCCTTGACTACGGAATCAGTGGCCGAAATTAACCTGTCCGAACGATTATTTAAATAAACATTCGTCCGCTACTCGTAGAGGGCTCAAACGTTTGTTTGTAAACAAATCGCGAGCTTCGCATTATTTCAGCTAATTTGAGGTTGCTATTTTTCAAAAGTAGGGTAACAAGTGAAATATAACGAGGTTAATACAAGAGTGTTCAATACGGAAATAGAGCAAGGTACATTTTCAATTTGTCTTAATAAGCAGTAATTTGTTGCTACACAGTCATGAGCATGTTTCGTTCTTCTAGTATTTAGTAACTAGAGACCTCTTCAAGCAACAACGCTTATTTTCAAAAGGTTTGGAAAATAAGATTTGTTGCCTGAAGAGGTCTTTAGTTACTAAATATTAGAAGACCGAAACATGCTCATGACTATGTAGCAACAAATTAATGCTCATGTAAAGACAAATTGAATATATATATATATATATATATATATATATATATATATATATATATATGTATATATATATATATATATATGAACAAATGATTAATAAAATATGTTAAAAGACATCTTGAAAAAGAGTTAAAAACATATTTAATTTTAAAAAAGGAAGTACAAGATAAGTGGATAGTCTTTTATCCGCGGAAAATTAAATATGTTTTTAACTCTTTTTCAAGATGTCTTTTAACATATTTTATTAATCATTTGTTCATATTATAAGCTCTATTTCCTTTTCGCTTTTATTGAGCTTTTTATATCTGGCTGAGTTTATTTTACTTGTAAATATTAACTCTTTAGTATTTATAATATATTTTAAGTTTACCATTTTGCTTACCTTAGTAAACTTATCGTAACTTTTTATTTTTTTTATTATATATATATATATATATATATATATATATATATATATATATATTCAATTTGTATAGCAAGAACTACCCTTTTGTTAGTACTGCTAACCTTTGTAGGGGCAAACTTTTACGCCAGAGTTGTCTTCTAGATGCATGTCTTTACAAAGACTGGGTGTGCATCTCTGCTTACCCACCTGGGGATTTTTACGACTCGGCGATATATATAGCCGTACTCAGCCACGCGTTACTGTGGCTAAGTTTGTTTAAATGGAACCCCTCAAACAAACAAAAAATATGTTTTTTTCTTATGAGAAGGAATTAGTGTGGAAAATTGTTCTTGTTTTTATTATAAGAAAATGTCCTTTAGTTTATCGATAATAATTTATTTAGTTATTTATCTGGTGACTTATCCACATTTCTTATTGTTGTTGATTCACGACGATCTGTGAATATGTAAATAAATGAATTTTGTTTTGTTCTTATAGTAATTTAGAGGAGCGAGTCGGTTGGCAAAAGAGTAAGAGAGAGAGAGAGAGAAAGCGAGAGAGAGAGAGAGAGAGAGAGAGAGAGTGTGTGTGTCTGTGTGTGTGTGTGTGTGTGAGAGAGATTGTGTGAGAGAGAGTGTGTGAGAGGGAGAATGTGTGTGAAAGAGAGAGAGATAGAGCGTGTGAGAGAGAAAGTCGAAAAGAGTATATATATATATATAGTTGAAAAGAGTGCATATATATATATGTATATATATATGTGTATGTGTGTGTGTGTGTGTGTGTGTGTGTGTGTGTGTGTGTGTGTGTGTGTGTGTGTGTACGACTTTTTATACCGAGAGCGTTCGAAAAAAAAAGTAATGGTTGAAAGCATCTAGTAAATAACAATTGGGAAATATGAAATGTCGGGAATATGAAACTAAACACGCATTTCGGCCAATGAAAGAGAACCGTTCATTTTACTGGATATTGAATAAAGATAATAAAATAAATAAATATTCGACTGATTTTTTTTTTTTTTTTGATCTTATAAATCTTTTTTTCCGTCTTTTCGGATTATTTATTACGTACGTAGAAGTGGCAGAAAAAAGCAAATATATATATATATGAAAAAAATGTTATCAGAGGTCAGATAAATTACTCTTCTACCTATATAAATAAGGTTTTACCCACACTGAAACGTTTTAAAAATGGCCGCTATTGGACATTGTTGTCTGTGAAATATTGATAGCTAGCCTGTATGCTCGGCGAAGCCCCAGTGTTTGGGGGGGGGGAAGTTGAAGTAGGCAGGCAGGCTCGAACCCTTGACGGGGAGGCAAAAATTAAGTAAAAGAAAATCTGACGTCTTACCACTACTCCATGACGTGACCGGAAGTCTAAAGCGTTCAAATTTTACGTAGTCAATCAAAACAAAAGATGACTTGTAGAAATGGCGTTGCTTTTAAACCTCCCACGAAAGAAAATTAGACACAAGATCGTTTTTTAAAGTGGGGGAAAACAAGCTCCCACAAAAAAGGGGGTACTCTGGCAGTATTCAAACTCAGCATGAGGCGTTTCTCCTACATTGACCAATGACCAATTACAAAACAGGTACTATTCGGCTCGAAGGCCAGATGTTTGCGTTCGTATAGTTTCGCTTTATTTGTACGAAAGAGACAAACAAGCAATCGAGGTGACGGCACAGTGGGAATTTTTTTTAACTCGATCAAATAAAAATGAATAAAAAAGGAGAGAGACGATGTCCGTTTGCGAATCTGAGATATTACGATCGGGGAAATATGCAAAAGCTTCTTGCGGAATCAAACCGACGCAAGAACCCGGATGTAAAAAGTCTTTTGTGGAAATACACAAACGCTCGCGGCCATTTTGTCCTTTATATATCAGATTACTTAAAGCAAAAAACAAATAAAAGAAAATACTGTTAGAAACTCACCCAATAAGTCTTACTGTGATATTTATCGAGATTTTAAATAGTTATGCGTTAATGTGCGGCTACTTTCCCTGTTATCACGTCACGCTAGACACGATTTGTTTTTCAAACCGAATAAACGTTATAAAGTGAGTACTATTCAGATAGGTAGAAGAGTGTTTTATCTTTGATAACATTTCTTATATATTTAACACTAAAAAAACACTAAAAACTTATTTAGATAGGTAGAAAAGTAAGTGATCTGGTCTTGCATAACATTTATTTATTATATATTTGGTTTTCATACATAAAGTAAATTTCACAGTGTATACGGCTTATTTAATACTGGATATATTTATAATCGAAACCTTTTTCAAAAAGAGGGGAGATATAACACACGAGAAATATTTAGAATCAAGTCTCCCTTGCTGTTACTTTAAATCATTTGAATCTATAAGTTTTAGTCTCCTGCCTATCAAGGCCAAAGGTTTTGGGGTTTATATATATATATATATATATATATATATATATATATATATATATATATATATATATATATATATTACACGGTGGTCACCACTTATCAAGGTCCGGAAGTCACTCAGGGATAAGAGTTATTGCAAGTACAATACGTTAGTGTGGAGATTTAATGAAGTGTTTACTTAAAGGGGAGGTTCATCAGGAATTTGTTTACGTTGGACTTGAAGACATCCAGGTTGTAGTCAGGTGGGAAGCAGGCAGACGGAACAGAGTTCCACAGGCGTGCAGTTCTAAGAAAGAAGCTTTGTTCATGGAATCTACGTTTGGACTTAGGCACAGATAAAGAGTGGGGAAAATTATTAACAGTAGTTTCAGCTAGACGGGTGTTTTTCGTGAAAGATTGGCGGGGGGGACAAGAGATTGGAGTTCAGACGAGCACCTGCCGTAGACATAACGATAAAACAAAGATAGGTTCGCAACGTCTCTTCTATGGGAGAGAGGTTGCAGGGAGTAGAAAAGGGCATCCCCCACTAAGCCACGAAGTCTATGTTGTACTCTGTCAAGGCAGGATAGACTGTTTTAGCAGCTCCTGCCCAGATATGGCAGCAGTATTCCATCCTTGTACGTACTTGGCTTTTATATAGATAGAGAATTGCATCAGTAGTGAGATATCTTCTGGAGCGGTAGAAGGATCCCACCATCTTTCCAGCGACCTTGGCAACAGACTTGATGTACGTGTTCCATTTCAGATCAGGAGTAAAGGTCAAGCCCAGAATGTTGTCGAAACATGGGGCTTCTCCTAGACGAGAGCCATCCATTTCAATTAATGCCAGATGGGGATCTGAGCGTTGATGATGTAAAGATAGGAGCTTGGTTTTAGATGCATTAAAGGTAACCAACCACGTCTTTCCCACTGAACCACGCGCCCGAGAATAGAGGAGAGAGAATCAGAGAGAGCTTTGTCATTTACAGCTTTTGATGTGTTGCCATAGATGGTCGTGTCATCAGCATAGATGTCAACGAATGATTTAAGTATGTGTTTAGGGAGATCATTGATGTAGATCAGGAAGAGAGTTGGCCCCAGGATGGACCCTTGAGGGACTCCAGCATTAATACTGCAGGCCTCTGATTTCTGTCCATCGACCACTACTCTTATGAGCCTATCAGAGAAAAATGATTTAATTATAGAGAAAACTTTCCGGTTATACCGTAGCTGGAAATCTTGTGAAGTAGGCCCTTTTGCCATACCTTGTCAAAGACCTTTGATATGTCAAGAGCAATTGCCCTAGAAAGGAAGCCTTTTTCAAGAGATTCACTAATTCTATGAGATATAACCGTTAGCACATCTGCGGTAGATCTTGCAGAACGGAAACTATATTGCGTGTCACAAAGAAGGTTATTTCTGCTGAGATGGTTGACTATTTCTCTATTTAATATGGATTCAAGCAACTTACGCATTACACACTGGAAACTTATTGGTCTGGACTGAGAGGGAGATGATTATCACCTGAATTCTTAAATACAGGGCATACTGATGAGGTTTTCCAGGGAGTTGGAAAGCACTTCTCCTTAAGGCAACGCTTAAACAGTTTCGTAAGTATGGGAGCAAGTTCTGGTTGAAACTTTTTTAGCACTATAATTGGGATGCCGCCAGGACCAATTGCTTTACTGGAATCAAGGTTCTTGATTAGCTTGGCGACCTCATGCACAGCTATTTGTATTTTACCTAGCGTGTTCTGTGTTATAGGAGGAAATATGGGGAATTTGATGGCCTTCGTTGCATAGGGTAGAATTAGCTGCAAAGTTCTTGGCAAATAGTTTGACCTTGTCTGATGCTGACGAGATGATTATATATATATATATATATATATATATATATATATATATATAATCATCAAAATGTCATAAGCCTGAAGAATTCTAGAGTGTATGAAACGCGGAATATTCAGTGTAGCTTAATTGCCATATATATTTTATAACTTACTAACTAGCTCTACATACGTATTGAGCACCGTCAAAGTTAATACTTAAAGTTTACGCACAAATTCTCGCGTTTTACGCATGAATTTATATTTTCGTATATTAATTTTATGTGAGTAAATGAAGTATATATATATATATATATATATATATATATATATATATATATATATATATATAATGATGATTGATGATTGCAACGTCTTGTCAGATGAGTGCCACTTCCTCAGTCACTGAAAGTTCATGTGCCCGAAGATAATTTTTAATTCTGCCAGCGAATTCACACCCTCAAGCAGACATGACACTGAAGACGGTCATTGGTATATATATATATATATATATATATATATATATATATATATATATATATATATATACTCATACATACATATATACACATACATACACATACACACATATCTATAATCATACACGCATATATATACATATACAATCTATAATCATACACGCAAATATATATACATACACAATACAAAACACACATATATACACACATTCATACATATATATATATACATACATGTATACATACACATAACCATACATATACATATATGCACACATATACAAATACATACACACATATACATATATACATATACGCATACATATACGTACACATATATAAATATATACATACACATACATACACCTACATATACATACACATACATATATATGCATTTATACACATACATATATATATGCATATATACACATACATATACATACACACACAAACATATATATACATATACATATATACATACACACGTAAACATATACTGCCGATCAAAAATTTACGACCACTTTAAAACCTTAAAAAAACAACTTTTTTTAAATATAGGCTTTAAACTCTCCCGACTTAAGGTTACCATTAGTACAAGCTAAACGGTTATGGAAACAAAACGCTACATTCAAAGATGTATTTTTTAAATTTACATTTTTATTAAATTTTTACACATGATCAAAATTATAAGACCAGAGACAAAAATATTATTAAATTGTACAAAAAGTGTATGAAAACATTCAACAATCAAACTTAATAATGAGTTCTACGTCCACTGCTTTTGATGACTTCAAAAAAAAAATTGGGGGGGGGCATGCTAGAAATAAGAGTTTCCATTAAGGTGCGGGGGATCCTGCTCCAGTTTCTGAAGATGGCTTCACGAAGTTAATTTTTGTTGAATATGGTTTGCCATTTCGATAAACCTCTCTTGTCATCCATTCCCAAGCATTTTCAATTGGGATCAAGTTCGGTGAGCATGCGAGATGTCCCAAGTGCCAAGTGATGGACTCCATTGCCTTGTACAAAGCTCAAGGTCATCCATCTTGCAGTATGGATTGCAACATTATCCTTTTGGAATAACCATCCATTCCCACAAAAACGATGACCCTCCATCATCAAAGATGCTTTTTGTAGCATGCTAACATAACCAGCTGTTGTCTGACTACCCTGCACCACGTGGAGCTCCATAGTCCCTCTGTAAGAAAAGACACTCCATACTATTGCACTATGACGTGTGCAAAAAATTTCAAGGGACATGTTATTATCATGCCAATATCGCTGGAAGCAATCAGGACCATCTAAATTGTATTCTTCTCATCAGAAAACAGAACTCTCTTCCACTTCTCAACGTCCCAGGTTTAGTATTCACGACCAAATCTTAAGCGGTCAACTTTGTGACGTGGAAGCAATCGAGAAATTTGTTTACGTTTATTATTTACCATGCCTTTTTGTGGTAAGTGTCGTCTGATAGTTATCGGACTGCAATCAGCATCTTTAACCGCCTTAATTTGACTAGAAGAAAATCCTCTGTCATTTATAAGAATCCGTCTGATTCTTTTATTCAATGCAGGAGAAATATTGGGAGGGGGGCCTCCAAAAGATTTTGCTTTTCCATAATTCTCAGTGTTCTTTAGAAAGTTGCAAATAACAGTTTGACTGCGATTCATCTTAGCTGATATCGCTAGCTGTGACAAACCTTGCTGATGGAATCCTAGAATTCGAGAGCGCTCAACTTCGGTTAGTTTTCTTGCTTTATGCATAGTAACACCTTTACACAGTGATTGCTAATCTCTAACTGAACTAAAAACATTAGAATTACCATAAAGCTAACAATTTATACCCTTGGTCTTATAATTTTGATCATGTATAAAAAGCCTGATTTAATAAAAAATGCAAATTTTTAAATAAAACATTTGGAATGTACCTTTTTGTTTCCATAACATTTCAGATTGTAGTATTGGTAACCTTAAGCCGGAAGAGTTTAAAATCCATCCTTAAAAAGAGGTTTCTTTTCAAAGATTTTTAAGTGGTCGTAAATTTTAGATCAGCAGTGTATACAAATATAAATTCATACATACATACATACATATATATACATCTAGATATACATACATATACATACACATGTACATATATAAACATGCACACACATATACATACATACATGCATACATACATACATGCATGCATATAATTATGGGAGATCAATTATTACATGCTTCAAGCATTTCAGGCCTACTCGCGTCAAAATTTTTTCATCGCCACAGGACTATATATAAAATGTTTGAGGGAGTATCTATACAAAGATGACGTTATAAAGTTTTAGCTTTGTACGACAGTTGTCTCTCTCTCTCTCTCTCTCTCTCTCTCTCTTTCTCGGTTCAAAATGTTGAGATCCAGCAATAAGCAAAAGCAAGATAGCCAGCAACAAGTCAAACTACAGACAAACTAAATGCGGGTACTGGTCTTCCGCGTTGTAGTTTTTTTTTAAATCAGAGATTTGCTTCTCTTAGAGGGGTTGCCTTAACCACGGCCTACGGGAGCCCTCTCCACCCCACATACGCATGAAAATAAACACATGCACGCACACATACATGCATACATACACATGCACGCAAACATACGGATGTACACAAACATGCACATATGCCAACATGCACATACACACATACACGCATACATATGCGCATGTGCATACATATGTATATATATACGTACAAATATACGTACATATATAGTATACATGAAGGAGCGTTCATGACGAGGGTGATGATGGTTGATACGATTAAATGAATTTAACATAAATAAAAAAAGACAAAGGATCCAGTGCATAGAACCCGTAGATATGTATGTATGTATATCATGTCATGTCATATGCTACTGGTACTATGTAACCCAGTACTACCTGCCTCATGGTCGGGTCACCGGCGACTAAACTGGTTCCCCCACCAGACTTGTTTGGTGAGGAGGGTGGCTAGTCTTCCTGAAGGATTAAAAACAAGACCTTCAGAAGAGCGAATGAACCCTTTTTCGGGGTCAACGGCTAACTAGCACCGTGTGTGTTTGTGTGTATGTATGTATGTATGTGTTGGGGTGGAGAGGGCTCCCGTAAGCCGTGGTGAAGGCAACCTTTTTAGTCGAAGCAAATCTGATTCGAAAAACCATAAAGCGGGAGAACAGTACCCGCATTAAGCTGGTCTGCAGTTTAACTTTATGCTGGCTATCTTGATCTTGCTTGTTGCTGGATCTCAACATTTTAAACCAAGAGAGAAAGAGAGAGAGAGAGAGAGAAAGAGAGAGAGAGAGACTTAGCTGTCGTACAAAGGTAAGACTCTGTAACATCATCTGTGTATAGATACTCCCTCAGGCATTTGTCTATTACAATGGTCCTATGGCGATGGAAGTATTTTTTGGGCTCATCGACTTTAAGTGTCTGAGGGAGTGGCACTCGTCTGATAAGACGTTCCAATCATCATGTATATATATATATATATATATAACCAGAGAGGCAATAAGTATCTGATACAAAGCAGAAAGTTGATTTATTTTTTTACACGGAAACACTACCAATAACAAAGTGCTATGCTAATGTATTTTTTATGAGAAATACAAATATCGCATCAAAAATTATACAAAAATACATTAGAATTGGACTTTGTTTTTGTTTTGTTTTTTGTGATAAAATGAATTAACTTTTTGCTTTGAATCGGATACTTATTGCACCCACTGTATATATATATATATATATATATATATATATATATATATATATATATATATATATATATGTCTACACATGTATAAATATAAATATATATATATATATATATATATATATATATATATACATACATACATACATACATATATATGATGAGAAATATGGAAATAGTATTCCGACAAAATAGAGAAATAAAATGGAACAAACCGTATTATGTGTTCATCAACGTTTCTTCTTTATTTAGAAATAAAGACAAAACGTTGATGAACACATAATACGGTTTGTTCCTTTTTATTTCTCTATACATATATATATATATATATATATATATATATATATATATATATATATATATATATATATATATATATTATAGCATGGTTCCCGGCGTTGCCCGGGTGTTTGAAGGTGTGTGCTGAAGAAAAAAAGTGGTAGTAGGAAGGCAGGCTCGAACCCGTACCCTGAAAAAAGAAAAGATCGGGGAAAAAACTTTGCTGTTACGACCACCGTCAAACCTGAAAAATTTAAAAAATTAAGAGTGGGTATAAAATAACTTAAGGTTTAAATAAGGGCTAAACAATCGAAAAGAAGGGATGACTTTCGAAAATATCGGCGAAAAAAGCTACCCCTGTCTGTAGAAATGTGCCTAGTTGAGGGTGAAGAAATTAATATTTTTAGCCAATTTTTCGGTATTTCTCGTTTGAAGGGTCAATCTTCAAAACGATACTGATCTTGTGAAAATCCTCGCCTCTGTCGAAAGTTTTAGGCAGACATATACATAGATTTATATATTGGTAGCTCAATTTTTCGACCTAAATCGATTAAAAAGCTTGCCCTATCTCTGAATGCCCTTTATGTAAAATTTTAAATGTTTAGACCAGAAATTGTCTGAGTAATTTGGTAGAGACCGCAGAGGTTAATTTTTTAAATTTTGAACCCTATTATTATTGTTTTGGGCTCAAATCAAGTTATTAAGTTAGATCCATGTCGAAGGAACCTATATCTAAAATGTCAAGTGTTTATACCCAAAATTGTCGGAGGAGTTTGGTAGAGTTCTCAAAGGTCAAATCGTTGAATTTTGACCCCTTAACAGCTAAATCTCACTACCCTGTATTCCGAGTCTGTAGACTAAAAATCGACAGATTTATTGCGTAGGGAAGTGTACACACACACACACACACACACACACACACACACACACACACACTTTCATTTATATATACATACTAGCATAGGTGCCCGGCGTTGCCCGGGTGTAAGGTGCATGCTGAACAAAAACAAAAAAACGGTCAATTTTTTTAATTTTGACCCCTATTATGATCCCTTTGGGCTCAAATCAAGTTATTAAGTTAGATCCATGTCCAAGGAACCTATATCTAAAATTTCAAGTATTTAGACCCTAAATTGACGGATGAGTTTCGTAGGGTTCTCAAAGATCAAATCGTTAAACTTTGACCCCTTAACAGCCAAATTTCTGGCCGAAAACCGATCACTCAGGTTTTCCCAAATCTCAGTACCCTGTATATCAAATTTCGAGTCTGTAGACTTAAAATTAACAGAGTTATTGCGTAGGGTAATGTACACAGGCACACAGACCCTTTCACTTTTATAGATATACTAGCATTTCATCCCGGCGTTGCCCGGGTGTTTGGATGTGTATGTTGACTCGTTTGTGCATGCGCGCATAAACATTAACCCATAACAACATAAACAAATAAACACAAATCGCTTCATTTGCAGATGTTGAACGTTATTATTTCGAAATTATTATTTAACATGGGAAGAGTGGGTTTAAAATAACTTAAACGTAATACAGAAATTAACGATATAAAAAAAGAAGACAGTATTAAAAATTGTTTATTTGGATAATTTAATCGCGAAAAAAAAACTAAAACGCTGAAATCGCAACGTTATTATTTCGAAATTATTATTTAACATGAGAAGAGTGAAGTTTAAAATAACTTAAATGTAATACAGAAATGAATGATGTAAAAAAAAAGCAGATATATCAAAATTTTAATTTAACTATAAGTATTATGGTATCTGTTCAGTGCACATTTACCTATAAGTATGGCTAACCACTTATAATTCAGTAACTGTAATTTTTTTTCAAAAATAATCAATTATAATAAACAGAACGACTCATAGAAATCTATCTATATTCTTTTTTCATTTTAATATACTTTCATAGAAATGTTTTTATGTTAAAAAAACCCTACTTTCTTTACGTCACAAGTGTCACGCTCATACATGAATTCCATAGCTAATATAACATACTGACCCAACGGGTCAGTATGTTATATTAGCTATATATATATATATATATATATATATATATATATATATATATATATATATATATATATATATATTCTGCATCTATGGCAAATAAATTTTCTCCATTCGATGAAATAAAGATATTTACCTCTCGGTGTCAGAAAACTAATGACTTATTTATTTAGATTCGTTTCGTAGAATATATTAATAACGCGTTAGTTTTAAATTTGTTTTAATGAAAAGGAGAGAATAATAAAGAAACCCAACTTTTAATCACGCGATTGTGTTGGTTGGTTGGTTGGTTGTTTTTGTTTTACGGCATATCAACCCTTTTCGGGTTATTTAATGCCGAATCCAAAGATTTTGAAGAAAATTTTTTTAATAGAGTATATTTGTTGTTTTTACGTCGGTTTCTATTTAACCCATAGTTAGGACCCTAACAGGTACTACCACTTCGGGTCAGAGTGGACCTGGGAGCAATGGTAATTAAAGGATGGCTCCACACTCCCCAAAGCCCACAAGCTGGGGCCTCACCACTGGATATAGTTTAAGGTCATATCCAGGACCCCCATTGAGGGACTTTTACCCTCTGCAGGGGAGGGGGGGCAGTCGGCGTATTCTAATGCCCCACCGACAGGGCCGCGCGATTGTGTAAATGAAACAAAACTACTATAGATCTGATAATTGTTAGAAAGGAATAAAGATGGACACGTGTGACTAATTTTTAAAATGAATAATGTGCCTACTTACATGAAACCCGGCTAGCAGAAAAATCCACCTATTCACTGTGGAGATCCTCAAATACCGAAAATGTTTCCTCTGCGATTACTTCGACTGCTTACATCTGGAATACCCTCCCTGCCCCCTGTTTCCCTATCTATAAAATGTAAATAAATGTCTGGCTGCACAACTCCCAGTTTAGAATGTCCATTATAAAAATGGCTTCTGATCATAGTAGCATCTTACGTCTAATTCAACCTTAGCGATTATCTGTGTTACTTTTATTTGTTAAGAGAACATTATAAAATATATTAAGCAAACTTTATAGCAGTATGTATTTATTTGCTTCCCTACTGAGCAAATTAGGCACAAGCCGTTTTTTAATGTGGAGAGAGGGGGAGGGGGAAGGGAAAAAGGGGACCAGCTCCAGTTGGGTGGGAAATGGGAGCTGGATAGTGACAATTGGTATGAAGGGTTACCCCTACATTGACCAAGATCTAATCTGTGGAGTTACCCTCACATATGGTCTTTGCTTGCAGTATCTGCCGGAACAGATATTACACTTTGATCTTGTCGCCCGGGCCGCACAGGGCGGGGGTAGCAGTAAGTGTACATAAAGAAAAGTAAAGTGTCCATTTGAAACAGATACCAAGTCCTTATCAAGTGCTGACAGCATCTTAAAGTGAAACTTGTTCAACGTGTTTTTAGGTTGGTGCAAAAATAATCTCGGTTTTATATGTATACTAGCGAGGCTACCCGGCGCTGTCCGGGTGGGGTCCCTGTTTTAATATTATAAAAAAACACGATGTTAAAAGAAATTGGAGAAGCCAAAAACAAAGCAAAACGGCGAACAAACGTAAAAAAGGGGGGAAAATTATAAAAGAGGAAAACATTTTTAGGTACGAGGGAAGACAGGCTCGAACTCGAAGCATCGAGGCTAAGGCAGAAAAAAGCCCTACACGTTACCCCTACGCCAAAGAGACATACAATTGGTGACGGATAAAAGTAAACCTTTAAAAACACGTGCAGGTGCTTAAAACTAACATCAACGTTTTCTAGGTCAAACATTACTTCATTGTCGTAGTAGCAGGAAGAAAGAAAAGGAAGGAACGATATTTTCTGTACCCCTCCTTGTAGAAAAGGGCCCAGTTGAGGATGAAGGAATTAATGTTTGTGGGCCAATTTTTCGATATTTGTCGGGCGAAGGTTCGACTTTAAAATGATACCTAGTTGGCGAAAATCTGTGGTCTGTGTCGAAAGTTTTTGCGTGACATACAGACACACATTTTCGCTTATATATATATCGACTAGCGAGGGGTACCCGGCGTTGCCCGGGTGTTTGGAGGTGTGTGTGGAAACTCCGGGGGTGGGGAGTGGGTTAAAACAAGTAAGTATGAGGATCGAACCCGAACCCTTGAGGCAAAGTTGTAAATTAAAGTGTGAAAAAAAAAGTGCGACGTTAACCATTGCTCCACCGCGAGATGCTAACGGAAATACGTTTGCATTTATTTAATTACTTGGATTTGGCAGGTGCCCGTTTTAATGAGTTAATGAGATCAAGTTTGACTGCGGGATAGTATTTCATTTACTGCGGAACGCTTTTTTAAAAAAAAATTATTTTCCCAAGATGTTATAGGAAAAAGACTAATTCACATGTGGCGAGCGACAAAAGTTGAATATTTATCTTCCCGAAATCGAGCAAATTAAATAGACAGGCGAGCTTCGTTGTTAACTGTGAGATATTACGATTTATATGTGATATAAAGAGTTTTAAAAAGTTGTGAACCGACCGACCGCTTCTCTTAAAAAAGCCTTTTGTAGACATACAGAAAAAGCGAACACACATACATACATAATACATACATACATACATTTTTGCTTTTATGTTTATAGATTTGTACGTCACAACACATTATTTTTGCACCAACCTAATATTTAACCATTTGAAGCAAATATATGAACTGAATGGTTTGAATGATTTCTCAGATGCTCACGGGGGTCACTAATACTCATAATTTGTCACTAATTCAAGTTCATTACATTAGATAAAATTGAGTCATATCTTTGCAAGCAAATAGAACATAAATAATTAGTCTATATATATATATATATATATATATATATATATATATATAGGATGGAACGAGAAATTTGTAGCCCTAAAGAAAACAACACCACATATTTATTTTAAAACTTCCATTAAAAAAATCAATTCAGGTAACTTGATTATGTATTAGAGCTAACGTCTATTCAGTGTTTCAGTGTAGCCCCCTTCAGCCACAATCACCGCCTCGATACGGGTCCGGAACTGGGAGCATGCTTTTTTCATAAGCTCCGGCAGGAGTTTGGCGAATACTCGGCGGCGATCAGGCTGGCTTTGATGTTCGTGATGTTCTCAAAGAATGACCGAACCAAGTAATCAAGCGGGGTCAGGTCGTGGAAGGAGAGGGGACAGTGAGAGAAGAGTTACAAAGTGATAGCACTCCTTCTTAAAGTAAACTGTGGTCTCTTTGGACGTGGGCTGGCGCCAAGTCCTGTTGCCACACCCAGGGTATGTCAGTGACCATCTGGGGCTCACCACACTCTTCACCACGTCTAGGTCCAGTTTGGTATTGAATTTCAAGCCGACTTCGAAGATGTCAAGTGGCATGGCGGGGCACTAACTTGAAACCACACCAAAAACCATAACCGTGGCCGGAAACTTCGTTGAGCTGTGCCCTGAGGCGCCGAATCGTCCGGATTAGCATTTGGAGAGTGCTGGCTATGGTCCTTTTGTCATAACTTGGATCGGTAGAAAGCATGAGTTGTACAGCGGCGCATCTCAAATTTCTCTCGTTTATCATTGCGCCACTTTTAAACATGATATAAGGCTCCTATCGTTCTTGGGATTTGTACACAACTAGCCAACTAGTAGATAGTCTTCATCAGAAGAAAACGAAAGAAAACCGGTTTTCATCAAACGGAAATGGAATCATGTCGTCTTTTCTAGGGCGTTAATTTTAGTTTTCCACCCTTTACAAATCGCGACAGTTTTATTATACTTGTGAATTAGAGACAAAAAAAAAAAAATTAAATAAAATCTAGGATTACTAAATCCAAAGACGTCAATCACTCGTACATGAAAAAATAAACAACAATATACATAATTCATGATTAGTACAATGAAGTGTAAATCATTTGCAACTTTGTCGAATTAATTTTCATATATATATAGTTAGTTTTTCATATGTAATATATAGTAGGTTTGATAACGCTGCATATTTTAATAAGAATAGGGTGTGAAGTTTTGAAGTAGTGTAACCGGGCGAGCTTTGTTGATCGCGTGGAAATAGATAACAAAATGGATTTCATAAATGACTAGGCAACACATAAATATCATGCTTTTACCGATAAATACAGTAAAACTTGGGATACGGTTTTTTTCAGGTTGCGATGTGGAATACTATGTCTTTCCGGACTCTGGTTACGGTATTTTCCCCTCCTATCGGTGTTATTTATAATGTTATTTAATTATATACATGTGTATAATATACTGTACTGTATTTTGTTACTAATTTTTGATGCCGTATCCTGGAGTTCTACTGTAAAGTAAATCGTAATTTGCTGTCTTTATTAACTGTCTGGGAGTGATTCTAGCTCCTTACCAAAATTATACGTCAGATTTTTAAGTGAAAAAGAACGCAACTAAATAAATTTGTTCTAAATCGATACATGTTCTGCATAATTAATTGCACTGTTGGTATTTGTTTCGTCGATGCTCATGGGGATCACTAATTATAATAAATACATCGACTACTTACAGGAGGAACAGAGAAGGTTGCCAACTCGGAAACGTTTTTCTGTGGAACGAATTGGATTTGAACTTAAAACATACATGTTAAGAGCCCATATCGTTAACCACTAAGTCACCGTCATCTACCATGTTCAGAGTTTAGTTATTGCTTAAAATGAATGACCCCATTAGAGAAAAAAACATGAAGCAATTAACAGAAAATACGTCTGGACCAAATGCTAAACTAAATATATGAATAATGGAAAGCACATATACAAAGATATATGAACAGCGGAGAACACAGTTATACTCATATTACGAAAAGGCAATGATATAGGATAGTCTTTAAATTAAGTTGTTAGTCTGTATCACTAACTACTGAGCAAGCATTATCTATGATGTTCTGAATTTAATCATTCATTTAAATTAAAAATTCTAGTGAAACAAAAACAGCAAAAAACATGGGACTATCAACAGGAAATAGGCCCGTATCACGTACAACACTAAAGATACGAGTAGCGGAGCACACATATCCACACATAACTGAAAAGACAGCAACACACATACAAACATATACGGCAAGACAACAGGACATATCTACAAATAAACACGAAAAGACAACAGCACACATCTACAAATATATACGAAAAGACAACAACACACATTTACAAACATAGGCGAAAAGACAACAAAACTCATTTACAAACATATATGAAAATACAGCAACACATCTAAAAACATATACGAAAAGACAACAACACACATCTACAAACATATGTGAAAATACAACACATATCTACAAACATATGTGAAAATACAATAAAACATATCTACAAACATATACTAAAGGACAACAACACACGTCTACAAACATACACGAAAATCCCACAACACACGTCTACAAACATATATGAAAATCCAACAACACACATCTATAAACATATACTAAAGGACAACAACACACGTCTACAAACATACACGAAAATCCCACAACACACGTCTACAAACATATATGAAAATCCAACAACACACATCTATAAGCATATACTACAGGACAACAACACCAACAATGCCAGCAAAGACAACAGTAAATGCCAGCTTTAGAAGTGCAACAAACACAAGATATCAGTTGAATATAAGGCTGTTGTTCAAGAACAAAAAGAAAAATGTGAGAATAGAAAAAAAAAACCATCGTAAACTTTAGATGTGCTGCTTGTCTAAATATTATAATAATCAGACATTCATCACTAGTGCTGTTTTTGAATATGAAACCAGTAATCGGCTGTTACAATTTTCTTTATAATTTTACAAGCTTTGTGAAAAATAGAATGTATTAATGTACAATAAGTGACATCAACATTGACGTTATAGCAGTTTTATTTGTTTACGATTTCTCGGTAAAATTATAAACCTACATAAACAACATAACACATATATAACAATAGCGATCTCCTTCATGGCTTTATGTCAGAGAATAAAGGGTGAAAAAATACTAATACATAATTGGTTGAGAAGATCAAATAGGAGTGTACAGAAGTGTTAGAGATAGTTGACAATAAGCATGCCCTAAAAATGGAAAAATAAACAAGGAGTTGTTTTTTTAACAAATCAAAACTTATTATAATCCATTTTTCTTGACCAACTTTTTTTCCAGAAAAATAAAAGCCTGAATTTTATCACATAAGATAGCAGAATAATATAAAGCTTTTTCTAATATTTTTAATAGAATTTCAAATTTCAAATTTTCAAAAACCACACTATTCACCGCCATTTTTGTATCGATGGAAAAACATTTAATATTTTTAATGAGGTTTTTTTAACCACATAATGTTTTTTTGGTCTAAATAATATTTAGAATGAGTTGCTATAAGAATTATTATGTAAGTACCTGAACTTCAAATAATTCCAACGTTTTATCTCACTCTATTGATTTGCGTAGCGAAATGAAAAAAAAAATAATAATGATAGTTGATTTTAAACTACGGAGGCCTATATAGGACTTAATAACCTTTATTTGACCATGCATTTTTAAAGTTTGATTTGACGATTAAGTGAAGTTTAATTCTTTTCTTATAGGCGATATATATATATATATATATATATATATATATATATATATATATATATATATATATATATATATAGCAACGATGGAGCTGGCCAGTACTAGATGTGTGACCATTTTGGGAATGCTAGGCTTCGTATGTGTTGAAAACACATCCTGCTTTAGTATCACGCTTGGTCCACCATAGGTGAATTAATAAGACATTGCCGAAAGAAATTATCGTATTTTTAATTAAATGCGCAATTATTTATGAATCTTTTCTTTTTTTGGTATCGATTTCTCAAAACATTTACTATCTAATGGTATATTAGCAATATTGGGATCACTAAAAGTAAATTGCTAATTTATTTTGCAAAGATTTAAAAGTAGTGTTTTTCGCAAAAATAATATATATATATATATATATATATATATATATATATATATTGCTAAGCTGAAAGATCATATTTATTTATTTATTGCGGACTATTATCCTCATCTTTTAGTAAGTGTTTCCACGACGTTTCGGCCAACTGTTCCTCTGGCCTTCGTCAGGTAGTTAACTGCGATGGGATAGGAACACCGAATCTTATAACTGCATCCTCAGCAATTACTGCCTTTTATAGTTGGTGTCGTCTGATCACACTTTGACCATCTAAGCCTCTGGCCGGCTTTTGGTAGGATAATAATGATTACTAACATATGCAACGAATTTCACACTTCAAAACACAAAATATGAATCATTAAACACATTTAAACGGATTTTCAACCTTAAAATTTAATACGTGCGCAGTTGTTACTTTTTTGTTTGTTTGCTTTATCTACAATCCTCACCCTCCCACAATACAATAAATTTCGGTCAGTTTCGGTTGATTATGTTAAGTATATCTGTACTCACAAATAAACACGGAGGGGTTTGTATGATATATATATATATATATATATATATATATATATATATATATATATATATAAATATCGATTACGAAAAAGTAGATCAATATAATGTTCATCCCTCACTTAATAATCGATGGAAATTTCGTATTGATTTAATAATTACTTGATTTTTGGTAGACTTTTAAAGAGAGGCTCCGTCAAAAAATACCCACTCTTTCCTTCCGTTTTGGCCGTGCCAAGTTAACAAAAAGTCAATCAGTTACTTGGTAAAATACGATGCTAGTTCAACAGTGATCATATGAGGTTATTTTCTTCATATCTGCTTGGTTTAGCAAATAATAATTGGGCGGCCAAAACATACGAAGCAACCAAGCCTACCATTGATTTATTGGTTAATGTTACGAAAAGTAATATTAAAGATAACGACACGGTTCACGGGTCTTAGCATCGCATTATAAAAAAAAATCTAAACTATTGGCTTCTAAATGTTAGTTATAATTAGCGTATCTATTTTTTATTTCTTCGGTAGAATATTGTAGGCCATTCATGAAACACGGACGAATTAAATCAGCCGCGAGCAATGAATGTCCTTGGAGTCTGACTATGTATAAACTACTTCGAGCGAGAATTAAGCTTTCTTTTTATTGGACTGAAATATTCATTTACGTGTGATTAGGTCTCTCTCTGTCTCTGTCTGTCTGTTTGTCTCTGTGTCTTTCTGTCTGTCTGTCTGTCTGTCTGTCTCTCTCTCTCTCTCCCTATATATATATATATATATATATATATATATATATATATATATATACTTAATTTACTCACATAAAATTAATATACAAAAGTATAGATTTATGCGTAAACTTTAAGTATTTACTTCAAAAGCGCTCAAAACGTAGGTAGAGCTAGTTAGTAAGTTAAAAAAATGTATATGGCGATTAAGCTACACTGAATATTCTGCGTTTCATCCACATTCATTTAGGACACGTAGTCCTAGAGTGGATGAAACGCAGAATATTCAGTGTAGCTTAATCTCCATATACATATTTTAACTTACTATATATATATATATATATATATATATATATATATATATATATATATATATATATATATATGGTGAAACTGGTAATTAGTAAAAACTTTAAGAGAGTGCTCAATACTATTGCAGAGCAAATATGTGTTTTATTTTTTTATTACCGTTTTATCTGTTTGGCTACATATGTTTCCGGTGTTGGACCATGTTTACAATCGAACAGCTTCGTCAGGCCTCGCAGAAGTCTCTCTCTCTCTCTCTCTCTCTCTCTCTCTCTCTCTATATATATATATATATATATATATATATATATATATATATATATATAATCCCTCTGCTTTACTTTTTGTCATCAAGTAAGATCTTTGACTTAAAGTTTAATCAAATACTTTTGGAAGCAAAATCCGATCCCGAATTTTGCTAATTCCTACCCTCTGATGAGAAGGAAAGTATTTCTTCAAAACTCCACGGATTAAGGACTATCCACTTATTTAGTGTTTCCTTTTCAAATTTAATATGTGTTTAACTCTTTTTCAAAGTTTTTAAAACATGTTTTATTAACTATTTAGTTTTTTAAAACATGTTTTATTAACTATTTGCTAATATATATATAAATTAATAATGGTCAGTTAATTAGGTTTGGATTGGATCGATAGAAATATATAAACATGTAGACACACTTAACTTATATATATATATATATATATATATATATATATATATATATATGCATTCATGTAGCATGTTTTCATTTTGTTAAGCTCGCTTTGCACGGATTTCTCACGTAATAACGTTCACATGCAACATCTCATCGCCGAAGATTCTCATTTTCAAGTCAGAGATTAGTAGTTGTTTAGTGATCTTTAGATGATGAATGAAATCGAAAGTAATCGCGAGCAAGCAAAAAAAAAAAAAAGAAAAAAAATGATAACATAGAATAATAATATAAATTTAAAATAATAAACCTACAAAACTTGTATGCATCAATAAGTGTAAATAAAATGATCTCATCAAATAATAAGAAAACGCTCGGTGTTATTTAAAAACATTTGGCTATCTATCTATCTATCTATCTATCTATCTATCTATCTTCTATCTATCTATCTATCTATTCTATATATATATATATATCTATAAAAACAGAGATGTGTGTGCCACAGACGATTTCTGATTGGTTAATCCAATAATCACATCTCCTAAAAAACAATCGTTTCTACGCTCTTACCTTTACCATAAAATATTATGGCTTTATTTATTGTCCATCTTGGAAGGGTGTAATTTTTTAATAACTTCTTATTTACAAATTAAAAAAATACGAAACTATTATACCAAACTAAACTACACGAAACGCGCACACACGCACACACACACGTTCACTACCGTCACGTTGTTATGGCAACCAAACCCGCTGACTACACAGTAAATGTGATTTTCTTCATTTTCTCATTTCACTCGTGGTCTTAAATTTATTTCGGGTTTGTATTACTGTACACATAGATTCGAATAAGTTGCCAAAAAACAAATATATAACAAATAAATGTTATCAAAGGCAAGATAAATTACTTTTCTACCAAACTGGATATATTTTTCGTGTTTTTATTCAATTTAACATGTTTATTCAGCTCGAAAAGCATACAGTGTTTACCGATGTATTGAAAAATTCAAGATGGCGGCCGATTCTCTCTTTAACACGGTAAGTTTGGAAAAAGGTGTAATAAATAAAAAACCGGTTAAAATACTGTTAAAAACTCGCTCAATATATGTTACCGTGACATAGGTTGACATATATTCGGCGGGTTTTTAATAGTATTTTGTATAGTTTTTTATTTATAACACCTTTTCCCAAACTTACGGTGTTAAAGAGGGTGTGAGACGCCATCTTGAATTTTCCAACACATCGGTAAACACTATATTCTTTTCGCGCTGAATAAACATGTTAAATTGAATAAAAACACGAAAAATATATCCAGTTTTTATCGGTTTTTTACCTTCTCTGCAGAAGTACAAAAAAACGGAAGGTACTTTTACAGAATGTTAAACTATTCTTTCGAAGAAATTTAGCAAGAATACCTGTAAACCAGGAAATCGGTAAAATGTCATCATGGATGAATACTTGTCTATTATAATTTCTACCCTTGACAAAAACTTAGCCATAACAAAAAAGATTTATTGTTCAGATTGTTTTTGAGATTGATTTCTAAAAAGATATTTTATAAATAAAATCGACTTTAAAATTAAAGACTTAAATTACAATAATTGAATTTAAACATTCTTATTTCAATATTTGGCACATAACACCTGCAAAAATGATCACAATGTCAGGATTTCATTTTATTTCAGAATCGATGGCAAATTGTGTAGATTGATATCTCATTATATTAAATACTAATATTTAACATTAGTTTATCATTTAAGCCGATAAAAAGCCCTTTTTTTTTCGAGTCATAAAAGGATTTGGAGTTTCCTAATCAACCTTTCGGGTGCAGTTGCACGCTCTCAAAATAACTAAAGTGTTGGATTTAAAAAAATTGGTTCATTAAAACTAAACAGGTTTAGTTTAAAAAAAAAAAAAAATTTAAAAAAAATCGCTTTGGTAATTAGATATGTCGTATGGTTATCCCTAATCGCTGAATAAAACCGCTAACGAGTTGAATGATTACGACATAAAATTAAACTCGGGTTCCTGAAACGGAAACTTCGTTTGTTTTTGTTTTTTTCTTATCAATATATTTACATTGTTATTTTGTTTTCATTTTCAATCATTCGAACAGTTTTCTTTTTCAAGTAATCCAAGTTACAAAATTCCCACTGTTTACTATGCTAAAATCACAATGACTAATGTATACCTATTAACCCTTATCCTTGAGTGACACCCATGTAAAAAAAAAAAATCACTCGAACAGTTTTCTTTTTATAATGTACAGTTTTAAAAGTTTAAAAACGATATAGTTTTTACTTCAGGAAAATTAATGGGTCAGTTTTTACGATGTGCCCTGTTAAAATACTGTTAAAAACTCGCTCAATATATGTTACCGTGACATAGGTTGACATATATTCGGCGGGTTTTTAATAGTATTTTGTATAGTTTTTTATTTATAACACCTTTTCCCAAACTTACGGTGTTAAAGAGGGTGTGAGACGCCATCTTGAATTTTCCAACACATCGGTAAACACTGTATGTTTTTCGAGCTGAATAAATATATTACATTGAATAAAAACACAAAAAATATATCCAGTTAGGTAGAAAAGTAACTTATCTTGCCTTTGATAACATTTATTTATATATTTGTTTTTGACTATTTTTTCGAATCTATGTGTACAGTAATACAAACCCACGATATGAATACTCACGTTGTTATATATATATATATATATATATATATATATATATATATATATATATATATATATATACTAGCATGGGTGCCCGGCGTTGCCCGGGTGTTTGGAGGTGTATGCTGAGCAAAAAAAAGGGGGTAATTTTTTAAACTTTGACCCCTATTATGACCCCTGAAAATTTATTGTTGTGGGCTCAAATCAAGTTATTAAGTTAGATCCATGTCCACGGAAGCTATATCTAAAATTTCAAGTGTGTAGACCCAAAATTGTCGGAGAAGTTTGGTAGAGTTCTCAAAGCTCAAATCGTTGAACTTTGACCCCTTAATCGCCAAATTTCTGGCTAAAAACCGATCACATAGATTTTTCCAAATCTCAGTACCCTGTATATCAAATTTCGAGTCTGTAGACTAAAAATTGACAGAGTTATTTCGTAGGGAAATGTACACAGACACACACACACACACACACACACACTTTCACTTTTATAGATATATAGATTTTAAATTTGAGTCTGACAGAATGACAAAATTATATTGCAAACCGATATATTAAACAAACGAACTTCAAAGAGACAAATGGACACATAAGTAAAAACAATTTGCATTAGAAAACATTTATTATTCCACGTCTTTTTTTTACAGACCTGACGACTGAGGTTCGCTCCTGATAAAAATTGTTTTTTATAGTCTTAATTTTGACTTCCTTTTTCATAAAAAACTAAAAAAAAAAATCAAGAAAGAAAAGAAATTTAATTTTATTTTTTCATTAATTTCTTTCTGTGCAAAGCAATTCTTTCAAACTTACTCTGTTTCCAAAATGTTTTTATTTTATTCCCCTCCCCCTTCATTCATTTTCCTCCGCATCCTGGCAAGTATTAAAATAAACCATTTATAATATTTATTTATGGATTTATTTACTTATCATTTCTTTTGTATCGGTAAATGAATTCCATTTAAAAAAAACGGTAAAAGTCACGTTAAAGGTGATTAAGTTGGAAAGTAAGTAAAAATTTACCCTTTTTACTTTTATACGATTTCTGATCACTTTGAAAAAGGTGTGTGTGTGTTTTAAAAATGTTTTTTAACTGCTATAATCTCATTTATATATATATATATATATATATATATATATATATATATATATATATATATAACAACGTGAGTATTCATATCGTGGGTTTGTATTACTGTACACATAGATTCGAAAAAATAGTCAAAAACAAATATATAAATAAATGTTATCAAAGGCAAGATAAGTTACTTTTCTACCTAACTGGATATATTTTTTGTGTTTTTATTCAATGTAATATATTTATTCAGCTCGAAAAACATACAGTGTTTACCGATGTGTTGGAAAATTCAAGATGGCGTCTCACACCCTCTTTAACACCGTAAGTTTGGGAAAAGGTGTTATAAATAAAAAACTATACAAAATACTATTAAAAACCCGCCGAATATATGTCAACCTATGTCACGGTAACATATATTGAGCGAGTTTTTAACAGTATTTTAACAGGGCACATCGTAAAAACTGACCCATTAATTTTCCTGAAGTAAAAACTATATCGTTTTTAAACTTTTAAAACTGTACATTATAAAAAGAAAACTGTTCGAGTGATTTTTTTTTTTTACATGGGTGTCACTCAAGGATAAGGGTTAATAGGTATACATTAGTCATTGTGATTTTAGCATAGTAAACAGTGGGAATTTTGTAACTTGGATTACTTGAAAAAGAAAACTGTTCGAATGATTGAAAATGAAAACAAAATAACAATGTAAATATATTGATAAGAAAAAAACAAAAACAAACGAAGTTTCCGTTTCAGGAACCCGAGTTTAATTTTATGTCGTAATCATTCAACTCGTTAGCGGTTTTATTCAGCGATTAGGGATAACCATACGACATATCTAATTACCAAAGCGATTTTTTTTAAATTTTTTTTTTTTTAAACTAAACCTGTTTAGTTTTAATGAACCAATTTTTTTAAATCCAACACTTTAGTTATTTTGAGAGCGTGCAACTGCACCCGAAAGGTTGATTAGGAAACTCCAAATCCTTTTATGACTCGAAAAAAAAAAGGGCTTTTTATCGGCTTAAATGATAAACTAATGTTAAATATTAGTATTTAATATAATGAGATATCAATCTACACAATTTGCCATCGATTCTGAAATAAAATGAAATCCTGACATTGTGATCATTTTTGCTGGTGTTATGTGCCAAATATTGAAATAAGAATGTTTAAATTCAATTATTGTAATTTAAGTCTTTAATTTTAAAGTCGATTTTATTTATAAAATATCTTTTTAGAAATCAATCTCAAAAACAATCTGAACAATAAATCTTTTTTGTTATGGCTAAGTTTTTGTCAAGGGTAGAAATTATAATAGACAAGTATTCATCCATGATGACATTTTACCGATTTCCTGGTTTACAGGTATTCTTGCTAAATTTCTTCGAAAGAATAGTTTAACATTCTGTAAAAGTACCTTCCGTTTTTTTGTACTTCTGCAGAGAAGGTAAAAAACCGATAAAAACTGGATATATTTTTCGTGTTTTTATTCAATTTAACATGTTTATTCAGCGCGAAAAGAATATAGTGTTTACCGATGTGTTGGAAAATTCAAGATGGCGTCTCACACCCTCTTTAACACCGTAAGTTTGGGAAAAGGTGTTATAAATAAAAAACTATACAAAATACTATTAAAAACCCGCCGAATATATGTCAACCTATGTCACGGTAACATATATTGAGCGAGTTTTTAACAGTATTTTAACCGGTTTTTTATTTATTACACCTTTTTCCAAACTTACCGTGTTAAAGAGAGAATCGGCCGCCATCTTGAATTTTTCAATACATCGGTAAACACTGTATGCTTTTCGAGCTGAATAAACATGTTAAATTGAATAAAAACACGAAAAATATATCCAGTTTGGTAGAAAAGTAATTTATCTTGCCTTTGATAACATTTATTTGTTATATATTTGTTTTTTGGCAACTTATTCGAATCTATGTGTACAGTAATACAAACCCGAAATAAATTTAAGACCACGAGTGAAATGAGAAAATGAAGAAAATCACATTTACTGTGTAGTCAGCGGGTTTGGTTGCCATAACAACGTGACGGTAGTGAACGTGTGTGTGTGCGTGTGTGCGCGTTTCGTGTAGTTTAGTTTGGTATAATAGTTTCGTATTTTTTTAATTTGTAAATAAGAAGTTATTAAAAAATTACACCCTTCCAAGATGGACAATAAATAAAGCCATAATATTTTATGGTAAAGGTAAGAGCGTAGAAACGATTGTTTTTTAGGAGATGTGATTATTGGATTAACCAATCAGAAATCGTCTGTGGCACACACATCTCTGTTTTTATATATATATATATATATATATATATATATATATATATATATATATATATATATATATATATATATATAAATGAGATTATAGCAGTTAAAAAACATTTTTAAAACACACACACACCTTTTTCAAAGTGATCAGAAATCGTATAAAAGTAAAAAGGGTAAATTTTTACTTACTTTCCAACTTAATCACCTTTAACGTGACTTTTACCGTTTTTTTTAAATGGAATTCATTTACCGATACAAAAGAAATGATAAGTAAATAAATCCATAAATAAATATTATAAATGGTTTATTTTAATACTTGCCAGGATCCGGAGGAAAATGAATGAAGGGGGAGGGGAATAAAATAAAAACATTTTGGAAACAGAGTAAGTTTGAAAGAATTGCTTTGCACAGAAAGAAATTAATGAAAAAATAAAATTAAATTTCTTTTCTTTCTTGATTTTTTTTTAGTTTTTTATGAAAAAGGAAGTCAAAATTAAGACTATAAAAAACAATTTTTATCAGGAGCGAACCTCAGTCGTCAGGTCTGTAAAAAAAAGACGTGGAATAATAAATGTTTTCTAATACAAATTGTTTTTACTTATGTGTCCATTTGTCTCTTTGAAGTTCGTTTGTTTAATATATCGGTTTGCAATATAATTTTGTCATTCTGTCAGACTCAAATTTTAAATCTATATATCTATAAAAGTGAAAGTGTGTGTGTGTGTGTGTGTGTGTCTGTGTACATTTCCCTACGAAATAACTCTGTCAATTTTTAGTCTACAGACTCGAAATTTGATATACAGGGTACTGAGATTTGGAAAAATCTATGTGATCGGTTTTTAGCCAGAAATTTGGCGATTAAGGGGTCAAAGTTCAACGATTTGAGCTTTGAGAACTCTACCAAACTTCTCCGACAATTTTGGGTCTACACACTTGAAATTTTAGATATAGCTTCCGTGGACATGGATCTAACTTAATAACTTGATTTGAGCCCACAACAATAAATTTTCAGGGGTCATAATAGGGGTCAAAGTTTAAAAAATTACCCCCTTTTTTTTGCTCAGCATACACCTCCAAACACCCGGGCAACGCCGGGCACCCATGCTAGTATATATATATATATATATATATATATATATATATATGTATATATATATATATGTGTATATATAATATATATATATATATATATATATATATATATATTTCAAAATTTTGTTGAAAATTCAAAGACTCACGTTTTGTTTTTTATAACCTTCGTTTATTTCCTGGATTTTTCCATTACAGCTATTTCATTAATGAGTTGGCAATTTTACGATTTATGTTTCCGTAAAAATATCCTGTCCCCTACAACTTCTTCAGATGTTTATCCATTAGATTTTTACAACAAAAGGTATATTTTTAACATGCAGGACATCGTATTCGGGTAAAAAGATTTTCACAGCCATGCTTCCTCACTTCCTCCATCTATATATATACAAAATTCCTATTTTGTGAGACATCGGCTTGGGTTATAGCTTGGTTGGATAAACAGATCCTTTGTTCGAGACGAAGTAGGTCTATTCCATTGTTCGCGGCTGGTTTGATCTGTGTTAGTTAATAGACATTTTGGTGTGTTGCGCGTTTGCTCAGATGGTAGAGTGCTCGCCTCACATGCAAGAGGTTCGAGTTTCGAATCCCAAGTTTGGATATGTCTAACTGATGAAATCAAATGAGCGCTAAACACGAGTCTGGGACTTCCGGTTTGTTGGATGTCAATGGATTGTGAGCTGCCATGTTGTTTGTCTGGGGAAATGATTATATATATATGTATATATATATATATATATATATATATACTGAATGAATATATGCATTATAAACGTGAATTTGTTTTAAGAAAAACGCACATGTATATGCACACACATACATATATATGTGTGTACGTTTTTCTTTATACAAATATACGTTTATAATATATTTGTTTTAAGGGAAACGTATGTATATATATATATATATA
Source organism: Euprymna scolopes (assembly GCF_053919585.1). NCBI lineage: Eukaryota > Metazoa > Mollusca > Cephalopoda > Sepiida > Sepiolidae > Euprymna > Euprymna scolopes. The sequence goes on along the minus strand of NC_136482.1, from coordinate 154,469,393 downwards.
TATATATATATATATATATATATATATAGGTTATTCATTGAACTTTTGAATAGTACCGTCGCTGCCTGATGATATCTGTTGTTTGATTGAAGCAAGTGGCTATGTGTAGCAGCAGGATGTAACCATGTTTATATAACAATAAACAAGTATATATATATATATATATATATATATATATATATATTCGTTTTCCTCAAACCAAATATACATTTATAATGCATATATTCAATAAAGTTGTCTTAAAATTGCAACAGTTTATGAAAATGGAAATGAATTCCCACTTTCAGAGCATATATAGCTTTATTAAACATTTTAAAAATCGCAGGAATATTCACTTCATATTCATATTGTTTAAATTACTGCGTCTTACACGTGTTTCATTGAATGGCATAAAACAAACAAATCATCAGACACTTTACATTAGTTCACCAAAGAAGAAAATGTACAGTTTTTGTCTTTTTGGTGCAAAAAAGAAATTGAAATTACATTTCCTTGTTGACCCAAGATGATGAACTAATGTAAAGTCTCTGAAGTTTTGTTTGGTTTATGCGATTCAATGAAACACATGTAAGACCCAGTAACTTAAACATGATAAATATGAATTAAGTGTATATTTCTGTGATTTTGAAATGTGCAATGAAGTTATATATATATATATATATATATATATATATACACACACACATATATGTATATATATATGTATGTATGTATATATATTAATATCTATCTTTATTGTTAGCTATCTATCTATCTCTTTCTCTCTATATATATACATATATATATATATTAATATCTATCTTTATTGTTAGCTATCTATCTATTTCTCTCTCTCTCTCTCTCTCTCTCTCTCTCTATATATATATATATATATATATATATATATATATATATATATATGGTGAACTATAACCGTTTTAGGTAAGGTAATATTTATTCCCCGAACAGAACAGTTTTACCCTAATTGTATGTCACCTTAGTTTTGTTTGTGTGTGGCACAGTATCCGAATATGAAATAAAACATAATAGATACTTTACTTTTCGCCGATTGGAAAAAGATAATTTAACTACACTTAAGATAACCACTTTGGATAAAATTAAATCAGTAGTGATTTTTGGTCATGAAAACACCCTCAGCTAATTTTTTCATGCTTTGTCACGGAAATAGTGGTGCTCCCTATTACGTTAAAGAACGCCAGCAAAACTTTGTATGTACTAAAACGAAACCTTGTTTTGTACCTGGCATTTTTGACTGTGATACCACACCGTCACCTTATGTACAGAAAATGTGACGTTCATTAACTAACTTGTATGCATTATGATGTAATCACTTCCCGGAAGACAGGTTTTATAAAAGATTGTACTGTTGAAGGGATTTTAGCTTTAAAAACTGCAAAGATTTTTTTTTTAATTAATCGTTAAAAACGTGATCTCCTCCCGAACTTCGGCTAGTGACGATTTAAGAATTGCGAGATAAAGGAAAGCGATATAGGCGGTGGGGGAGGGGGACTGTAAAGAAAATATAATTGTTGAGTTTTTGCTATCTTTAAGATCAACTTGGTAGATATAATAAACAACATTTATGGACGAGAAAATATATTATTAAATACAACAATAAAAAAAATAAAAATATAAATTAAATACTGAAATAAAACGTAGTTATTAACATTTGAATCTAAAAATATAAGAATTTAAGAGTTCCCATCTTCAAAATGCAAACTGTTGAAGGGATTTTAGCTTTAAAACTACAGCGTTCCAAAGACTTTTTTTTTTAAATTAACGATTAAAAAACTTAATCTTCTCCCGAACTTCGGCTAATGACGTTTTAAGGAATTGCGTGAGAAAGGAAAACAGGAGGTTGGAGGGAGCTGTAAAGAGAATATAATTGTTGAGTCCATGTTATCTTTAAGATAAACTTTACAAGTGTCTTAACAATTACATTGTACTTACTGAGGATGAAAATTGGAAAGCCTGATCGAATGCTGTTTACTCATCAAGTGTTCTTCTTCACCGCTGATCAGTTAGTATTTTAAAACGCTAAAGTGTTTATATTTTGCGGAAACGATGAATTTTTTCACATTTATGTGCACGTATTGTACAGGTCAGACATGAAGCATCGTACTATTTTGGTAACATTCATTCAACCCAAACAAGACGTATTCCCACTGATATGTAAAGAGTTACGTTGATAAGGGCTAGATTTATAAAGGGTACTTTAAGCAGAGAATTGGGCAGTAAGATGTTTGTTCGTATAACATTTATATTTCTGTATGTTGTGACAGTTGACAACCAGATTATGGTAAGGGAATTCCAAAGACAAACGGCCCGAGGAAATAAGCTAGTTAGATAAAAGCGTTTCCTAGCATCTTATGACCACTACAGTGAAGGTTAATATTTTCCTACTGAATTTTTTACTCATATTTTTCTTAGATATATATTATTTTAATTGGAATTCATTATTGAGATGAGTATTATTTATATTAATTTATTATTCTCATCTTTCTTAGTTGTTGTTTCACGACGTTTCGGCCAACTATTCCTCTGGACAGAGACAAAGTTGCATTTATATAACTGTAAAGATTTTAATGTGTGCAGGATATAATTGAAACAGATCATTAAATATAAAATTTTAAATATCTAAGAAAAACTATTCCTCTGGCCTTCCTCAGGTGGTAACCGCGACGGATAGGAACTTCGAATCTCCTAACTGCATTCTCAGCAATCACTGCCATCTGTAGTTGTTGTCAAATAGCATTTGACGCCGTTGTTCTACAAAGATTATGATTAGTGTTGCTATAACAATAACGCTAAGGAATCTGACGATTTTTGAAAAGTACAAGATAGAAATTTTTATTTTGCAATGTCTTTTACGTATTTCCTTCACTTCTTGTTATGTGCGAATATTAGGCCGGCATTTTGAATGATAAAATCATGGCTAAAGTGTTATGATCCATAGTAGCTAAAAGCATTCTTGTAATAGTTTAAGAAAAATAGCTTTGTCTTAATAGCATTAAATATTGCAATCCTTTTACACCCCGATCCTCCTACAGACTGTAAATCATTATCTAATGTTTCAGACATGTCTTTGGATAAGTGTACATTCGTTTTTTCCCACATATCTGTATATAGCGTTGTATCATTAGTAAATATACTAGATGGACCTGTGGGCCGGCGACGAGTCCTGCTGCAATACTTAGGGTATCACCACACTCCTCTTAAGACATCCAGAAACACTTTGCTGTAAACTTTCAAGCCGACTTCGAAGATGTGAGGCAGCATGATGTGGCACACTCATGAAACCACATCAAAGAGTATAACCGGGACCGGAAACTTCGTTGAACTGTGTCCTCAAGCGTTGGACTGTCCAGATTTGCATTTGGAGGGTGCTGGAACTGGTCTTGTTGTCATAATTTGGATCGGTAGAGAACATAAGTTGTACAGCGGCGCATCTATGATCTCGCTTGTTGAACATTGCATCACTTTCAGACATGATATAAAACGTCTATTACTTTTGGGATTTGTACACAACTGGCTAACTAGTAGATGGTCTGCAGAAAAAAAAAGAGAAAAGAAATTTGGTTTTAATCAAACGGAAATGGAATCATGTCGTCTTTTCTAGGGCTACAATCATATTGTTCCGGTCTGTTCTCATACCCGCTAGGTTACAGATGTTCTAAAACTGTTTTGTTTTGTTATCTTTATCCTGGGTAACGCTAGATAACCGTCTGAGTATCGTATATTACGTTGTAGATTAATTTACCTTTAGTTATTTGCTCAAAGGGTGGGTCGATTTTAATCAAAAGCGCAGGTGGAGTAGAGGGAAACAAACGATTTTGTTACCAGTAAGAAAATATCTGTCTCGTATAGCAATATAAGCGATCCACTTGGTTAAATTGAGGTTACATGATACGAATTCCCTTGAATGATGACGATGAAAATGTCCTTCAACCGGTTTTTGTTTCACAAATTATATGAAAACAAATTCAGTTTTGTCTTCGCTGAACAATGACATGCAAGAGATTTGGAGGGCAATAGCTGATCCAGAACTTTCCTTTTGTCATTCCCGCAGAGATCTTGGTGCAAAACAATAAAATTTAGAAAACAACTGGTTATGAAATTAGCTTACCATAGATTAAAACCAATAACATCAATATCAAACACTGCAGGTAATGTTTCCATTCTGGACGTTATTTATTTGACAATGTTTCGACAAATGTAATATTCGATCATCTGCAGGTGTGATTCATAGAACGCGGAAGTATCTATGTTGAATTTGTGGGAATCTGTATAGAATTTCGAGCGAAACACCTTATTTACTCCATGAAAAATGCTTGTTTTCCTTTTGTTTGCCAGGAGCGTGTAAAAATCTTCAATAATTTATAATTATATTCTTAGTATCGCAGCCAGTGAAGATTGCACTCCCAACATGTCAAAGATTGACACGCAGAACTGAGTATGTTTTATATTTTTACCGTTGCACCAAGATTAGAATAGTAATTCGAATAATGCAAATAATAAAAATTATCAGTCCCCATCCACAAAATTCACAAGCATTCACTGCTATTTATTATTATTATTATTATTATTATTATTATTATTATTATTATTATTATTATTATTATTATTATTATTATTATCATCATCATCATCATCATTATTATTATCATCATCATTATTATTATTATTATTATTATAATAATAATAATAATAATAATAATAATATTCATTATAATTATTAAGATAATCTTATTTAAAACATGACTTCCAATTAAAAATGATTACTGGTTAAAAGTCACATATTGGGGTCTATTAGTCTCATTTGTTTTTTTTTTGTTTTTTGTATTTAATTTAAACATCATGACTATTCCTAATGCATGGTAAGGCGACGTGTTAGGGTGGTGGTTGTATAACCGACGTAACCAACGAAAATTTTAAACGCAAAATCTAGTAGTAAAAAACAATACATCCCTTACTCTCAAACCACTAAACCTAACCAACTTCATTTATAAGTTCGAATGTGCCGTGTGTGATGAGACATCTATTAAAACAATAAAATCACTAGTCATGATGCACAGATAAAGCAAGAGCCACCCTGAACTTTAATTTCTATGTAATATTACTTGAACATTCCTCTCTCTGTTTTAGCTCTAATTAGATATCTTACATAATAATTATTATTTAGAATTGACTAAGCTATTATATCTATTTTTGTAACCTTTAACAAAATATTAGACTTCCAGAAGTAGTAATGTCGATAGCTTTTCTTCATAGCACAAAATAACGGCTCATAGGAGATCGTGTTTTAAAAAGAAAAAAAACTTCCACGAATAAAAATGGATTCGACGTGAGTTCTTTGGATTCTATACGAATTTTACCTCTTACACCGCTATGCATGTATCTCTTTGAAAACTTTCTGTTTATTTTCTGGTGAGTTCAATGAAGAAATATGCAGTATTGACATACACGCATTAAATGTTCCCCTATAAATGGAACAGATCTGTAAAAAATTTACCGATGATTTAGTTTTGTGAAAATGATAAATATGATGATGAAACTTATTCTTTGGAATAATAAAAAAAGTCATTTTTTCATGTAAGCTCTGTTTTTATATCTTGATAACATCGAACTTCTGATTAAACAAAAGATTGGTATTCATAGAGAAAAGAAAAATTCGCTTAAATCCTCAAACACACACGCACGCATATATACACGCACACACACACGCATACACACACGCACACACATATACACACACACACACATATATATATATATATATACATATATAAAATAAAAATACTTGTGCGAATGAAAATTCAATTAACTTTCTTGAAGTTATATATTTGGATTTTACCGTCACTGGATTATTTATCTTCCACCAGACTATCCATTCATGTGTAATCACCTTTTTCTTCACCATATTCCTGCTACTTCACTTTTTTTGTTATCAAGTAAGATCTTTGACTTACTTGTTGTTTCATCAAATACTTTTGCATGAAAAATCCGATCCCGCATTTTGCTAATTCCTAACCTCTGATGAGAAGGAAAGTATTTCTTCGAAACTCCACGGATTAAGGACTATCCACTTATCTAGTGTTTCCTTTTCAGATTAAATGTTTTTAACTCATTTCAAAGTGTTTTTAAACATGTTTTATGAACTGTTTGCTCATATATATATATATATATATATATATATATATATATATATATATATATATATACATATATATATAAATACAAACTAAAGATCTTGAAAGAGAAAAAATAGAAAATCAACTATAAGTAAGTATACGACAGAAATCTTCGATGATCGCTTGTATGAAAACTCCTACTTTATGTGTGTGTGTGTGTGTGTGTGTGTGTGTGAATTATTTTGTTTTCAATTTTCATAAAGCTGTTTCGATGTTTCATCTTTTTCATTAAGCTTTTAATAATAGATTTAAAATATACAGAGTCAAAATATATTATAAATAGCAATCATTTTAAAACCTCCTGAATCAGCAAATTTTTTAACATCATTGAAGCTACTGCTAATACTTTATCAATGTTGCTTGGAGTGTAGAAACGTAAAAAAGAAGAAAAGGAGGAACCCTGGTGGCGGAACGTTTAAATGGGCAAATAAAGCAACTTCGAAAGGACCTCGGTAGAGTACAAGCTGTCGTAGAAGGCAAACTAAGAAGTCAGAGCTAATGTGATACACTAAATAAAAAATTAACACACAAAAGAAATGTTTTCAGTGTGTAATTGAAGAACTGAAACAGCGTGTTACAGCAAAAACTGCCAAAGCTAAACGCTATAGCGACAGAATTGAGCAATATCCGCAGAATAGACTGTTTAAGAATAGCTGAAAACTTCTATTTAATCAACTAGAAGGAATTGAAAGAGGGAAGGATGTTGTACCCAATGCTGATGAATCGCGTGTATTCTGGAAAAGCATCTGGGAAAAGTAAGAAAAATAATCAAGAAGATGCAGAATAGATCAAAGACATTGAAAGAGAGGTGTCCTCTAGAATGGCGTAACAAATGAACATAACAGTTACCATGGAAATGCTGAGAGCGAAGGCTAAAAAGCTTTCAAATTGGAAAGTGCCTGGACCTGAGGGAGTCCAGGAATACTGGTTTAAAAAACTCCCAGCTCTCCACCCGCTTCTTGCAACAACGCTAAACGACTGTTTGATGGCGGGTAACTTCCCTGGTTCGCTGAAAAAGGGGACTATAGTTCTGATTATGAAGGATAATACAAAAGGGGGTGAAGTGACAAACTTAAGACCAATCATTTGCTTCTCAGTCATGTGGAAACTTTTCACTAGCATACTGTCTGAAAGTATCTATAATCATTTGAGCCAAAACAATTTGGTGCCTGAAGAACAGAAAGGCTGTCGGAAAAGATCACGAGGCACCAAGGATCAGCTTCTGATCGATAACATGATTCTAACAAATTGCAAAAGAAGATCTACAAACTTTGTCATGGGCTGGGTAGACTATAAGAAAGCATCCGACATGGTTCCATAACATGAATACTCAAGTGTTTGGAAATTTTCGGAATAATCCCTAACATCTATAACAAATAGCATGAAGAATTGGGAAACCAATTTAACTTCAGGAAATGTTGTATTAGGCAAGGTGAAAATTAAGAGAGGGATCTTCCAGAGTGATAGGCTTTTTGTCATCAGCTTGATTCCGTTGAAAAATTTTTTTTTTGTGGAATGTAGAAGCAGGATATGAAATCGGAAAAGGACTTCTTACAGTCAACCATCTACCATTTATGGATGAACTTAAAGTTTTTGGAAAGAATGAGAACCAACTTGATACCTTGATGAACACGATCAGATTGTTTAGCAATGACATAAGGATCGAATTTGGCATCTCCAAATGTGCTATTCTTGTGATGAAAAGAGACAAGCTAGTCCATTCAGATGGCCTTGAACTTCCAACAACAGATCTGATAAAGAATGTTGACACCGATAGGGGTTACAAGTATTTGGGGATATTGGAAGCGGACAAGATTGAGAACACAGAAATGAAATATCGGGTCACAGCCGAGTACATCAAAAGATTAAGGGTTAATCTTTAATCACATTTCTCCAGTCGGAATACAATATATGCCATCACTACCAAAGCAGTAGTTATCATTCGATATACTGCTGGTATACTTTACTGAAAGGTGGATGAATTGAAATGTTTGGACACAAAACCACGTACAATTCTTACAATTTATGGGGTCTGTCCTAAGAAAAGGAGTGTAAATCGATTGTATCTATCTAGAAAAGAAGGTGGTCGAGGCTTACATAGGGTTGGAGATGTTGTAAATATAGAAGAAGAAAGCCTAACTAAATATATTTCTGAAAGCCATGAAATTCTTCTACATGAAGTGAGTAGATAGAAAATATTAAGATCTGGGTTGAAGAAGAGTCAGCGATTACAAGAAAGAGAGACAAAACTTATTTGAAAAAAAAAAAAAACTACACAGTGCATTCTTTAGGAATACTTAATTTAGCGATAACGACAGCTGGAATTGGTTGGTCAGGGGAGATCTTAAAAGATCTATTGAGAGCACATTAATGGAAGCCCAGGTACAAGCCACTCGCGCTAGGTCCATCAAACACTACATCGACAAAACTGCAGAATCACCGATGTGCAGAATGTATAATGAAAGGGAAGAAACTCAAGCGCATATTGTATCAGAATACCCTATGCTTGTTCAACACCAATATAAAAAATGAAGACACGACAAAGTCACTCAGGTCCTACACTGGAATATATGAAAACTCTATGCATTAGACCACAATAACAAGTGGCATGAGCATAAACCAGAAGTGGTGCAGAAAAACAGCAATGTCAAACTTCTTTGGGATATGCGCATACAGACTGATAAGGTCCGTGAACACTCCATACCTGATATAATTTTACTAAATAAAAACAAGAGAACTAGCTCAATCATTGACGTATTCTATCCTTTCAATATCAGATTGCGAGAGATAGAACAAGGAAAATAAATAAATACCAAGATCTAAAATGGGAATCAGTTAGACTCTGGAAATGTAAAGAAGTCAAGGCGATTCCCATTGTGATTGGAACGCTTGAGACCATAACAAAAAAAAGCCACCACGAATGGCTTAATAAGATTGACAAGGCAATTTCTTTTACAATCTTACAAAAGGCTTGGAAACAGCGAAAGTGTTAAGGTATAGCTTGAATGTTTAAAATATAAATAAATAAATAAATAAAATAAAAATAAAAATATTATAAAGTTAAGAATGTTATGAAATAATAATAATAATAATAATAATAATAATAAAATAATATATCAACACCTCGAACTGTATGATGATTCCCATTGTAATTGAAAAGCTTGTAAACATGACAAAAAACACCATAAATGGCTTAATCAGACTTACAGTGCAATTTCTTTGTACAAGGCTTGCCCGTTGGGAACAGCGACAGTGTTAATACAGCTTGAATGTCTAAAGTCAAAGGAATTGACCTTATTTTCAAGAAAGAAATTCCAACTAAAATCATCCAAAAGTTAAGACTACTATAATAATAATAATAATAATAATAATAATAATAATAATAATAATAATAATAATAATAATAATAATAATATTAATAATAATAATAATAATGGTTTTAAAAATTAAAATAATAAAATTTACGACAATGCACGATGCAGTACACCCAAAAGATGATGCTGACCGACACTACGCAAAACGAAAATATGGAGAAGGACTGGTTTGTATAGAAACCTGAGTGATTGACACAAAAAAAAATTAGAAAGAATGCATAACATAAAACATAGAAAGAATAATTCCCACAGCAAAAGGCACTGCAAAAATGAACAGGATAGAAAACAGAGGAATAAGAGATAAAGCGAGAAAAGAAAAATGAAAAGAAAGCAAGTGCACAAGATAACGCGATTAGAACCAATAAGAAAATGCAGATTCTGTGGACAAAGAGACAAAACAATAAACATCATAAATGAATACAACAAAGTAGCCTAAAAATATGAGAATAGAGACAATTAAGCACTATGGAAACAAACGTATCTTGAACATTCAACCAGATAGCACAAGCACACACCGGCAGCAGTACTTGGAAACGGACATCAGAAAATCCTATAGGATATGAGCGTACAAACATATAAACACACCCAAGAAAGAAGACCGGATACTAAAACAGTTAGCAAGAAAGAAGAGTTCAGCTAGATGGTAAATTTCGTCGTGCCAGTAGATAGCAGGTTGAATATCAAGGAGACAGAGAAGCAAAATACAGAAGTGTCCAGAGAGTTAAAACGGACATAGATGATGATGAAAATCAAGAAAACATCAATAATACTAGGAGCACTTGAAAAAAAATCGAAAAGCTTCTAAGAATAATAAAAAATGAATGGAAGAGATTAGAATCAGGGAAATGGCTGAGATAGAAGGGATACCAGCAATGAAAACAGCTGAAATATTAAGAAAAACCCTTGAATGCACAGACAAATACACATAAGCTACAAGCACTAGCCGGACATATAGAAACTGCAACAGAAGTAATAAAAAAAATAGAACAAGAATCAAGAAAACTGCCACCGTATAGTTATAAGACTACGCCCTGTAAAATTAAAAACAAAAACAAACAAAAAAACATAAAAATTGTATTTTCGTCATCAACTGGTGTTATGGAGAGGTGTCCGGGCAATCAAAGAATACAATAAGTCAATCCCAGGAAAGGGGGCCTGTAATAGTGTTACAGAGGTGTGTCCGGGCAATCAAAAGAACACAATAAGATATCCCGGGATTTAAAACGACCTATATCCATGATGCCTGGGAATGCGTCAATATTACGTCAATCGGCTAGGAAAGCTAACCGATATTAAATGGGTTAGACCAAAACCAGCAAAAAATACAATAAGGTAAACAGGTCAATCACAGGAACTCTGACGCAGAGACTTGCAAAACAATAAACAAGCTGGCGAGAAAAAGTCAACAGGTCAAAGTGATATAGATTAAAGAGCAGAGAGAAGAGACACAGAAAGAGAGACACAACGCGAAAATACAGGTCGACACAGAGTTCTGCGACCCAGCTTCTTCACTAACCACCACCGAGCTCCACTTTTAATGAGAAGTATAAAGTGGAAATAAACAAATCTGTATTAAAAGCATAAAAAGTGTCTCGTATTCATTTTAAAACGAAATAAATTTTCGTTTATACAACTAAGAGAACTTGACGATTACAGCCCATTCATATATGTAAAACTGACACCACACTAAATAATTGCAAAGGACGAATGATGATAGAAAGAAAAAAAGAAATCACTAACAAGATCTCCACCGAATGGCTGCGGAGAGGGCTAATAACATGTGGAGGTGTATTGTCACACAAATTCTAGTGAAGGCCAATGGATGTTGCCAACAAAGAATTAATGACAAACTGTTCTTGCGATAGCGCAAATTAATTTGCAAGGGTTATCGAAAGAAATAGAGGGATCAGGATAATGGGGAGATTTTGGAACATAACATATTGTCAACAGAGAGAAATCTTTTCTGTGAAAACTCCCAGTGAGTACCAATAATAATAATAATAATAATAATAATAATAATAATAATAATAATAATAATAATAATAATAATAACAACAAACTGAGGAAAAACAAATAAAAACAGTAGAACCTCATCCGAAATAAACAACTTTATTGGAGGAAGATATGGCAAGAGTCACAAGATCACAATAGAAACGCGGAATGGATGCAATATACAAAAGGATAATCAGTAAAGAAACACTCAAAACGACCATAAGAAAAATGGCACATTGGAAAGCACCAAGCCCCGCCTATTGGTTAAACATCTAGCTAATTCAAAACCTGAAAAGATGTATCCACGAAGCAGACGTACCAAAATGGGAGACCAAAAGTAAAACCACACTGATACAAAAAGACCCAGAAAAGAGAATCACCTCAAGCAACTACAGGCCTATAACTTGCTTACCACCCGTGTATAAAATCGTAACAGCATAGCTAATAAAACAAATTTACCACCCTACTTCCCGAGGAACAGAAAGGATATCAAAAAGGACAAAAAAAAAGAACACATAATCTACTATACACAAGCTAAAGATCTTGAAAGAGGAAAAAAGTAGAAAATCAACTACAAGAAAGCATACGACAGAATCTTTCAAACATGATAGGAATCTTTGAAGATGGCCTGTGTGAAAACTACTTTGTACGCGATGATGATGATGATGATGATGATGATGATGATGATGATGTAATTCCTTAATGGAGCACGAACAGTACTCTGCCTGGAAGATACATTAAAGGGAACTTAGGTTGTATAATTATCGGTTATCACCCGCTTTCTATTGGGTTGGAAAATTTTGACAAGTATTTAAACAGATTATATTTGCCAATATCTGGGACAGCAAAATATCTTATCTGAGAAACAACATAGATGTAGGTAAAATAGCTGAGGGAGATCAGTTGCTTATCTATAGGGCAATACTTCGGGATTGTCAGAAAAGATCCACAAATCTATGCATTAAGGATTGGACGGTTTCAATATATTTTCGGATTCCAATACAATTACCGATTCCGTATTAAATTCCCGATACCGATAGAATCACCGATTCTGATTCCGATTCTTTATAAATCTCTAAATATTTCACTATAAAATGGTTCTTTTTCACGATTACAAGTAAAAAAACACACACATGTTTAAAAGCGCAGATATTCTCTAAAACGCAAAAATACATTTGTGAGGGATGATCTATCGATTTTAGTTTTACTAATTGTTTAAAATCAATCGATATTAATTATTTTATCATTATTATCAGCAGTAGAAGATTTTTCTTTAAATGAAATCAAATAAAAAGCTAATTAAAAGAATCGTTTTTGGCATCGGAAATTAGGCACAATTTTTTTTTTTGATTTCGATACCCCCCAAAATTCCTATTTTTTCGAATTCTGATTCCGATTTCGATTAATCGTCCCAACACTATTATGCATATCATGAATAGATTACCGCAAAGCATATGATCTGGATCCACATAGTTGGATAGAGAAATGTATGTAAATATTTAGAACAGCGGTGGATGTGCTAGATGTCTTGGACAGGAATATAAAGTATGCCATTGACATCAAATGAGAAATGTCCTGGAGAAATTAACGTGAAGAGAGGGATTTTTCGTGAGGACAGCTTGTCATTGTTGTTTGTTTAGAGTATGATACCCTTGTTATTCATGTTAAAAAAGGTAATTGCATGTAATGAGTAGGGAAAGAAAGAGTACCAGTTAAACTATTTATTATTTATGGACGACTTAATATTTTATTAATTAAAGGAGTATAAGAGGCGACATGACAATATTGCGAGAAATGTCCATCGAGATATATGTAAGAGGGATGGAATGCAGTGAAAAATGGTACGGCGACGACGACGACGATGATGATGATGATGATGATGATGATGATGATGATATTGGTGATGATTATGATGATGATTCAAATTCTAAACTAAATACTAGGGAAAAAAGAGTACTATTTATTATTTAGGGACGACTTACGGTTGTATGCAAAGAATGAAGACTAGCTAAGTACACTTGTAAGGACTGTTCACGGGTTCAGTAATGAGATAAATATTTTGCATGAAAAAGTGTGATGCCATGAAATTGAAACAGGGGAAAATGTTGAAAGAGAAGCAATATAGCTTTTGAATGGTGAAAAAAGATTTTTTTAAAACATTAGCTACTTTTACTTTCTCTACCGCTCTCCCTCGACCCAAGGCTGCACCATAATAAACAAAGTATCTGACAGCATAGACACAGCACTCTCCTTCGACACTAGCGCCCAAGTACATGTATTTGGCGACTTTAATGTCCATCACAAAAACTGGCTTGGATTCTTTACTTACACAGATGCAGCAGGCAGCGCAATTCATAGCTTCTTTGTATCTCACTCCCTAGCGCAAATTGTTACTTTTCCAACCCGCTTCCCTGATCAGGAAGAACAACACGCATCACTATTAGATCTGTTTTTGACCACAGTTCCTGATGATTGTGTAACGAAAGCCGACAGCCCACTTGGGAACGCTGATCATGCGGTGATAATGGTTGAAATCGCCCTAAACTCTAGACCCAAAACTGAAGAGCCAGTGCTCAAAACAACGAGATACTATAAAAAGGCTGACTGGGAAGCTATCAGAGATCTTATTAGAGACGCCCCATGGGGAAATATTTTTTCTCTTCCTGCTGAACAGTGTGCAACCGAGACCACTGAATGGTTCAAAACTGCAATCGAAGCGCATTTTCCCATGCGGAAATTCTATAGCAAGCCCCACTCTCCCCAATGGTTTATTTCGACTTGCGCAACTGCCATTGCTCAAAGGCAGCATACATTCCGCAGGTTTAATCGACATAAGTCCAGTTCAAACAGACAGAAGTACATAGAAGCTAGAAGTAACGTTAAGAAAGAAATAGCGACAGCTAAGAGGGAATTTACGGAAACCACGAAAAAACGCATCGAAGCACAAAAACTAGGAACTCGTGACTTCTGGAAAATCTACAACAGTGTAGTAAATAATGGGCAATCAACAATTCCCCCACTAACCAACAATCACGAGGTTCTTTGCTCAGCAACCGAGAAGGCTAACATGCTTGCCAGTCGGTTTGCCTAAAACTCCACACTGGACCCTCTAAACCACCCCCTACCTCAATTTCCTATGCGGACAGACGCCACGCTAGACGACCTGAAAATCACCCCTGCTCAGGTGTATGCTATCATAAAAAACCTTGACACTTCCAAAGCATGTGGACCCGACCTCATCCCAGCTGTGCTATTAAAAAAGTGCTCGGCCGAAGTAGCTCCAGTTCTCTCCAAACTCTACAACAAATGCCTTAATGAATCTTGCTTTCCGAGCTGTTGGAAAACTGCTTCTGTAGTACCAGTATTCAAGAATTCTGGCGAAAGAACTGACCCATTAAATTATCGCCCTATTAGCCTCCTCCCACTTTTTGCCAAAATATTTGAGACCTTAATTAACCATGCTCTAGTCCAGCACCTTACAGATGCTAAACTTCTGACCGACCGTCAATATGGATTTAGACAAGCCCGTTCCACGGCAGACATCCTCACTGTAATCTCTGAACGCATATACCATTCACTGGACAAAGCGGGAGAGGGAAGAGCGGTAGCTCTAGATATATCTAAGGCTTTTGACAGGGTATGCATGAGGGTCTCCTCAGGAAGATTAGATCTTACGGTATCACTGGTAGAATACTTAACATAATTAAATCCTTCTTAGATAAGAGAAAAATCCAGGTTGTCCTCGACGGTCGTACATCTAAACAATATGATATAAATGCGGGAGTGCCCCAAGGATCTATCCTGGGACCTCTGCTGTTCCTTATATTCATAAATGACCTCCCCGACAAGATTACCTCTGAGATGGGGATATATGCTGATGACACCACACTCTATAGCAGGCACGACAGGAAAACAAACGAACATATATCTAAAGTAATAGCAGAAACACTAGAGGATGACCTCCAATCAGTAGTGGAATGGGGAC
Source organism: Euprymna scolopes (assembly GCF_053919585.1). Lineage (NCBI taxonomy): Eukaryota > Metazoa > Mollusca > Cephalopoda > Sepiida > Sepiolidae > Euprymna > Euprymna scolopes. The sequence goes on along the minus strand of NC_136482.1, from coordinate 154,453,851 downwards.
AAAAATGGATGGTCACGTTCAATGCCACCAAGACAAAACTGGTTTCATTCAATAATTACAAGAAACCTTCTCTACCACCTATAGCAATGGCCAACGACTCTTTATCTGAGAGTACGTCTCTCAAGCTCCTTGGCCTAACGTTCACTGGAAACATGAGTTGGAACAGTTACATCGAGGGCATTGCCAGGGCCGCTGCAAGGAAGGTGGGCTCTCTCTACCGTGCTAGAAAACTTTTAACACCCGAAAGTATCCTGTACCTCTATAAGGCCACTATTCGCCCATGTATGGAGTATTGCTGTCATATTTGGGCCGGTGCATCGGCTACTAGTCTCTCGCTCCTTGACAGGGTTCAAAAGAGAGTCGCAAATCTGATAGGCCCTAAACTGGCATCAAAACTCCAGCCTCTGTCCCATCGTCGAAACGTTGCATCCCTCTGCCTGTTCTACAAGTATTATAATGGTGAATGCTCTGATTAACTGCAAGCACTTGTGCCCCCACGACGTGAACACCCTCGACAGACCCGACAAGCTGCAAAATCCCACCCCACACTGTAGAGATCCCTAGATGTAAAAGATCCTTCTACTCCAGTAGTTTCTTCCCCAGAACTGCTAGACTTTGGAATTCCATTCCGGGTCACTGCTTCCCCAACTGTACTGACATGCATAAGTTCAAGTGCAACGTGAACCAACATCTCGCTGCCCTAATCCCTACATAGTACCCCAGTAGATGTTTCCCCTGATAGTAGCCCCCTACACCAAAGTGGCAATGTGCCTTGTTTGGGGTGAAAATGTAAAAAAAAAAAAAAAAAGTTGGGGAAGAAGGATACATCTATTTAGGAATCGTAGAATTAGATAACATAAAAGAAACTGAAATAAAAATAATACAAGAGAAGTTGATTCTTAGATGAAGATTGAATTAAAAAAAATTGTTGTTAATACAAAGGCAATAGCTATATTTTGGTATGGAGCAGGTATTTTTCAATCGAAAGACAACGAGCTGGAAGTAGTATTCAATCGAAAGAAAATGAGCTGAAAGATATGGACAGGAACACAGAGAAAACAATCATAATGAATGGAGCTTTTCACCGAGTGAGTGATGTCAATAGGTTATATGAGAAAAGAAAAGCGGGAGGGGGCGAGGACAAACATGTTTTGAACGATGCATAAAAGAAAAAGAAAATAATCTGAAAGTTTACGTCTCCAACTGTAAGAAACAACTCATAAAAGCTTTGCTAAAATTTGAAAAATTTAAAGCGAGCGAATTAGTAAGGAACAAAGAATGTAAGGTAAGAAATTAAAATAAAAAGACAAAAGACAAGTGGTTTGAGAAGAAATATATGGCCAATTATGTGTGGATCTGACAAAGGCAGTAGACAGCGAAAAGAACTTGGCGATAGTTTACAAAATGTCTTGAAGTTTGGAACAGAAGTCCTAATATGTGTCGCACAGATGTAATTGCCCAGGACAAATTACGTGAAGTGTCACATTGAAAAAAAAACACTGCTGGAAGTCCCATGTATGCTGTGTGAGTAGAAATGCGAGAAAGTACGACACACCGTAAGAAGTCCTGAAGGGTTTGCTCAAAAGGAGTACAAGAGGCGATATGACAATATTGCGAGAAAGGCCCATCGAGATATATGTAAGAGGGATGGAATGCAGTGAAAAATAGTATGACGTCAACGACGCCGACGACGACGACGACGATGATGATGATGATTCAAACCTGAAACTAAATGCTAAAAAATAAGATTTTACAATACTACTCTCACGTGGTGAAGACTACTAAATTTATTAAAGTTCTGTGTGGCATGACCGCCACAGTCACTAGGATGCTAATTATATCACCAGATTTTAATAGTATTTCTATTTAATCAGTCAAATAATATTGGTTGCTTATTAATACATTTGTTAATAATTAATTAATCATTCTAAGCAATCTTTAAAATATTAAAATACTCATACATTGTGTTTTATTTCACTCGATTAATATTTCCATTATAGTATTTGATATTTCCCAGATTTTAACACGTTTCTTCATGCAAGAAAGAACCGACAAGTTTGTCTGAAATAGTATTTACCGCATTAAATCTCCCCACAGAAAGTTTATCGTGCCGCCTTTAGCGTATAACTTTGACCCGATTCAATAGAAACCAAAGGTTTACAAAAGAAAAACACTAAAAAAATACGATTCTATCATACGTCATTTCATATCAGATCAATAACAAGCAGACTAAACATAGGTTTCTATTTTAGTTCACTTAGAATATATATCTATAAACACTATAAAACCATTTGGAATGGCGACGATACCCTTCCATAGTTATACAGAAATACGAACTTAAACAGATGCAATCTGTGTAATACTAGATTTATAAAAACCTCAGCTGCTTGCATACTGAACAGTAACGAAATGGCGAGTGAGACGAAAAATGCCAGAAAAGAGAAATAGAGCACGGACGAAGTGGTTCGAGGCGGTGATGACCTAAATGATGTGGAATGATATGAGAAGTGGTGGAAAGAAGGGAATTATGTACATAATTAAAGGATACGCTAACCATAAAGACATGGGTATTTTTTATTACATTTTCACCCCAAACAAGGCACATTGCCACTTTGATGTAGGGGGCTACTATCAATGACATAATATACAGGAGAACTATGTAGGGAGTTGGGAAGCAAGATGCCGGTTCACGTTATGCTTGAACTTCTGCATGTCAGTACAGTTGGGGAAGCAGGAACCTGGAAGGGAATTCCAATGTCTAGCAGTTCTGGGGAAGAAACTACTGGAGTAGAAGGCTCTCTTACATCTAGGGATCCCTACTGTGAAGGGGTGGGATTTAGCTGCTTGTCGGATTTGTCGGAAGTATTTACGTCGAGGGGGTACGAGTGCTTGCAGTTCGTCGGAGCATTCACCGTTAAAGTGCTTGTAGAACGAGCAGAGAGATGCTACATTTCGTCGATGGGACAGAGGCTGAAACTTAGATGAAAGTTCAGGACCTATCAGGTTGGCAACTCTCTTTTCAACCTTGTCTAGGGGTGAGAGACTAGTAGCAGATGCACCAGCCCAAATATGAAAATAATACTCTATACTTGGGCAATTGGTGGCCTTATAGATAATAGATAGATGATACTTTCGGGCGTCAGTAGCTTTCTAGCACGGTAGAGAGAATCTACCTTCCTCGCAGCGGTCCTGGCAATGCTCTCAATATAATTGTTCCAACTCATGTTTCCTGTAAACGTTAGGCCGAGGAGTTTAAAAGATGTACTTTCAGACAAAGAGTCTTTGGCCATTACTATTGGTGGTAGAGAAGATTTCTTGTAATTATTGAAGGAAACTAGTTTAGTTTTGGCAGCATTGAATGTGACCATCCATTTTTGTCCCTATTCTAGTACAGATTGGAGATCATCCTCTAGTTTTTCTGCCATTACTTTAGATATGTGTTCATTTGTTTTCCTTTCGTGTCTCTTATATAGCGCGGTGTCGCCAGCATATATACCCATCTCACAGACAATTTTGTCAGGGAGGTCATCTAGCACACGCCTACGAATGCACACTATATACGAACAATCATATAAATAGATGTTCACGTGTCCTTACAAATATACAAGATATATACATACAACTTAAGTTCAGATATGTAGGATTTAATATATTTGAATCAGTCATTGCGTACAGATTCCCATAGTTACATAAACACTTGCGTATTTAGAACAGCAAGCACATATACGATGACCGTAAATATGTACTTTTTATTGGCTTTAGAGTAGTGCAAGTAAATATTTGTTGACTAATACCAAATAAACCTCAGGTAAACCTAAATGATTAATTAATTATATAGAAGAATACCTATTCATGCAGTTTGACATTTTAAAAAATGTGAACCATATAAAAATCTGAAGGTATAATTAACATTCAAACAAATGTGGCAGCCATGTTAAAAACGCACAAAGTGCAAACTCCAATTAGTTGATGCAGAGTATAATGCATAAAGGTTTATTATCAGCTCATACACATGGACAGACAAATTCCATACAAACAAGCTAATATATGTTTACGACGCACCTGATATATAATTACAAGTTGAACTCGAACATATATACTAGAAAAGGCCTGATGTGAAAAGCGTCCGTCTGCTTTTACGAAAGCTAGGAACTGCTGAACGTGCGTTTGTAGACTACATTCTATCTAAAAAGACTAAGGATCTGGAGTTTGCGAAAACCGTTAAGTTACTATCAGAACTTTTTAGTTCGAATACCTCACTATTTCATAAAAGATGGAGATGTTTTAATTTAGGTATGGAGTACGATGGTGCTTATTTATGCTCGCGTCGGTCTAGGCAGATACTAAAATAATGACTTTAAAATAGAATTATCAGTAGATGATTTTTATTAGCAAAACTAAAAAGTGAACCTACAGAAACTTGCATAGGAGTGCAAATAAGTTATAAGTATGAGAAGCGATTTTAAAAATATTCTAAAAAGAAAATAGAGAGATCGAGCGTAGCATCCGTTAGCAAAGTAAAGTACACATCTAAATATTCTAAAAAAAAGGAAATATGAATACATCCTACTATATAAAGCAAAGAATTAGTTACCTACATCTTCTAAAACGAGCGTACTATTCAGAAAACTACCCCCAGGACCGTGTAACTGGGGTGGATAACTACACTGGAAAAAGTTTGCGCTTACGCAATAAAAATTGTCAAAATTGTGGCAAACTTAAGCACATAATATCACATTGTAGAATCAGACGCAGACAAAAAATAGAAACAAACAAAAAATAGAAAGAGATTAAAATAATCCAATGTAAAATCAGACGAAAAGTTATACAAGATATTTAAAAAACCGTAAAATTATAGTTTGATACTGAGTCGGACCTTTCAGCTATAAATTTACACACGTGGAGGAAACATAACAAATCGACTGACTGGAAATAAGATAAATTTTATTAGTGAATTATATTTAACAATATATTTGAACGGGACTATTTACAACTTGGAGGCGCGTGGTCTAAAAATATCGGAAAACTTATTCGGGTTGAACTATTTACAGTTGTTAACTTTGGAATCTTACTTAGAAAATATATAAGCTGAAGAAAATCAAGAAACAAAAACCTACCATACGAAATCAAGAGACTTCAAATAAATTTCATAGAGCAAATCAATGTTGACATTAAAAAGAATAACGCATATAATTAGAAAACATGTCGAAAAATAACGCAGAAACAACTAAAATGCAGGGTGACCCCCCCCCAAAAAAAAAGAAAAAAAAAGAGGGCATTCAATTGTTTTTCTGAGCATTTTACAGTCAACGGAGAAAAAAAGGCCAAAGACCTTAATGTTTTGATGTGATGTTTTGAATATAATAAACTAGTTATGACCAAAGTTTCATTTCATTCGGGCAAAATATTAAGAAATAAGGCCTAATTAGATTTGGGGCCCGTTTTTTTGGGGGGGTCACTCTGTATGAGCAGAAAATAATGGTTTCGCAAATAGAGTTGCATAAAAAAGAAATAGTTTAAACGCGAACGAAAATCGGTTGAAGCTTTCAAAGGGAAAACAGAAACCAATATCCATTCGAGCAGCAAGAAGGATTGACAAATACGAAAACGGTTCGATTATACTGGCTTCTAACATTTCAGTTTCATTGTATAAACACAGAAATACTAAAACAACTAAACTTGCGCAACGGAATTGGGATGTCATTCAAAAAATAATGGATGATATTACTAAAGAATGGCAAATCTTTAATCAAATTGTAAAGAATTAGCATTATCGGGTACATCATAGAAGATATATAACATATAAATAAACACCACCAAAACCAATAAAAATGTCGTTCAGATGACACTATACATTTCTTTTACATGGGAGTCACCACTTGTCAAGGCCCGGAGACCACTCGAGTATAAGGGTTAATTGGTATACATTAGTCGATGGCATTATAGCGTAGTAATCATAAGTAGTGGACATTTTGTAAATTGGATTGCTTAGGGGGATGGTTCATCAAGAACTTGTTTGCATTGGACTTGAAGTTAATACGATTGTAGTCAGCTAGAAAGCAGGCAGACGGAAGACACTTCCACAGGCATGCAGTTTTAAGAAAGAAGCTTTGTTCATGAAATCTATGTTAAGATTTAGGAACAGATAAAGAGTGGGGGAAATTATTGATAGTGGTTTCGGCTAGATGAGTGTTTTTCTTGAAAGATTGGCGAGGGGGGGACCATAGATTGAAGCTCAGATGAGCACTTGCCATGAGCACTAGGCTACGAAGTCTATTTTATACTCTGTCAAGGCAGGATAAGGTCTTTCTAGCAGCCTCTGCCTAGATATGGAAACAGTACTCCATCATTGACCGTACCTAGCTTTTATATAAGTAGAGAATTGCATCAGGAGTGAAATATCGATTGCAGCGGTAGAAAGATCCCACCATTTTTCAACGACCTTGGAAACGAATTTGATGCATGTGTTCCATTTCAGATCAAGAGTAAAGGCCAAGCCCAGAAGCTTGTCAAAACATTGAACTTCCCCAAGACGAGAGCTATTCATTTCAATTGATTTCAGATGGAGATCAGAGCGGCGATGATGTAAAGATAAGAGCTTGGTTTTAGATGCATTAAATGTAACCAGCCCCGCTTTCCCCATTGTACCATGTGCTCAAGATCAGAGGAGACAGAATCAGAGAGAAGTTGGTCATCTGCGGCCTTTGATATGTTGCCATAGATAGTAGTGTCATCAGTATATATGTCAACGAATGATCTTGGGATATTATTTGGAAGATCATAGTTTTTTGTTTTTTTTTCACATGGGGGTCACCACTTATCAAGGCCCGAAGGTCACTCAGGGATAAGGGTTATTGCATGTACAGTAATCAATGAGATAGTATTGTAGTAATCATTAGTATTGGAGGTTTTGATAGAGTGTCTTACTTAAGGGGCGGTTTGTCAGGAGTTTGTTTATGTTCGACTTGAAGACGTCCAAGTTGTAGTCAGGTGGGAAACAGGCAAGCGGCAGAGAGTTCCACTGGCGTGCAGTTCTAAGAAAGAAGCTTTGCTCATGGAATCTACGTTTGGATTTAGCCACAGATAAAGAGTGGGGAAAATTATTGACAGTAGTTTAAGCCAGACGGGTGTTTCTCGTGAAAGATTGGCGGGGAGGGGACGAGGGATTGGAGCTCAGACGAGCACATGGAAATAACGATAAAACAAAGACAGGCTCGCAACGTCTCTTCTGTGGCAGAGAGGTTGCAGGGAAGAGAAAAGGGCATCCCCCACTAAACCACGAAGTCTATTTTGTACTTTGTCAAGGCAGGATAGGCTGTTTTTAGCAGCTCCTGCCCAGATGTGGCAGCAGTACTCCATCCTTGGACGTACTTGGCTTTTATACAGATAGAGAATTGCATCAGTAGTGAGATATCTTTTGGAGCGGTAGAAGGTTCCCACCATTTTCTTAGCGTCCCTGGCAACAGATTTGATGTACGTGTTCCATTTCAGATCAGGAGTAAAGGTCAAACCCAGAAGCTTGTCAAAACATGGAGCCTTTCCAAGACGAGATCCATCCATTTCAATTGATTTCAGATGAGGATCAGAGCCTTGATGATGTAAAGATAGAAGCTTGGTTTTGGATGCATTAAAAGTGACCAGCCACCTCTTCCCCCATTGTACCATGTGCTCAAGATCAGAGGAGAGAGAATCAGAGAGAACTTGGTCATTTACGGCCTTTGATGTGTTGCCATAGATGGTCGTGTCATCATCATAGATGTCAACGAATGTATTAAGTATGTGTTTTGGGAGATCATTGATGTAGATCAGGAAAAGAGTTAGGCCCAGGATGGACCCCTGGGGGACTCCATCATTAATACTGTGGGCCTCTGATTTCTGTCCATCAACCACTACTCTTATGAACCTATCGGAGAGAAATGATTTAATGATTGAGAAAACATTTCCAATAATACCGTAGCTGGAAATCTTGTGATGTAGGCCCTTATGCCATACCTTATCGAATGTTGATGTGTTGCCATAGATGGTCGTGTCATCAGCATAGATGTCAACGAATGATTTAAGTATGTGTTTTGGGAGATCATTGATGTAGATCAAGAAGAGAGTTGGGCCCAGGATGGACCCCTGGGGGACTCCAGCATTAATACTGTGGGCCTCTGATTTCTGTCCATCAACCACTACTCTTATGAACCTATTGAAGGAAAATGCTTTAATGATTGAGAAAATATTTCCAGTAATACCGTAGCTGGAAATCTTGTGAAGTAGGTCCTTATGCCATACATTATCGAATGTTCATGTTATTCTCGAGTCTTTCGATCTCAACCCACCTCAAGCAAAACAGCCATAGTCGAGAGAAAAGAAAATTCATTGACAAGAAAGATATTTATAAAACTTTTTAAAAAAAGGCTTGGAAAGGGCGTTTTGTGGAAACTCACCCGAGCACAAACAATAAACTCTTCCAAATTTTATAAATAGACCAAAACGTATTGACTGTCGGTGTTGCCTGTGTACTTTTGTAGCACGCCATCTTGGCGCGCGCACACACACACACACACACACACACACACACACACACACACATACATATATATAAGTGAAATTGTGTGTCTGTGTATGTACATTTCTCTACTAATATACTCTGTCAATTTTCGGTCTAAACATTTACAATTTTACATAAAGGGTATTCACACATAGGACAAATTATGAACAGTACATAAGGCCCGAGCAAAGCCGGGTTGAGCTGCTCGTATATATATATATATATATATATATATATATATATATATATATATATATATATATATATATATATATTATTTCGCTAAATTATTATTACTATTCATTTACTTGTATTTAGAATTCTCTTACTGTCAATAACAACTAGTGATTTTCTCTTGATTCTGAGTAACAGGAAATTTCACCATATATATTACTACTTTCCGTTTCTTACCAGTAACGCAGTGTTTGGTTTCCCATTAGTCATTCATAAATAATCATTGCTGATAATATTACATATACGTTTCCCCTCAGAGGGAAGGTGTCATATCTCGTAAATCACAAGTAAACAAAATACATGTTTGTTATCAAATGCAAATTACAAATATTACAGTATGTCATCCGGTTCTTATGTGACTGGAGTATTTCACACACTATCGTATAAAAAAAAATAGAATACCATAATTTTAGGAAAATACATATTATTAAACTGTTAACATCGCCTACTCTTCTGCAAGCTACTGGAAATATGTTAATACGGTAGTTGGATTTGACAATTTCTATTTTTTTATCTAGCTTTCACTGCTTTATATTACCAGCGGTACCTGTGGAACTTCCACAGGGGGACTCATTCACATGTAATAAATGTTGGCATTCTGTATATGTTTCGTATAAACTGATATTATTGTAGCTTTTTTGTTAAAACTGCAAAAGTATTTATCTAAGTTATAACTTTACTTCGATCAGCTATAATCGAAACTGAAACCAAAACTTATGAGGAATTCTTGATAAAATTATTTATAAAAAAACATAGATTACTAAGGTGCATCAGCTAAAATCGAAACCGAAACCAAGACTTATGAAGAATTCTCGATATAATTATTTAAAAAAAAATAGGTTATTGGGGTGACATTATCTATAATCGAAACCGAAACCAAGACTTATAAGGAATTCTTGATAAATTATTTATAAAAATAAATAGATGATTTAAGTGCCATCAGCTATAATCGAAATTTTGAAGAATTCTAAGTAAAATGGTTTATAAAAAGTGAAATGACTTGAATATCATCAGCTATAATCGAAACTGAAACCAAAACTTGTGAAGAATTCTTGGTAAAATTATTTATGACAAGAAATAGAAGTGCATAACAATTAAACGACTCGGATGTAAGCGTGACACAGAAATTAACACACACGCTATCGTATTTGTATATAGATTACAAAGAAAATATTTGAAATTTTGTAAAAACGAATTCGCTGCTTAGTATTTTATGTATTAAAAAAAAAATTTTCTTTGAACAAACGACGAATACTCTTCATACATATAAAAATTATTACTTTTAAAATAAATATTTATGTAATATTTTGTTATTGCTACGTTATGTTTTTCTTAAGTTAAAGGAATTCTTACGCTTACGTAAGATTCAAACTCGGTTATTTAGTAACGTGTGAACTGCCTGTTGTTGTTTTTTTTTTCATCAGTCACGTGTTTCTATTTGTATACGAACAAAAAAACTATATGGCATAGACATTTTTTATGGAAATATCTTGTTTATAGACATAATACGACATTTTAACGAGGATATTAATTAAACTTTACTTTTACGTAACTTAAAGTTATTAAAATGTGTTGATTCTACTTGCGATAATAATCCTAAAATGCTGCCGTAAATACAATAAAATAAAATACGCATCAACTGCGCTTGAAAGCCAAATCACAACATAATATTAGGAAAATAAACAAATATTTTACTTGCTTGAAATTTAGCACAAGTATATTTCGGAGGTATACGCCATCTTCAGTGTGTTGTTTTGTTTCTCTTTTTTCTTTTTCTTCTTTCTTGCCATGCTGTAAATTTGGAGCAAGAAGTCTGTTTGTATATAACCGCGCGGTGGTTGTATTTTGAAATGTTTGAACTGTGCGTAGGTAACGCGAGAATAACGTCAATAATGAGAGTTAAATAGAAACGTTGTTTTAATTTGAATAAAATAAAATACGCATCGAGTTGCTTGAAACCAAATCACAACGTAATATTAGGAAAATAAACAAATATTTTACTTGTTTGAAACACAGACTCGCAACATCTCTTCTGTGGGAGAGAGGTTACAGGGAAGAGAAAAGGGCATCCCCCACTAAACCACAGAGTCTATTTTGTACTCTGTCAAGGCAGGATAGGTTGTTTTTAGCAGCTCCTGCCCAGATGTGGCAGCAGTACTCCATCCTTGGGCGTACTTGGCCTTTATATAGATAGAAAATTGCATCAGTAGTGAGATATATTCTGGAGCAGTAGAAGGATCCTATCATTTATTACGTTAGGTTTAGGAAGCCTCGCAGTGTTCGTTGTTCAAATGTAAGTAGGTTCGGTAGCAGAAGCCGCACCTCCTAATTCAGCATGAAAACCGCTTTCATCCCGTGCGTGACCAGGTGTTATATGTCCTCGAATTGATGAATGTCCTTCGAATACGGACTGTAAGCATGAACTGCACACATCAGTACAAATCAAACAATGGGCACTTACAGACCAAGAAATACGTCGATTGGCAGATTGATAAAGGAGTTTTAAAGAGAGAAATAACTGCCTTTTTCTTGAATGTTCTTGCACTCAGACTAAAGTATAAGGATTAAATATCGATTAATGTCACCGCCAGAACATGATAGTCCCAACATTGTTATTGTTGCTACAAACACTCATTGTGCTAGGGTTAGTTACAGTTGGTATGGGTGCTGGTTTTACCTTGGATGAAGAAAGCGTGGGAAGCGAATAGACATACGAGCAATTGTCTGGTTTTTATATAGAGGAAGAGATTGTGTTGGCTTTATGGCTGCTTTTGTGAACACTGTTTTCGTTTTTACAAAAAGAATAACAAAGCTTTTTTTTCTATGAACATAAGGAAATATGTTCTATATTTTGATATCTATTTTTTGTAGACGTATTAGAAATCACTTACTATCGCGTACAATATCTCATATATGCATCTAAAAGCGACAGAAGGCAATCTTTTTCATGCTTGTTTTATATCTAAACTAATTTACGAGACATGTACGTCTGTTTGCATTACTTATTAATAGGCCAGTGACAACCGAATATTTTTTCGTTGTTTTGACTCTCGCGCATATATCAGTTCTTATCTTGTATGTTTTTATATAGACTGATGTGGTTCTCGGTTTATTGACTGTATCTTACCGTGTCGGATATATACTTGAGAGTCAAAACAACGAAAAAATATTCTGTTGTCAGAGTTCTACTTATTACATAGCAGTAATATGTTTATGATAATGAAGGTCGTTTTCTATATACAAAAGCCTTGGCCATATCTCCTCACGCGTTCGTTCACCAGGATAGAAATATTAATTCATGGTGTTCGTTTTGGTTGTGCTGTATGGAAAAATGGTTATTTTTTTGCTTCGCAACAATCGATTTAGTTTTACAAATGGAAAAGAACAAAATAAAATGACAACAATGTTAAGTGCAGCTTTGTGAGGAAGACAGTATCTTCAACAGTTCTGAATTAGTATCTTACAAAGAGAAGAAATGTCAGTAGAATTGCATATATGTATTTGAATTTTTAAGGGGTTCTCACCAAATGGATTACTTAAAAGTAGGGTGCGTAGATATTCGATGTATAGAAAGTATGATCGAGATTCATAACAACTTCGATATATAGTCAGATTACACTTCTATCTATAACAACACTTCAGAGGATAATCACGACCAAAATCTCTTTAAGTCTCTCTTCCCCGACCTTGAACATGTGGTGCAATGTGGCAGAAGGTGACTGATTAATTTTAACACATTCAGAACCTAGATTCTATCTTTTCATCATAAACGCCCTGATACCCACTTGCCTTCAATTCATATGAATGGCTCACGTCTCAACGAAACTCCCTGCTTTGAGAAATTTCTGGGGTTTCCCTTCACTCTTGACCGGAAATGGAAGACTTACATCAAATCAGTTGGCAAGGTCGTCGGAAAAAATGATTGCGTTATTTAACAGCTGAAAGGTAGCTCATTCCCGACGCAATATTCTAACTGTATAAAAACCAGAAACGTCATAAAAAAGAGGATTATTGCCACATCTGGGCAGCGCTGCTCGGCGCGTTATAGTCTACATTAACAAAGTTAAAAAGCAACTTCGGAACCTAGTAGGAGATGTCATTTCGTTTCTCTTAACCCTATTTCCCACAAAAAAATGCGTTGCTGAGCCTGTCTCTGCTCTATCATTATTTGCATGGCAACTGCTTATCTGAGCTTTAATATGTGGTCCCTACTTGTCAAACGTTCACAAAACACACTCGTCTAGCAAAAACCACTATCGGCATTTTCCTCCATCATCTCTCTGTGCATAAATCTAAACGCAAATTCCATGAACAAAGCTGCTTTTCAAGAACTGCCCGCCTGGTAAACTGTTCCGCGGGTCTGCTTTCCAGCTGACTAAAATCTACATTAGACTTGAAGACAACCATTCCCTTTAAATAATCAAAGTACACCCGATTTCCACCACTAACCGTTACTGTTATCTCAATAATCACCGTATACTCATTAATCCCTATCATCGAGTGATCTTAAGGCCTTGATAAGTGGTGACACCCTTGGAAAAATAATTTCCCCTTTGATTTTACATTTAAATATGTTTTATGGTTCAGGCACGGTTGCTAGCTACTGCTGATTTGTTTTCCTTGCGGGAGGGGCAATGTTAGCTCGTCATTCCCGCCAATTAATTATTATTGATGATGCTTCATTAACTTCTGTCCATTGGCATAAACAAACATTCGGTACAGTTTTACTTACATTTCTAAAACGTTCTAGACTATCAATTAAGAACATAATACCTTTTACAAAAGCTAATTAAATATTTTTTCATTATTTTTATTTTTATTTTCCCTTTCAACTTTCACACTTAACTGGGCCACTACAGAAAAGGAGTGGGGTCTTACTTATTGATGAATTAATCAGACGTATTTGTATCGAGAACGCACCAGTGCAGCACACTTATCGAAGTACGTTCTATTAACTTGTAAAAAAATTATGAAAGATCTAGAGGAGCATCAGTGCAGCACGCTCATGTGAACGCCTTCTCTTAAAATACTTGCGAATCAGGTGGACGAATGTAACATCGCAGCGATGAGACAGAAACTTGAGCTTGTCAAATAGTGTGGGATCCATTTGATTAAAGACTCTTTGTTGGACCCTATAAAAAATGGAGAGACAACTGGCTGATACAGTATAATATGTGATAAAATTACGCTCCGAGTGGGCTTTATAGAGATACTAGCTGGACACTTGGCGTTGCCCGGTCGTACAAAACTCTTAAACATGATATTTTAATTCATGCAGATTGCGTATATATTATTATAGAATCAATCCTTTTATTGAATATTATATATTACGAGGAATAATTTTCTCGCTTGACTAATTCGCAAAATAAATAAATTAATTAATTAATAAATAATGATAATAATAATAATAATAATAATAATGTTGTTTATCAAATTCCGTCTGTGTTTGTTTACAATATCACGTCAGCTTATATTGTGGTTTGACGAACTTAAAATAGTCTTGTTTCTCTTTAGATAAAAAAGAAGACTTTTTGCAGGGAAATATTTTACGTTACATCAGCCAAGGTTACACCAGTGTAACGTAAAATATTCCCATGTAAAAATTCTTTTTCATCTATCAGAGGAAAAAAGACTATTTTTAAGGTCAGATTTTTTCGATTTTCGATACGTATTGGATGAATTTCTGCAGAAATTCTATATAAGAACACAGCCAGAAATATAAATTACTTTTGTGTGAAATTTGCAAAAGATAGGCACAGCCATTTCGGAACCTATAAGGAAGAAACTCTCTCACACTCACACAAAGTAACTTTATATACTAGTAAAATAATATACTGCCAGGTTTGAGGAGTTTCCCGAATCCGTAGAGAGACCCTACTTTCTTTGCAGCAGTCTTGGCAATGTCTTTACGTATTTGTTCCAATTCATGTTATCTGTGAATGTTAGGGTGAGTAGTTTGAATGATGAGCTTCCAGGCAAAGTGCTATTATCCATGTCAATTGGTGATGGAATAATTCTTGTACTTTTTGAATTAAAAGAGTTGTTCTTAGTAGGATTACATGTTAGCAACCATTTACGTCAGCATTCAACTAAAGACTGCAGGTCATTATCCGAGGGTTCAAATATAGCATTATCTATGCATGTGTTTGTTTTTCTTTTCATATATCGGGAATACGGTTTTATAAGTGAAAATCAATAAATAAAACTATTTGTAACGTCCCAAAAGAGTGCATATCTTATTTTTTAAGATATACTGTATATATAGTATAGATAACTTACAATAGAAAAATTCGAGCATAAAAAGTAATATGGTTAAGCTTAAACATAGAAAAGTAAAGGACTAGTTGTTAAAACTGGAAAAGAAAAAGACGAGATATTTTAGTAAAAAATATTTAAAAAAATATAATAAATTTATAACTTAAAATATTGCAGTATTAAAAATTGATTATCTAATGTTATATGCCTTCAATAAGATTACCCCCCCCCCAATTATCTCCTTTTCATTCTTTCATTCTCTGTTTCACTTGTTACTTCTCTTTTCGCGAGAGCGATAAATTGATAGCAACAGTAGTCACTGAAGAGACGTGGTTGCTATGGAAACCAGTCATAAAACATGTCGCTTATCTCCTTACGTTTATTTACGATTTTGAACACCAGTAAATTCATTATAACTTTTGTGTTACTGAACGAAAATTGAACTTTTTTTTTTCACACTATAACTGAGAAGGTGATCTGTAAACTGTAATAATTGTTTGAAATTTGGTCGAAAAATGAGTGAGCAGTGGAGCTTCAGACCAGTTCTAAATGACTAAAACTTCCACTTGTCCATATATTCAAACACGAATTGAATGATATTAACTTGACAAACAAATGGATGAAACTGATTAGGGAATAGATTTGTGTTATAAATTTACAGCGTTTAATCTCGGAAAATTGTGGAGTCTACAGCCAAAGTCTGTACAAGTGAGCACGGAGAAGTAGTTGACAGTCATTCAGCAGGAACCTATTCTTCACGTCGCTGAGATAGTTTCAGAAAAGGTAGATGCCGATACGTTGATTCTATTGCCGTTAAATGAATTACACGACCGTTACAGTAGACGGGTTTCAACTTGTCACAGCCGAAACGAGTCAAAAGGGCAAGTTTTCATGATCTATAAAATGACCCTCGCCGCGTGCATATCTAACAGCTTCCTGGCTAAAATGATTCAACTGATAGAAATAACGTGTAAAGAAAGACGGGTTACCTAGCGTCAGAAAAAAAAAAAAAAAACGTTTTTTAGGGAGTTAAATAATTTGCCGGTGGACTAATTCGCAAGAAAAACAAAAACAAAACAAAACATAACGATAATGTCGTTCATCAAATTTCTGTGTCTGTTTTGTTTACAGTATCACGTCAACTAATATTTTGGCTTGACGACGAATGCCCTGGAAAAGTCACTTCTTATTAATATTTAGTTTTAAAATATGAAAACGAAAAAATGATTTGCGGTGATTTTGAATGGCGCGTCTTCTTTTATCGTAAATTGAACTCATTAATAATAAAAAAATAATGTTGAGGTACATCCGGGCTTGAACACGGGATCATTCGATTTGTAGTCGAATGCTTTATTGTTGATCTATATCACCAGCCGCCAACATTTGTTTTCTTGTTTTTTTTAAGACTAAATTAGTTGCTAAATTAAAATCTTATTTCTCTTCCCGGTCCAACATAAAATATTCCCCTGTTTTTCTTTGTCTATAAGAAAGCCTATTTGTAGGATTGGAGTTTGTCGATTTGCGATACTTATCGTATGAATTTCTGTAAAAAAAACATATCTAAGAACACTTCTAGACATATAAATTAGCTTTGTGTGAAATTTTTAAACGATAGGCTCAGCCGTTTCGGAACCTATGAGGAGGGAACTCATACATACAAAAAGTAACTTTTATATAATAGTAGAGATTTTATTATTATATCATTTAATAATGATTGCTATAAAAATACAAGTCTTAAGATTGTTTATATAATATCCAACTTTATTAAATGCTAAATAGTGGGCGTGTCTTTTTGTTATAGGGACTTATTCATCCACCCATAACGGACTCTACTAATCTATATATATATAAAAGCGAAAATTTGTGTATGTATGTATGTATGTATGTATGTGTGTTTGTATGTCTCACAAAAACTTTCGACACGGGCCACGGATTTTCGCTAGATTGATATAATTTTAAAGCTCCAACCTTCGCCCGACAAATATCGAAAATTGGCCAAAAACATTCATTCCTTCACCCTAAAATCATCAGTTTTGTACAGAGAGGGGTGCCGAAAAATCATTTTCTCTGCTCCTGCTCCTACGATAATGACGTCATGTTTGACCTAGAAAACGTTGACGTTAGTTTCAACCACCTGCCAGTGTTTTTAACGGTTTAATTTTATTCGTTATTAAGTGTATGTCTCTTTGGCGTAGGGGTAACGTGTCGCTTTAGCCTCGATGCTTCAGGTTCGAGCATGTCTTTCTACCTAAACTTTTTTTCCTCTTTTACATCTTTTTCCCTCTTTTTTTACGTTTGTTCGCTTTTTTTTATAATATTAACACAGGGTCACCCTCTCCTACATACACCCCCCCCCAAACACCCGGGCAACGCCGGTACCCCGCTAGTCATTATATAAAGGTTAATCATCTCTCGGGAAAAATATCGCGAACTAATGCGAGACTACAGACTGTCTAACTGTGAAGAATACGGAAAACCTTCTTTATTTACTATTTTGTAAAAAATATGTTTCTATTAAAAACCCGGTTGTTCGCGTTTTCCTTAATGCCCATTTTCTAATGTCACAACAACTGATTTCGGGAACCCATTGGGGAAAACCAAAAATTTTAAATACCCCAGTGTTCTACAACAGCTATATTCGAATTAACAACGTGTATTGCAACAACGACCTTGCGACGGAGTATAGTGCTCCAAAAACACTAGCACCAAATCAGTCAGAGAGAAGCGAACAATTAAAGCCGTTTTAAAAGTTGCACTGAACTCTACAAGATTCTTAAAGATTATTTTTAGGAACCACCAACTCTCAGTTCGAGACAACAACTAAAAATAATGACTTCGTGGAAAACAATAAATTCTTTTGTATGCATTCAAAGTCATATGCTATTTTTACTTTTTTTTAAAAGAGAATAAAATACAAAACGATGAAGGACATAAAGTCCAATATGACACAAATGTTGCAATATTAAATGAATTTTCGTATTTTAGAAGGTATGAGACCTGTATAACATTGATTATGCTGATTGAGCGAAAGGTCCGTTTATTGCTTCAAAAAACTGGGATCTACAGAACGCAAAAAATTCGCAATTTACATTTTACTGTGATATACACGTGACTTAAAATTTTCTGAAACGATAAAACCCTTAATAGAACTGTTAAGCCCGAAAACTTTGTTTTATCATAAACGATGAAAATACCTGAATTTAACTAAAGATTATTAACCATTTGCTTCAATAGTCAAAAAACATCATGATGATTTAAAACTCACTGAACTAAGAGCTGACAATTTCAAATTCCTTATATGCGTACAAGGATTGGTATCGGTAATCTAATGAAAATGACGCAAAATATCTGTGAATATGTGCTGAAGAAAATCTATACTCCTATAATTTTTTTTGCGTACTGATATTCATATTTAAAACTCTTTTTCGATTTATTTAAAAAGAAAATACAACTTTAATATATATGGGTCGTGGAATTACATTCATCTGCAAAAGATATAGCTAATTTGCATATTCTTTTAAACATTCATTTTAATTAGTTCCTTATTAGTTTTTTTTCAGTTTTTTTCATGGGATGATCATCTCTAATTAACTATTACATGTAATTATATTCATGCAGATATTTATACTTGCGTAATATTTGTGTAAAAAGCTTATAGTAAACACAAATCTCTTTCTATATATATTTATGTATGTGTATATATATATATATATATATATATATATATATATATTTGTTCTAAAGATTATATATTTGTTTAAAAAATTTTGCCTATAAAACTCCTTTGTCAGTTTTTGGTCTACAGACATGAAATTTCATATATAGGATATTCGAACCCATGCGAAAGTTTATACTTGGGTTTTAATCGGGTAAAGTTGGAGGGAAAGTGTTAAAATTAAAAAAAAAATGGCATTTGACAGGTGGAGGTCGAACGACGGCATTACGAAAATGCATACGTAACGTAATAGCTAGTAGTTCATTTATTTTATTTTTAGCCAAACATGTCTTCATAGCTTAGGTATTAACGTCAAAGGAAAAAATAAATCGTAAGCCAAACGTTTTAGTTTCGAATATCGGTGGTGGCGCATGAATTAAAAAAACAAACTTTTTAAATCATTACTACATTTACGATCCAATATAATATAATAATACATACTAAATCTGTATGAATAAAAATATCATAATTAAGCGTATTTTACGACCGGGCAATGCCGGGTTGTCTGCTAGTATTAAATAAAAACGTGTAGTTTTCGTTACATTTGGGATAAGATTTATCGATCATAAATGTGGATATGTGTATACACGGAGGGGATTAAATAAAACTTCCATGCTAAAATTTTGCAAAACAACTAAAATGGTGACTGCGTATGACATAGATATTGAATGTGAATTAATCATAAATGGTACATTAAACGGTACTGCAAAGATATTAAAAATATTCGTCATAAGAAACAGAAAATCTTTTTTTAATACATTTTATGCAACGATTCAATTTGTTGAATTTTGCTAAAAATGTACTTTTATCAAAATGTCAAAACTCTAACAATTATGAAGGAAAATCTGAAGTCAGAATTAAAAGAAAGTTTCCCTGGCGTTTTCTCACTCGATTTTGAATGCATAAAAATGTCACCCAGATTCGAACTCAAAGAGAATATGCAGTCAGTATTCAAGAAAAGATGTGTACCGTTCGCCTCATTGAAGGAAATTAATGAGGGGCTTGAAAAACTTGAAAAACTCGACATCTTATCAAGATTTGAATTCAGTTACTGGACATCCATCCAAGACGATCGCACATGCGGACGGACCTTCGAAGTTGAGTGACCCTCTTTAGGATTCAATAATTGCTACTAATGCTAATCATGATCTGCAATACTATCAAGGAACTTCAGGTCACACATAAAATTAAATGTGACGTACAAAAAGCAGATTTTTTAGTAGTACAAAATAGAAAATCGCAAATAAAGATCACCATGTATGAAGTATTATTGTCATATTTGGGTTGATGCATCTGCTACTAGTCTCTCGCTCTTAGACAAGGTTAAAAAGAGAGTCGCTAATCTGATAGGTCATGAACTGTCATCTAAGCTTCAGTCTACGTCCCATTGATGAAATGTTTCATCCATTTGCCTGTTCTACAAGTATTTTAATGGTGAATGCTCCGACGAACTGCAAGCACTTGTACCCCCTCCACGTAAATACCCCCGACCAACCCGACAAGCAGCTAAATCAGACCCCTACACAGTAGAAATCCCTTTCTACTCAATTAGTTTCTTCCCCAGAACTGCTAGACTTTGGAATTCCCTTCCGGGTCCCTGCTTCCCCAACTGTACTGACATGCCGAAGTTCAAGTGTAACGTGAACATGCATCTTGCTGGTCAATTCCATACATGGTACCCCTATAGTTTAGGTCCCTGATGGTAGCCTCCTACATCAAAGTAGCAATGTACCTTGTTTGGGGTGAAAATATAATAAAAGACATTCCTAGCAAGAATAAATGAAGCCGATAGGGTTACATATATAAGATATAGTATAGCATAATCATGTTGACACACCGGTTTTCGCCAGATCACCGAAGTTAAGCAACGTTGAGCCTGGTCAGTACCAGACGGGTGACCGATTTGGAAATTCTAGACGCTGTATGTAGGAGGACGTCGTCACTTCCCCTAACTGGAATATTCATGCGACTGGGGATCGCTTATGAATTTCATACTCCCATGGAACTCCTCCTTTGGATAAACCAGTATAGGATTAGTGCCGTTTCCATTTCCATAAGAAATCAATTCAGAGTGTTTGTCAATATCTCCGTCTCTTCAAACAATATTAGAGGCGAAACGAGCTTAGTAAAGAAAGAAGTGAAGTAAGATGGTGTTATGAGCAGAGTGAAAAATGATATAGTATTTCTTATTGAATCCCGAGCCACGTTTCTGCCAATATTTTATGAACAATTATTAAGGCATAAAATGATATTGTTAAGGTAAGAATGTTTTAAATTAGTGAACAAAAAACAAACGTATATAATTAGTTTTACGTGTGTGCATGTGTAATTTTTAAGTAAATTTGTACACAGAAATCCCATATGCTCGTGTAAGTGCTCGTCAAGGGTTAATAAAATAGAATTAAGACATATTTAAAAGGAAAAAGTTAGATGATTCGACCGCTCTAAAAAGTACCCCACTCCTAAAGCAACCCCCTATCTGTAAAATAGACAAATAGGTCTTAGAATTGAGTACTGTTGTTACATCTGGAGAGGTACTGTTCAGCGCTTCTTTTCCTGCATTGACAAAGTACAAAACTGATTTCGCTATCTAGTGGTCAATGTTCTCTTCTTTTTTCTACTTCATTTTTCTTACAGATGAGACGTTGCTAGTCTTTTTAATCTATCGCTATTGGCATGACAAGTGCTCGACTGACATTCAATCCATGTCTTCCTTGTAAAGAATGCATAACAAAAATTCATCTAACTACAATCCTTTTCCATAAATTTCTATTCTCTCTCTTTGTATATAAAACAAAACACTGCTTCCATGCGCAGAGTTTTTGTTCAACCACCCGTCTGTGGAATACAACAACACAGGACTGCTTCTCGGTTGATTACAACATTGCAGTTTTTAAGTCTAATGTAAACAAATTCTATTTAGCTGTCGCCATAAATAGTTAATAATTGTCAGTTTATAGACACAGTTACAAATCCACAGATATTCAACCATCCACCTGTCGAGAACTAGTAAGCAGAATTCTCGAGTATAATTTGTGTCTTGATGAGCGGTATTAACGTTTAAAATGACAAAACTATACAAATCTGGTTAGTTATGATATTGTTGTGGAGACGCCCACTAATTAACATAGGCGCGTGAGTGAGATGTATAAAGGTATCAATCACCAATTCTGGAGAGTCCGGCAACGACCGCCAAATAGGAAAGACGCCTATGCTGCCTCCAGTAAGACATGCAACACGCCACCTGCCGGAATATCTTCAACTGAAGTATATCTGAAGATATGTAAATATGTATATAACTTTTATTCCTAATATATTATTGTATACCTTTACTTTCGTGTTCTTGTTAATTATATGTGCAGACACAACAGATATGAGTGGGTTATATTTTTTAGAACGTGATAAAAAAGAAACAGTTTTGTTATTAAGCTTAAGGAGGTAGAGCTGAAAGGTTTTCTAGCCACATTTCGTAAATATAATCAATGAAAACTCAGGCAATTGATATTTTATGTGCCTACTTTTATCTGTGGCAAGCTGTTGATATTATAGATCATAAAACACACCAGAAAATTATTGAAGCAATCGTTATTGTAACAAAAACAATTTCTCAATCAGTGATTAAAAATGGCGTTCATCTTACTTGTGTTTATATACAACAGGAACGAAGACAATAACTGATTTTTATTGATTACTTGTTCCTTCTCCTGTGAGTATATCAACGTGATTTGGGCTAATAATTTTATTCTAATAGGAACCATTGTTAAGAGTTTTAACTGAAATAAAGGAGAAAAAGTATCATATCAAATAGCAGTGTAAATTATCTCTATATATAATAAAAGAAGTCGATTATTCCCGTATAACTTTCGACAGTCTAGAAAAACAACGCGGCAATTCCTATGCAAATCTTTCAGACCATTTCCAACAAATATTGCATCGAATACGCACATTTCGTCACTGTTTTATAATTATTATAATTTTTCTTCCTAACTCCACTCTCTCAAATACATAATCCCAGACAGGTTGTAGCAAATATTTCACCTTCATTAAATTTACTCCTACCATGAAACCCGAAATCACCGCTTAGTTTCATTTATAGGTAAACATTTTTTGCATGTCTCCCACAGAAGAGACGTTGCGAGCCTATCTTTGTTTTATCGATATTTCCATTGCAGGTGCTCGTCTGAACTCCAATCTCTGGTCCCCCCCCCTCGCCAATCTTTTACGAAAAACACCCATCTAGCTGAATCCACTGTCAATAATTCCCCCCACTCTCTATATGTACCTAAATCAAAACGTAGATTCCATGAACAAAGCTTCTTTCTTAGAACTGCACGTCCGTGGAACTCTGTTCCGTCTGCCTGCTTCCCACCTGACTACAACCTGGATGTCTTCAGGTCCAACGTAAACAAATTCTTGATGAACCGCCCCCTTAAGTAGACACTTTATTAAATCTCCACACTAACGTACTGTACGTGCAATAACCCTTATCCCTGAGTGGCTTCCGGGCCTTGATAAGTTGTGACCACCTTGTAAAAGAAAAGAAGCCGCTTTATTAATTGACTTTCTATATATTAATATTTTACACGTGCGCGATTACGTTGACATCTTCCTTTAACAAAATGCCTTCTTATTCTTAGTGCGTTGATAGGACGGCAGAATAGAACGAAACTATCAGTTCACAATTACTTCTCCAATTAGGAGATCGTAAAAACACGAAGAACATAACTTTCACTTCGAATACCAAAACAATCCATACAATATATGTTACACATACTTTCCTGATCAAAAATTAATACCACCTAAAAATCTTTAAAAAAGAAACTATGTTTTAAGGATAGATTATAAACTCCTCTCAATTAAGGTAACCAATAACACAGCGTAAAAGATAATAGGGGAAAAGCTACATTCCAAACATTTAATTTAGAAATTTATAGTTTTTATAAAATGAGGCATTTTACACCTGATCAAAATTATAAGGCCAGGGAGTATAAACTCTATTAAATTGTACGAAAACATTCAACAACCAAATTTAATAATGAGTTGTACATCCACTAGTCTTGATTACCTTAAAAACTTTTGGGGGCATGCTAGAAATAAACGTTTGCATTAACGTGCGGGATGACATTAAACAAAGAATACGATATTCTATTTACCGATAAGCGTAAAATAGTCTGCAAATAAGTTCTCACATAAAATATTAGACTGTTAACAGATTTCGCTCCAAATTTATCTGTTTTTTTTTTTGTTTTTTACCAACCTTCAAGAGTATGGACTATGCTATTTTTTATAATTATGCTTTTCGTGTTACACTCCATTTTGACGATATCGTTTGCTTATTAATGTGTTAGCTGAACGTACAGAATAGGAGAAATGACCTCCACCCTCCACGCGATGGATTTTTAAATTATGACGTTACTATTTCAGAACGGTTCGTTTTCACTAATAATTACCGTTTTGTTTTACAAAGAAGTCACCACTTACTAAGGCATGGAGGACACTCGAGGATAATGGTTAATGAGTGTATAGTAGTCGATGGGAAAATGTCACGGCAATCCTTAGGAGTGAGAATTTGGTAAATTGGATTACTTAAGGGGGTCGCTCATCAAGATCTTGTTTACATTAGACTTGAAGACAACCATATTGTAGTCAGTTGTAAAGTGGGGAAACGGAAGAGAGTTACACAGGCGTGCAGTTCTTAGAAAGAAGCTTTGCATATTGAATTTACGTTTTGGTGTAGGCAAAGGTTAATAGTGGGGCAAATTATTGATAGTGGTTGCAGATAGACGAGTGTTTGTCGTGAAAGTAAGGATAATGGGGGCATAGATTGTAACTCAGACGAGAACTTGCGATGAAAGTAACGATAAATTAGAGAGAGGCTCAAAACGTCTCTTCTGTGGAGAAGAGGTTGCAAGGAAGAGAAAATGGCATCCCCACTAAGCTATGAAGTCTATTTTGAACTCCCTCAACTAAAAAGATTCTTGAATTCATTTTATTTACACATAATTCTTTTCGCATATTTTGTATTGATTCAAACCAAATGAAAACATAAGAATAATACTGTTAAAGTAAGAATGTTTTGAATTAGCGAAAAAAAAATTAATTAATCATAATTAAATTGGATTACTTAAGGGGATGGCTCATCAAGATCTTGTTTACGTTAGACTTGAAGACAACCATATTGTAGTCAGTTGGAAAGCAGGGAAACAGAAGAGTTACACAGGCGTGCAGTTCTTAGAAAGAAACTTTGTACATATTAATATTTACTTTGATTTTATTCCATGCAAACGAGCAATCGTAGTCTTTATATTTTCTGATTCTTACCGATAAATGTTTTGGAGCATATATAAATCTTTTGACCGGAATAATTAGGAAGGAGGTATTTTTACACACTTTGAACCTTACCAGGTTAGCAACCTGAGGAAGGTCAGAAGAATAATTGGCCGAAATGTCGTGAAACAACAACTATAAAGATGAAGATAACAGTCCGCAAATAAATAAATAAATATACAGATTACTCATCTCAAAGGATTCCAATGATAAATAATATTACCAGAACGATTTTAACACTAACATCCCGGTTTAAATTTTGTAGAAGTAGGCTTTTACGAATATCGATTTTTCCAAAACCAACTTTAACTTCCCTTACTTAACTTGCCAAAATAAACCTCAATTTCACATACGGTTAGTTTACAGTTAGGGTTACAAATAACATTCCGGTACAAACTCTGTAGAAGTATCCGTTTTCGATTAGAATTTTAAACTACGTGTAGATACATGTGGTACGAGTAAAAATTATTCCGGTTAAATTAACGTAATGATGATATAACTGCTTACTATTCCATGGGAAAATCTGACTCTTCCTTTTTTATATTTTGTCTTAAATTATTTTTAATCTCCCAAATGATTATTCGTTATAAACCAGACAGTTTTTGATAAACAAGTGTTACAACGATTTATTTGAAAGAATAAAGTATTACTCTGACATCATGGCCACCAGTGATTAAAATATTAGGTTGGTGCAAAAACATTGTCGTTTTTTGACGACCTTATAGAATTGTAGTTACTTTTCTTAGATTTTAACAAGTACAAGGTGTCCCAAAATCTACTGAAGGGTTTTGAATTTAAATATATTCTTTATTTTTTATATATTTCTGCAATTTAAACACACTCTGACTAAGACACCGAGAAATTTCTAAAGAATGTAAAATTCAAACAATTTTTATTCCTGGAAATGTCTTTTAAATATTGCCTATTTTCAGCTTCGCATATATGTCCTCTTTCCAAACATTATTCATGACAGATTGTAGAGTCTTTGGAGTGTGATTTAATTCCCTTATTTCGTTCCTGATGTTTTCCTTCAATTCTTGCAGTGACATATAAACCTATGGCCTAATTTTTTATAAAAGGATTAGGAGTAGTAAGGACGCCATAGAGGTCACAACAAAGAATACATGAAATGAACAACGTTGGAAGTGTGTAGATTCTGACTCCATATAATTAAAGACAGACAAATATTGAAGGTTGAGAGCCGATTTCATTTACTACTAGCAGTTTATATTAGAAGAGGCAAAGTGTTCGTAGGATGGAATGTGATTTAACGAAGAATAGATTGTCCGATGGAGATATTTGACAGTTTGTATTACGGTGAAATGTTCGTAGAATGTTTGCAGGTATGTATGAATTGAGAAGGAATGAATGTTCGTAAGCGTAACTTATCTTTTGGACGATGGATGTGGTAGTGGATGTGGTAGGGGTAGGCCGGTCACCCTGCTGTCGGTGCTGCATGTCCTGGCTTGTAACTGGAAAGCGGGTGACTTCTTTCATCAGCAGCTAGCAGCCCGGCGTCTCCGTCTTCTTTTTCCTCCTCTCTCCTCTGGTTCCCTAAAATACCTCGTTTTATAGTGGCAAACCGGCTCCCAGTGACTGTGATATTTGAGGTGTCTATTTTAGGCGTGGAGCTCTGCTATTGGTCGATAACTATTTTGTGGTTATCTTATTTTTTTCTTCCCAAGCGGAAGCGATGCGTGGAGCCATGTGCAAAAGGCTATTTTTCATTTTGTCTCTCATGGTGGATACGTTAACATCCGGTTCGCTGCTAATTCTCATCACGTTCCCACAAATCCTACAAGAATTGAAAGAACACCAGGAACGAAATAAGTGAGTTAAATTGCAATCCAAAGATCCTGCAATCTGTCATTAATAATGTTTTGGAAAGAACACAAATATGCGGAGCTGAAAATGGGCAACATTTTAAAGACATTATTTTTCATAAGTAAAGATTGTTGAATTTTTCATTTTTTTAAAAAGCTTTCCAATGTCTTAGATTGTGTTACAATTATAGAAAGATATCGTCAAAAATTAAGAATCTATTTAAGTTCAAAACCTGCTAGTGACTTTTTGGACATCCTGTAAATTGACTTTTCATTCGATAGTTTCAAGACTTTCAAGTCCTAAAGAAATTAACAACGTATTAGCAGAGTATGAAAATGGCTGACTTATTTACGAAGACACCGACATGCATTCTAACGTATTTTAATTTACTACTCTTTATTTCTTTTACAACTGAAAAACATAAGCAATTCTTATAATGAACACTTATGAAAGTCGATTTTATTTGCTTTAAAACTACAATACGTATTTTTGAGGAGGGGGAACAATTCCTATTAAACACTATATCACTGAAAATAATTTTAAAAATTTATTCTTATCGATATTTAATCCATATTTTCACAAGTTTTCTATCTTGCCAAAATTGCCCTCTTTCCCGAGATAACTCCAAATATCATCATGGAATGATTATCATAACTTTTGTACCATTAAGGACAAGAAACCTGAAATAAACTGCTAATATTTTTTTTAAAATGCGAAGTGGAAATTGTCTTTACATTATTGACGCCTTTAAACGATGTTTTTATGATGTAGACACTTTTATTGCATGTGTTTTATAAACCTACAAAAAATCAAATAATGGTCTTATTTTCACGAAATTTTAGATATTTATTGAATTTTGGATTACTTTTTTTTATGTAAAATGCAGTTTTCGAAAACTGTATGAGGAGAAAATATTTTATATCTGAAAACACCCATATTTCATTTTATGAAATTAGAATAAACTATATTACGATTCTTTTACATTATAATATTGACGAGACGTTAATTTTTTGTTTACTATAAATTCGTGTATATAAATGCAAATAAATTTAGTATTACGTTTTGACACAAAAATCTTATTAACATATACTATAATATGTTGAATTGCAATGAAAAAAATTGTAGAAAATAACTATTTTTTTTAAAATATTAAAATGATTTTAATTCCGTTCTTCCGAAATGTTTACTTTTAATTATAGAATTTTAAGTAAACGTTTATATTACCACGGGCCTCACAGGGAAACGGGCCCTGCTAGTATAATCATAAATACAGGGTGACCCAAAAAAAAGACGGGCCCCGTTTCTTAGTGTTTTGTCCGAATGAAATGAAGCTTTGGTCATAACTAGTTTATTATATTCAAAACATCACATCAAAACACTAGGGTCTTTGGCCTTTTTTCCCCCGTTGACTATAAAATGTTCAGAAAAACAATTGAATGTCCTCTTTTTTTTGGGGGGGGGGTCACCTTGTAGTATTCAATTATATTATAGGTATTCAGAACTAGTTCCATAACAACTATGGTGCAAGTTTTTTCCTATTTTTAATTAATAAAAAAAAGGGATTTTAAGAGGAGAAAAGCAGTTTGCTCAAGATGTTGCTATGGCTGCTACAGCGGAAGTACGTTTTCTTTACCGGACTAGATTTTAAGAAATTATTTTTTTTTTTATAAATTACCTTTTTGTTTTATGAATCTAAAAACGTAGTCTGAATTTGTTTATTGTTTCTTTTGTAAGAGTTTATCCCTATCTTTAACTTTCGTGATAAAGACGTGTTCATTCAAGGAAAGAAAACAATGGAAATTTAGTGATTGAAAAGCTTTGTTTATTTTTTATATGGAAAATCTGAAGTAAGTAAATACAAGCACACATACACCCGAACGCGCACACACACACACGCACGCGCGCGCGCACACACTCTGTATATATATATATATATATATATATATATATATATATATATATATTCATGTTTTTAATTTACTGACTGCGAGGCGAAAATACTAAATTCTCAAGTACCTTATGCCGTAAAACCAAAAGATGGATAGATAAACTTAAAAAGGGAATATAAAAAAAAGAAAAAAAGGGAAATAAAAAAGAAGATGTTTATTATCTTCAAAGACCTCACTTATCCTCTCCCGGCTTATAACCCCCACCCATGTTACATTCTAGCTTTGTAAACGAAATAAGAAGATGTATTTGTTTGAAATATCAGTTATCGACGAGTGTTCTTGGCCTGAAGACGTAATCCCCCAACGCGAGTGATTACAGAAACATGTATGCACATATGTAGCCATCAATGTTTGTATAAATAAATTATATATATATATATATATATATATATATATATAATTCAAAATGGCGCAATAAAAGATAAAATGAAAGGTAATTGCAAGTTCTTTTCCAATTTTCTCATCTTTTAATCATGCCATAATGCATTTTTTTTTTTTTTTTTTTTTTGTTGTTAGATCTATAATTGCTATTTATTTCTGATGGGCTAAGGGCAGAATAGATTAATTAATCATTCATGTAATAATTAAATGAATGATTTTTCGCTACGAAACAGTTACAGACAAGCACTGTAAATGTCAACATAATTAAAGGAATAAATTATAAGATGGTCAGCGTCATGAAATTTTGAATGTAGATTGTTGCCATTTATTTGCTATATGCTCTGTTATTACATTGAGCTTCATAAGTTAAGGATTAGTACACAAAAAAAGAGAAATATAAATGAAAACATATTTCCACAAAGATATATACATATGTTTCCTCTGCCGGCAACCGAGCAAAGTGGCAAGCTGCTATAAGATCTGGTGCCAAAAGATCCTGCCAGCAATACACAGACTTCCTGAACTGTAGAAGACTGAAGCGCCTTGCCAATCGTCGTCCTCGACGTTAAGGGCCTATATATATATATATATATATATATATATACATAACATAGAAAAATGCGGGCATGAAAAGTAATATGGTTAAGATTAAACTTAGAAATGTAAAGGAACTAGTTCTAAAACTGGAAAATTAGAAGACAAGATATTCTATAAAAAATATCATACATTTATAACTTTTATTTTAGCATTAAGAATGAAAAAATTGAATTGAACATTATATAATGAATTCTTTCATTTTACCTTATATAATCATTTTTTTTAATGCAAGAAGGCAAAATATGAGACGATATATCTATCTATCTATATATATATATCTATATCTATATATCTATATCTATATCTATATATATCTATCTATCTATATATCTATCTATCTATCTATCTATCTATCTATCTATATATATATATATATATATATATATATATTAGGTATTGGACTATTCCAATATTTTACCTGATTCCGATACAATTACCAACTCCATACTAAATTCCCGATTTCGATACAATTACCGATTACATTTCCGATTTTTTATATATCTCTAAATATTTAACTATAAAAGAGTTATTTTGTCCCGATTACTGTAATAAACACATCTTAAATGTCTCTATATTTTCTCAAACGTAAAAACACACTTCTTCGGAGGTGATCTAGACATTTTAGCTTTACTGGAAGTTTATGTCAATAAATATTTATTATTTTATTATTACTACAAGCAGCGGAAGATGTTTCTTAAACCAACATTAAATAATAAAAGATAATTTAAGGAATCGGTTTTGGCATCGGAAAATAGGCTAAAATTTTTCCGATTCCGATACTGCTTCCGATACCCTAAAAAGCCCCGATTTTTTGGATTCCTGATACCGTTTAATCGTCACAACACTAATATATATATATATATATATATATATATATATATATATATATATATATATATAGAGAGAGAGAGAGAGAGAGATGTATGTATATATATATATATATATATAATTATAAAACTCAAATGACCTTGTAACGAGTGATATAACCCACTTTCCTGTTTACGACATCCGGTTGCGCATGCGTGTATAAACATTAATACATAACAACGTAAACAAATAAACACAAATCGCTTCTTTTGCAGATTTTGACCTGCGAACTGAAATATTAACGTTATTATTTCGAAATTATTATTTAACATGGGAAGAGTGGGGGTGTTTTGCAGCTATTCTTTATAACAACTAAACCGTCGCTATTTTCTTACAACTAAACAACTTTAACCCGTTGGCAACCATAAGAAAAATTGTAGTAAAGACTACTATTACTACTACTACTTCTATACTACCTGTGACCCGTTGGGTCAGTATGCTATATTAGCTATGGAATTCATGCATGAGCGTGGCGCTTGTGATGTAAAGAAAATAGTCTTTTTTTACGTAACCTTCAACGGAATCCTTCAACCAAGTTCCTTTTCCTTCCTTCCTTTCTTCCTTCCTTCCTTCCTTTTTTAGTTTTGTTTACATTTTTAGATAAAAAATAATTGTGTGAGAACTGCTTGACACATTTACTAATCTGTTTCAATATTAGTTTTATTTTATTTTATTTATTTAGGTGTTTTTTTGTTTCAGGGTTTATTAATTATTTCTTTTAGGTTTTAAGTTTCTATAACTTGGTTGAAGGATTCCAATATGGATTTTTCATTCTTATATTTCTCATCGGTAGGTTCATGTGCGTTTTTGCTGCTATATGACTTTTGTCGGCGTTCGATTCGTAGGAAAATCATGCTTAATTTTTGATTTTTTAGCGATTATTCGGAAAAATAGGTAACTTTACACGAATAGGGAGAATTTTCTTTTTCATGTTTGTGTGATCCGTCCGTGATTTTTCATTTTACTTTCATAGAAATGTTTCTGTTATGCAAAAAAAAAAAAAACTATTTTCTTTACGTCACAAACGTCACGCTCATACATGAATTCCATAGCTAATATAACATACTGACCCAACGGTTCACGGGTAGTGTAGTATATATATATATATATATATATATATATATATATATATATATATATATATATTATTGTATTCGAGAATTGGGTATCCCCATTTTTCCCTACGAATGCATTTTTCTACAAACCCGGAGGGATTTTCCTTTCTTTATTTTTTATTACATCATCATCTCTGCCGATTTGAGGTAGTGTAACAGATTTGGTTGCTATGGTAACCAATCCATTTAGAAGAAGCCGTCTCTCCGTTCCTTACATATTTTGAGATCTTTTGAACATCAGTAATTTTATTATAATTTTTGTTTTACCCAACGAAAGTTGAAATATTTTTTTTTCAAAATATAGCTGAGAAGGTGACCTATGAACTGCAAAAATCATTTGAAATTTTGTCGCAAAATGAGTGAGCGGTAAAGCTTTAAAGCAGTTCTAAATGAGTAAAACTAACACTCAACTATATATGCAAACACGGTACTATTTGAATAATATTTATAATAAACATAAAGAATACAGATTTATAATAGAGAGTACACGTAGGAAAAAGTGTTTTCTGACCACAATAAATAGATGTAAACGTTTCGTAGGCGAGAAGGCTTACAAATACAAGCCGCACGGCACAGAGCAACGAGGGAGACGTCCAAGTATCCATCGAGTTAAATAGCAGAATAAAATGTCGAAATAGACAAGTTTGAAGCTGAGCAACACTGAGAAAATGTAGGTGAAGAGGGGATAGAACAATGAACGCATCCATAAGCGGAAAGAATGAACTTAATCATTAAGGGTTAATGAAGTAGCATTTACATTTGTTTGTTGTTCAAATTTTCAGTTGATCCTAAAATTCGCCAGCTGTTGATCTTGTGAGTCATAATAATAAAAAAAAACAAGATGTCCTTCAAAGGAATTACTGAAACCAGACCAAAAAAATGGTCGATATTGTTTTTAATTGAAAGCAAAACGTAATGTGACGAAAGCTATTTTCGATCGAGCATAAAGCAAAAATGTCATCTGGTATTGTGTGCACGTGCAAACAACGCATGCGATCAATGGGTTTTATGTTTTAGATTATTGTGTTGCGTTTAAAGCAAATCTGACAGCGCGATTTTCGCGTATAATTCCGATAGACGAGATTTTTTTTCCAGGGCTTAAAACTTTACCAAACACACAAAACAGTTTCTGTTTAAACGTAGAGTATACGAAGGTCATTCCAAAATTAAGGCCTCCTATTTTTTAACTGAAATCTAAAACGTAAAAGAGCTACCAAGACGAGAGTAATACCATTAAAATGAGTGACCTTTTGTGCTCCACAATTTATATTTCTACATAGTCACCATCATTCTCAATAGACATTTGTCAGTATTTTTTATGCTTCCATCGTAATAGTCGCGCTTTGTCACTCACATGTCGCCGTTTTGAAATTGACGAACCCATCTCTAAAATATATATCAACTGCGTCGGCTTCGAAAACGTTCAACGGGCGGCGGTGAATATTGATCTGTTAACTTTTTCTGCATGGAGGAATTCAATGGCGCACATTTGCTTCTGACGAACGTCCCTTACAGAAGTTGCTTTTTTAGAGTCTCACACTGTTAATATCTGCAAAAGACATGAAACTTTTCAGATCATGAATGCGAAATTTCAGTCATCATCTCAATGCAATTCGCAATTCCCCTCTGATCTATTCGAGCAGAATGAAAGTAGGAGAGTACATT
Source organism: Euprymna scolopes (assembly GCF_053919585.1). Lineage (NCBI taxonomy): Eukaryota > Metazoa > Mollusca > Cephalopoda > Sepiida > Sepiolidae > Euprymna > Euprymna scolopes. The sequence continues at coordinate 154,420,386 of NC_136482.1, read as the reverse complement.
TGAAACGTCCTTTGTATTATAATTGTATTTTATTGTATACTAGCAGTCCAACGCATACTGTTCACAATTTATAGCTTCAAAATAATGCCAATCTTCCAAACAGACAATTATTTTTATTTACTTACACAGGAAAAAAACTTCATCACCAAATTCACTCCTGAACTGAACAGAACCTAATACCATCACACAAAAACATGAAATGCAAGGTACACTCGCATGCACACCCATACACATACACATATACACACCCACACATAAATCAGAACCGACACATTAAAACACACACACGTGCGCGCATACAACCACACACAGACATAACACCCCCATCTCTAATACAACACACTGAACAATATCAACCCTACTTAACCTCGAAACCAACAACACTAGGAGACACCTAGAACCATAGTATAATATCTGTTCCAACACCTCGCTCCCTCCTCAGTCAGGGGAGGAGAACCCCCTCATGACTGAAACGACTATCTTCCCTTCTATCATCCCCCTCCCATACCTACAACCCCTCCAATGCCCCCCTCTGGAGAACAAAATCTTCCCCACACTAGGAACCGATCCTGGGTCTGGCCATACCCACATGGGGAGACAAATAAATAGAAACATTAAAAAATCCCCTATTTTAAATACACCCCTCTTTCTAAACAAACATAATATAAGACTAAAACGAAAAATCACAATACTAAAATCCAAGAATCCAAAAAATAAATATCAAAATAGAATGAAAGCACCCCTACCCTTACTTCAGAAGAGCCAGTCCCCCCTCCCCGCACATACACATTAGTAACGACCTCGGAGCACAGCCGCCTTCCTAAGGAAGCAAATAACCCCCAAATACTATAAAACAATATACACATTCCCAAACCAATAAAAGCAAACACACACACGCACACACACGCGCACACACACACATAAACACACACGCACACACGCACACACACACACATACACACACCCTACCCCACCCTAAAGGAAAAGAAAAACACATTGGCAGAAAGAGATAGCGACTGACCACAGCGAGGTCAAAATCTCCCTGGACAAACCAAATAAAAAAGCAATAAAAATTCAGCATAACAATGTATAATAAACACTTACAAGCCTCCACCCCTTGGAAAAACTTCAAACTAACTAAGAAAATCGCCATTTTTACACATTTGAAAATAATTTCTGACGAGGACGCATCACAGACCGTCTGAAACGCGCGTAAACGATTTCAATGACTTAAAAACATTATTACAATGATCCAAACATAATTCTCAATGAAAAACCAAGACACGGAATAATAAAATAATGTTAAAAAATACACATTGTTGGTGACTACTCCCTTATTTAAATATATATATATATGTATATATATATGTATATATATATATATATATATATGTATATATATATATATATATATATTAAAATGGTTGAGTCATGTCTAGGTAACCGACATCTAAAATTTCAAGTCCAAAAATTGGCGAAGGAATTTGGAAGAATCTGCAAAGGTCAATTTTTTCAACTTTGACCTTTTGGCAGCCACATTTTCGCCCAAAGACTGATTAAAAACTTGCTGCATTTCTGAATACCCTTCTTGTAAAATTTCAAATGTTTAGGCACAAAATTGGCTGAATAGTTTGTTAGAAACCGCAAAGGTAAAATCTTTTGAACTTTGACTAGTTGGCAGCCAAATTCCCGGCCGAAACCCGTTTAAATAATAATAAAAATAATCGAAATGGGGGGGGGGTAACGAGCTTACCTCGGATACGTCTGTTTTTGTGTTGCGGGCTAGGCGGAAGAGAGTTTCAAGATGGTGTCCATGGGTTTTTACTGGCGTTGACCCGAGGCAATTCTCGTAGAATCGCGTTTTCTCTCGCGCGATTATGCAAATATATAATTCCTGGCCGCTATAAAGGCAGGACGCTGGGAAGCAGTCAGGCAGTGTTTTGCAGATTGTGCGTAGGTGGTTCTGGCGGTTGAATTCTCATTTCTGACGAACCACGAATCTGCGAGGAGCGAGTTTTCTCCTGCCTTTTTCTTTTTTTCTGTCTCTATTTTTTTTTACACAGGCATCACCACATTATCAAGGCCAAGAGGCAACTCAAGGATAAGTAGAAATTGGAAAATATAGTAATAATTAGTAATGAAAATTCGGTAAATTTGATAACTTATATGGAACGGCTCATCAAGAACTTATTTACGTTAGACTTGAAGACAACCATATTGTAGTCAGCCGGAAAGCAGGAAAACGAAAGACAATTCCACAGGCGTGCAGTTCTAAAAAGAAGCTTTGTTCATGGAATCTACGTTTAGGTTTAGGCACAGATAAAGAGTGGGGGGAATTATTGATAGAGTTTTCAGCTAGATGAGTGTTTTTTGTGAAAGTTAGGCGAGGGGGGACCATAGACTGAAGCTCAGTCGAACACTTTCCATGAAAATAACGATACATAAGAGACAAGCTCGCAACATCTCTTTTGTGAGATAGAGGTTGCAGGGAAGAGAAAAGGACATCTCCTACGAGGCTACGAGGTCTATTTTGAACTCTATCAAGGCAGGACAAGTTCTTTCTAGCAGCCCCTGCCCAGATGTGGCAACAGCATTCCATCCTTGGACGTATCTGGCTCTTATATAGATAGAGAATTGCATCAGCAGTGAAATATCTACTGGATCGATAGAAAGATCCCACCATTTTTCCAGCGGCCCTGTCAACAGATTTGATGTACCTGTTCCATTTAAGATCAGGAGTAATTGGCAAGCCCAGAAGCTTGTAAAAACTTGAAGCCTCCTGAAGACGAGAGCCATTCATTTCAATTGATACCAGATGTGGATGAGAAGCTTGGTTTTAGATGAATTAAAAGTAACCATCCACTCCTTTCCCCATTGTACCACGTGCTCAAGATCAGAGGAGAGAGAATCATGGTCGTTTACTGTGTTTAGATGTGCTACCATGAATGGTAGTGTCATCAGCATAAATGTTGCCTCCGTCGAGAGATTTGCGAATCCTATGAGATATAACTGTAAACACATCTGCTGTAGATCTAGCAGAACGGAAACCATATTGAGTGTCACTAAGAAGGTTATTTTTGTTGAGATGGTTGATTACTTCTGTATTTAACACAGATTCCAGCAACTTACTCATGACGCACAGGAGACTTATTGGCCTGTACTGAGAGGGGGATGAGCGATCACCTGAATTCTTAAATACAGGACATACCGATGAGATTTTCCAACGGACGTGTTTAAGGGAAAGTATGGTGATAGACTCCCCTCTCACGGACTAAAAATGAATACAATTATCTAATCTATTTTTGCAATAAACTTGGTAGATAAATAAACATTTATGGACGAGAAAAAAGCTAGCATTTAATAAAACAGAAATACATAAGTTAAATACTGAAATAAAATGTAGTTATTTATATTTGAATCTAAAAATAAAAAGTACGAATAATATAGAAGTCACTTATCTCGAAAAAACACTTCCGTCTCCAAAATGCAAACTGTAGAAAAGAATTTAAGTTTTAATAACAACATCGTTCAAAATACTATTTTTTTTTAATTAACCGTTAAAAGAAAAGCGTGATCTTTTTCTGGACCTTTGCTCGTCACGTTTTAAGAAACTTGTGATATAAAAGAAAAACGGAAGGGGGTCTTCTGAAAGTTAGTTCTTCTTTCTCTACGCTCATTACAGCCAAGAAATCCCTCTCTTCTAGAGGTGGGCGGTGCAGAGCGAAACTGACTCTTTCCTAACTTTGTTCCTGATTTTTGCTTACTACATTTTGCTACACCTATGTTTGAATAAATTTATGTAAAATTTCAAATGTTTACACTACAAATTGGTTGAGTAATTTGGTAGAGGCCGCAGGGGTCAATTTTTGAACAAATTTTAGACCCAATTTTAACACCTTTACATTTATTGTTTTAGCCTCAAATCAAATTTAAAAGTTGGAGCAATGTCCAAGTAACCTACATCTACAATTTTAAGTGTTTAGACCCAAAATTGGCGGAGGAGTTTGTTAGGTATTTCAAAGGTAAAATCGTTGAACTTTAGCCCTTTGATAGCCAAATTCCTTGCCGAGAACCGATAAAAAAGATTTTCCTAAATCTCAATACTCCTTATGCCAAATTTCAAGTCTGTAGCCTGATAATTGACGGAGTAGTTTGCTAGGAAAACGTACACACACAGACACACACACACACTCACACAAAGACAAATACTTTCACGGGAGTGACGTAGGTTTTAATTAAGGCTAGACAATCTAAAGGATATGATTACTTTCAAAAATATCGGCGAAAAAAGCGCCCCCCCTGTTGAAAAGTGCCTAGTTTAAGGTGAACATATTAATGTTTTAAGCCAATTTTTAGATATTTGTCGTCTGAAGGGTCAAACTTTAAAACGATACTGATCTTGGTAAAATCCGTCGGCTCTGTCGAAAGTTTTAGACAGACATGCAAACATAAATACATACATTTATATATATTGGTAACTACGAATTTTTGACCCAAACCGATTAAAAAGCTTGCCCTATCTCTGAATGCCCTTTATGTAAAATTTCAAATGTTTCGACCAGAAATTGTCTGAGTAATTTGGTAGAAGCCGAAGTGGTCAATTTTTTTTTACTTTGACCCCGATTATGACCCCTTGAAATTTATTGTTTTGGCCTCAAATCAAGTTATTAAGTTAGATCCATGTCAAATGAACCTACATCTAAAATTTAAAAGTTCTCAAAAGGCCAAATCGTTGAAATTTTACCCCTTAACAGCCAAATTTATGGCCAAAAACCGACCTCAAAGGTTTTCCCAAATCTCAGTACCCTGTATATAAAATTTCGAGTCTGTAAACTAAAAATTGACAGAGTTATTGTGTAGGGAAATATACAAAGACAGACAGACGCACAGACGCACAGACACGTTCACTTATATATATATATATATATATATATATATATATATATATATATATATATATTCATAATAAAGATTTTATTTGAAATTTATATTATTTCCTGTTGATCCGTCGTAATAATGGTAAAATTCTCGAGTGTAAACATTCGAATAAAAATAGTTGAACTAAAAATGTTGTCTCTCTATATATAAAGTTTTTTTTTTCATGTGTACATGTTTAGATATTATTAAGTGGAATCACTTTAAAACTAATCAACTTAATGATATGAAACAGTTGCTAAACGTAAGCAAATGATTACCAGTGTTATATTTACTCTGATTTTCTTCTATGCAAACTGGCAATCGTAGTCTGACGTGAGTATACAGATATTATTTATTTTAGAAAATATTAACAATAGACCTTAAAAATCAGTCAATAAACAATCCAACAATTTCAGTTTCTTTTTCGGAGTTTTGAAATGTTCGAAAATATGTGTATGCATGTGTACGTGCGTGTGTACGTGCGTGTGTACGTGCGTGTGTGTCTGCGAGTGTCAACTTCTAATAATCAGAACCAAATCAACGTTGTTTCTTTTGTTTGTTTGTTTTTTTTTTACGTGGGAGTCACCTCTTATTAAAGCCCGGAGGCCACTCGAGGATAAGGGTTATTGCGTGTACAGCAATCAATGGGACAATATCGTAGTAATCGTTAGTAATGGAAATTTGATAAATTGGATTACTTAAGGTGCGGTTTATCAGGAATTTGTTTATGTTGGACTTGAAGACATCCAAGTTGTACTCAGGTGGGAAACAGGCAATCGGAAGAGAGTTCCACAGGCATGCAGTTCTAAGAAAAAAAAACTTTGTTCATGGAATCTAAGTTTTGATTTAGGAACAGATAAAGAATGGGGAAATTATTGACAGTGGTTTCAGCTAAACGGTTGTTTTTCGTGAAAGATTGGCGAGGGGGGGGGGCTAATAGATTAGAGATCAGACGAGCACTTGCCATGGAAATAACGATAAAACAAAGACATACTCGCAACGTCTCTTCTGTGGGGGACAGGTTTCCGGGAAGAAAAAAGCGCATCCCTCACTAAGGTACGAAGTGTACTTTGTATTCTGTCAAGGCAGGATTAGCTGTTTTTAGCAGCTCCTGCCCAGATGTTGCAGCAGTATTCCATCCTTGGACGTACTTGGTTTTTATATAGATAAAGAATTGTATCAGACGTGAGATATCTACTGGAGCGGTAGAAGGATCCCACCACTTTTCCAGCGACCTTGGCAATAAATTTGATGTACGTGTTCCATTTCAGACCAGGAGTAAAGGTCAAATCCAGAAGCTTGTCAAAACATGGAGCCTCCCCAAGACGAGAGCCATCCATTTCAATTGATGCCAGATGGTGATCAGAGCGTTGATGATGTTTTACAATAAGGTTTGATTAGAGGTTTTCAATTTTCTTGAATAATAAACGAAACTAATTTTAACATTTAGTTTCGACGGGCTCTAATCGGATTCATACATTCGACTGTACATATTTATTAGTGTTATGACGATTAACCGAAATCGGAATCGGAAATCGGAAAAATCGATAAATTTGGGGGCATCGCAATCGGAAAAATCGATGCCTATTTTCCGATGCCAAAACGATTCTTTTAATTTTCTTTTTTTTATTTGATTTTGTTTAAAGCAAAATCTTCCATTGCTGTGGCTTAAATGATAAAAAATAAATATCTATTAATTTTAAAATATCAATAAAGCTAAAATTTATAGCTCGTTCTCCACAAGAATACTTTTACGTTTATGAAAATATCTGCATGTTTAACATGTTCTTTTTTGTTTTTTTTCTTTTTTTTAATAGAAATCGGAAAAATAACAGCTCTGCAGTTAAATATTAAGAAATTTATAAAGAATCGGAATCGGTAATTGTATCGGAATCGGGAACATATGGGAATCGTCCCATCACTAGTATTTATATATGTAACTTTTAAGTTTGTTTAAATATATGTAGATGCGGTAAGAAAAGACTTTAGGAAGATCTCTCTCATTTCAGTAATTATAGTAGCAACTTAATTCATGATGTGGTCCTCGGATTTGTTTTTTCGTGTTTCGATGTAGAATAAGATGTTTTTCCGGCAATTGATTACCATGTGTACCCCGCTTTACGATGTTATTTATAATGTTATTTGATTATATACATGTGTATTATATTATATACTGTATTTTATTGCAAATTTTAGATATAAAATATTTTGTATAAAATATTGTTTAGGCCTCGCCATATGGCGATTTCACCTTACGATCTCAACTCCGAAACGGATTAATGCCGTATCCCGGGGTTCTACAGTCCAAGATAGATTAAAACATTTGCACTTGAAGAGATAGTCAGAATCTTATAAATATATCTCAGTCTTATATATGAGTGAATGTTTGGCATCCGATAGGATGCCTCATTCCCAACTTGAACAAACTGATAAGAAAATTGAAAAAAATATTATCAATGCATTGACAAGCAGAAGTGCAGTAAAACTGAAAAAAAGTTTAAAGCCCCCATCACCCTATATATATATATATATATATATATATATATATATATATGTATATATATATATATATCATTGCTCCCTCTCGTATTTCAGAGAACTTTTAATCAACAACACAAAAATACTACACCACGAAAGTTAAGAAGCTAAAAATCATTGAAGTTATTTATATAAAAACGCAAAAACCTACCTTTAATCAGGTCGCATTCCGAAATAGTACCAACGCACTTTTATGTCTTGGATAACTCTCCCGCCCCCTCACCCCCAACCCGTTCCTGTCGTTGACTCTAGAACTAACACCATCTCTCATTCCCCATGATACTATCCCCACCGTCGCCAGCAGACGCTCTGATACTCACTCGTACCTTCGCTCACAACCCAACTACTATTTAAATAAATCTACCCATAATTCCCACTGAGTCTCTCCCACAAATTCCTGAAGATGTGTAAATGAGTACACGAAAAGTTAAAAGTTAAAAAAGTTAAAAAACCGAAGACACTTTGAAAAAAAAAATGCTAGGACCATACATCCATACGTTCGATGCATATACAAAAAAGATAAAACGAAAAATTGAACAAATAAAAAAGGTATTACAAAAAAGAAGCGTTCTATTTAATGTCTGTTTAAATGAAAAAATGCTGCCTAAATATATCCCCCACACACACACATATATATATATATATATATATATATATATATATATATATATATACTAGCAGGCAACCTGGCATTGCCCGGTCGTAAAACACGCTAAAATATGATATTTTGATTTATGCAGATTTCATTTTTATTATCATATTATATTTGCCCCAATATATAATAATGATTTAAAAAGTTAAAAAAAAACAATGATTCGTGCGTCACCACAGAGAATCGAAACCAAAATGTTTAGCTTACGATTTAATTGTTCCTTTGACGTTAATGCCTGAGCTATAAAGACATTTTTGCTTCAAGGCTAAAAATTAAAACATTAACCATACGTATGCATATTCATAATACCGTCGTTTGATCTTCACCTGAAAAATTCCATGTTTTTAATTTTCACATCTTTGCACAAATATAAAGTTTCGCATGCGTCCGAATACCTTATATATTAAGTTTCATGTCTGTAGACAAAAAAAAAAACTGACAGAGGAATTAAGTACGCAAAATTATATATATATATATATATATATATATATATATATATATATATATATATATATATATATATATATACTAGCAGTTCTGTCCGGCTTTGCTCGGGACCTATGTACTGTTCATAAGGTTATGTGCATATGTATATATTAAAAAGTGTGAATATGTAAAGGAATGCCTTTCTGTATAATACTCTTCCTTAACTACCATAGAGAAAAGACAGACAGACCTTATCACTTTTATAGATATATAGATATATAGATAGATAGATTGGATGCAATATATAGTGATGATTTAAAAAGTATTAAAAAAAGATTCATGCGCCACCACCAAGAATCGAAACCAAAACGTTCAGCACACGATTTATTTTTCCTCTGCCGTCAATGACTGGGCTATAACACCATGTTCACTTCGAAGCTAAAAATTAAAACATGAACCAATAGCTACTACGTAATGAATTCGTAATGCCGGCGTTCGACCTTCAACTGGCAAATTAATTTTTTTTTTAATTTTCACACTTTTACACCGATTTTTCCGGGCTAAAACACAAATATAAAGTTTTGCATAGATTCAAATACCTTATATATGAAGTTTCATGTTCGTAGACCAAAAGCTCTAGGAGGAGTTTGGTAGGCAAAATTTGTTAAACAAAAATATAAACGTACTAGCATTTCAGTCCGGCGTTGCCCGGGTGTTTGGAGGTGTATGCTGAGCAAAAAAAAAAACAAAAAAAACAAAACAAAAAAAAACAAAACGGTCAATTTTTTTAACTTTGACCTCTATTATGACCCCTTAATATTTACCGTTTTGGGCTCAAATGAAGTTATTACGTTATATCCATGTCGAAGAAACCTATATCTAAAATTTAACGTGTTTAGACCCAAAATTGTCGAAGGAGTTTGGTAGAGTTCTCAAAGGTCATATCTTAACAGTCAAATTTCTGACCGAAAACCGATCACATAGATCTTCCAAAATCTCAGTACCCTGTATATCAAATTTCGAGTCTGTAGACTAAAAATTGACAGAATCATTTCGTAAGGAAATGTACACAGACAGACACACACAGACAGACACAGACACGTTCACTTTTATAGATATATCGATATATTAACATAAATCTATATAGAAAGAGGTTTATGTTAAACTTTTTCATGCAAATATTACGCAAGTATAAATCATGTAAAATGTCTTCATGGATATAATTACACGTAATAGTTAACTAAAGATGATCATCTTATAAGAAGCCCGAAAAACATATAGGGTATTAATTAAAATGAATGTTTAAAAGAATATGCAACTCAGATTTTTTAATCAATTTTCACCCCGACAGTGCCACTTTGAAGTAGGGGGTTACAATCGGGGACATAAGTTGCAGGGGCATTATGAAAGGAGCTGAGTAGCAAGATGTTTGTTCACATTAAACTTGAACTTGAATGTCAGTACAATTTAGAAAGCAGGATACCGGAATGGAATTCCAAAGCTAGCAGTTCTGCGGAAGAAACTATTGGAGTAAAAGGCTTTCTTACACCTAGGGATCTCTACTGCGAAAGGAGTGGGACTTAGCTGCTTGTCGGGTTTGTCAGGAGTAGTCACGTCGAAGAGATATAAGTGCTTGTAGCTCGTCAGAGCATTCACCATTAAAGTACTTGTAGAACAGGCAGAGGGATGCAACATTTCGTTGATGGGACAGAGGCTGAAGCTTAGATGACAGTTCAGGACATATCAGGTTGGCGACTCTCTTTTGAACACTGTCCAGGAGTGAGAGATAAGCAGCAGATGCACCAGTCCAAATTTTACAACAGTATTCCATACCTGGGCGAATGGTGGCCTTATAGAGGTACAGGATACTTTCAGGCGTAAGTAGTTTTTTAGGACGGTAAAGAGATCCCACCTTCTTTGCAGCAGCCTTGGCAATGCTCTCAATGAATCTATTCTAGTTCATATTTCCTGTAAACGTTAGCCGAGGAGTTTAATAAAAGTACTTTCAGGTAAGGTGTGCTTGGCCATTGCTATTGGTGGTAGAGAAGGTTTCTTGTAATTATTGAAGGAAACAAGCTTAGTCTTGGAAGCATTGAATGTGACCATCCATTTCTGTACCCATTTCACTACAGACTGGAGGTCATCCTCTAGTGTTTCTACCATTTCCTTAGATATGTGTTCATTTGTTTTCCCCTCGTGCCTGTTAAAGAGAGTGATGTCATCAGCAAATATACCCATCTCTGAAACAATTTTATCAGGGAGGTAATTTAGGAATATCAATAATAATAAAGGTCCAACGATAGACCCCTGAGGTACTCCCGCATTTATCTATCATGTTGTTTAAATGTACGACCCTCGAGGACAACTTTGATTTTTCTCTTAGTTAAGAAGGATTTAATTACATTATGTATTCTTCCAGTGATACCATATGATCTAATTTTCCTTAGAAGACCATCGTGTCATACCCTGTCAAAAACCTTATATCAAGGGATACCGCTCCACGCTCACCTGTTTTGTCCCGTGAACGGTATATGCGTTCAGATATTACAGTTAAGATATTTGATGTGGAACCATTTGCAGATGAATGCAATTCCCCGACCCATATATAACAAAGTTGTATTATCTTTTTAATAAATAGAAAAAAAGGCTTCAATATAAATACACGAAATAACTTTTTATAGGAGCATATATATATATATATATGCGTGTGTGTGTGTGTGTGTGTATACATGTCTTTATAAATACTATTCATAATTTGTTTATGAATGCTTATATTGAAAAGGGAAGGCCCCTTAATGGAAGACATTCAGGCACGAAAAGAAAAATATATGTTTGTAGTATTAAATAGATGTTTATTATTCAAGTCATCACACCGGAAGTTTGAATTCAAGATAACGTGCAAGATGTGGGCGATTAATAATGGAGCGACCCTGAGAGTACCGCATTTCTATTAATTATTTAGATTGAACAGAGAAACGTTATCGAGTTTATTGACAGGGTTTTGTTGTAGGTAGGCAGGGCAAAGTCGTTTTTAGGTGCATGCTCACGTGACTCTTTCGATCGATGTACCACTTCCATTAAAAATAAGATTTTCATCGTAAAACGTATATTGAATTAATGCGTGTTATTTTTTTTACAAGGTTTGCTTTCCGTGTTTAGGCCTGTGTCAATCTGAAGTTATCAATTTGTCACGTGGCAGTTCGGAATAGAATTTGCGCTGCTCTGTTACTCGTAAGCTTAAAAGCGTATTTATGACTTATGCTCGTAAGATTTAGCGCATTTATTACTTTATGGCTCGTAAGATTTAGTCAACATTTGCAACGCTAAGCGTGTAGATTACACGGGCACATATTTGTTTGCCTCATTATTAGAGGTAGAAAATATAGAACATTTTATGTGGGATTCTGATAAGGAATGTTATATTTATACTTATTTTCACAAGAACATTCATATAGAGATATAATGAATACTAAAGACTACAGAGAAGCTGACCGCCTACTAGAAACATAAGCGTATTTGAATGTCTTCTAGAAACTGAAGAGTATTTGAATGCCTACTAAACCTGAAGAGTATTTGAATGTCTACTAGAAATAGAAGAGTATTTAAATGTATTTTTTAAACTGAAGAGTATTTGAATGTCTACTAGAAACTGAAGAGTACTTGAATGTCTACTAGAAACTGAAGAGTACTTGAATGTCTTTTTGAAACTGAAGAGTATTTGAATGTCTACTAAACCTGAAGAGTATTTGAATTTCTACTAGAAACTGAAGAGTACTTGAATGTCTTTTTGAAACTGAAAAGTACTTGAATATGTAATCGAAACTGAATAGTATTTAAATGTCTTTCTAAAACTGAAAACTATTTGAATGCCTACTAGAAACTGACTTCTTTTTGAAACTGAAGAGTATTTGAAGGTCTTCTAAAAACTGAAGAGTATTTGAAGGTCTTCTTAAAATTGAAGAGTATTTGAATGTCTTTTTGAAACTGAAGAGTATTTGAATGTCTCCTACAAACTGAAGAGTGTTTAATTTTTTTGAAACTGAAGAGTATTTGAATGTCTTTTTTAAACTGAAGTGTACTTGAATGTCTTCTAGAAACTGAATAGTATTTTATTGTCTTTTTGAAACTGAAGAATACTTGAATGTCAACTAGAAACTGAAAATTATTTGAATGTCTACTGGAAACTGAAGAATACTTGAAAGATCGCTAGACACTGAGAGAACTTGAATGCCTACTAGAAATTTGAGAGAAGGTAAATGCTTACTTGATACTGGCGATAACTTGAATGTCTACAAGACAATGACGAGAACTGTAATGCCTACTACAACGTAGCATAACGCAAAAGTCTACTAGAAACTGGAGAAAACGTAAAAGCCAACTAATTACTAGAAAGTACTTGACTGCCTACCAGACACTATCTCCGACTAATTAACTTCTCTCTTTATGAGGCTTTGGCAGTGCAATACAACATAAGGATAATTCACTATACAAGTTGAACAAGATTGTAGAATGAAAATGTTCTAAGGTTTGTATGAAAAAGGAAGGTCGAAAATAACCTTTCATTTATGTGACTCTCACAGAAGTAAGAGATGTTACAGGATCGGTTTAATATAGGACAGATACAGCCCCACCACGGATTGATTTCGGAAGAGTACGAACATAGTTGTTCGCGAACTGGTAGGTGTACCTTAGACGAGAGGAAATAAACTAACGCTTTCCTGAATGAAAGATAATACCTAGAATGATAGTCTCTGGCCAAATCAAATCAGATCTTACCATGAAAAAAGGATCTGATAAGAGACAGGTCAGTTCATAGGTTGCCTGATTGATATTAAGAATTCCTACAGCTCATATGAAGAAAGTGGGTTTCCGAAGCTGGTTAAGTGTTACACACTTGAACACAAAATGCCAAGTTTGTATTTCCGTTCGCTCGAATGAGCAGAGTTTTCTTTGTTGCTTACTCAAAGCTAGGATCGAACAACCCGATAGAATTAGTGTTAGATTCATACCCTTTTCGAGTTTCATTTTGTTTCAATAGCTTTACTGATTTATATTCCAACGTATCTATAAGTTTAATTTGCGACGATGAGACATCCTGTTTGTTTGTGTTGTTTTTAACAAAACATGTTAGCGTTAATCTAAAAAAAAAAAAAAGCAATAGAAATTATTCTAAGCAACTTTAATATTCAGGTAGGGAAAATTTATAGAATATTCCGCTAGGTAAATATAACGTAAAGAGCCTGATTAGCAATATCTTCACATTATCTAACCCTATGCTCGACTTCATATCGTTTTATTGTGATTTAGTCTGGCACCAGAAAAAAAACTGCCTAATTAAACCCATTCATGTTTATAGCACAAATACATGATTGTAGGCGCCAGGTTTAAAGTGAGTGTATTGAACAAGTTATACAATTTAATTGGCCTAACTCTATTTTCTTATCTGCAAACTCTCTCTCTCTTTCTCTCTCTCTCTCACGAACCCACACACATACACGCACACACGTGATGTTTCTAGTATCAGTCTTTTCTGTAAATACTATTATGGTATGTATTCTTCAGAATTGTCTGATATATTCCCTGCATCTTTTGTTCCGGCTCGTTTGCATCGTTGGTCTAGTGGTCTCTATTAATTCGCTGTTTTTATACATCATTGTAATGCAGCTCCTATACCAGTAGCTTCCTTCTTGCTGACTGTTTTCTCCTAATTTTAACGGTGGTATTTTCAAGACTAAGATCAATGGGCATCTCCTCTATTTGCGATAATTATCGCTCTTTCTCATTAGTGCTTTATATTTAAGTGGCTTTACGCCTTGTCTGGAGCGATTTTCATTAAAAAATGTGTAGAATGTTGCTCGGACCACAAAATGTGTGTGCAGTAAAATAAATACATGAATAGTGTAGAATGTGGATTAAGAGTGTGCTCGGGAATCTGCACATCACGTTAGAAAATATCCAATTATAACTTACATGGATTCATAGACTGACTTCTACAATGGCAACGTTTAGATTCCTGGTGAAGGTCGCGTATAAACCCTGTGTGTCGCTTTATTGCAGGTCAATATTTTCTTAAATTTTGAAATTGCTATGAAACGCAGAGAAGTGAAATTTGGTACACTGGAAGAGCATAACAAGGTGCCTTATTTCCCTGATTTGTTTTTGTGGAATTTGCATTACAGCGTGTTTTTCTGGACTAGGAAGGTATTCCAGGCTTGTTAAATATACCAGCACTGTTGCCGCCCGGCTGCTTGATAAGTTGACGGCGAATTTTTCTAACATCACAAGCAGAAACTGTCTTTCTTGTGTTTTTGTCCCTCCTTGGTTGATGTTTGGATTTTCAACGAATGAAGACAATGTTCTTCGATCTCCTCCAAGCTCCTTGGCAAGATCTACGAGGGATAAACCTTCTGCAAGGCCTACAACAATACGCTCCTTTTCACTAGCTGTCAATCGACCCTTATAAGCATTTTAGGAGACCTGCAATAAACTGAGACACACTAAAATTACAAGAAAATAGAAATATTAGCATAATTTTAAAAATAGTTGTTCAAATTTCACAAAAAATCAGGGAAATAAAGCACCTTGTTATGCTCTTCCAGTGTTATACCAAATTTCACTTCTCTGCGTTTCATAACAATTTCAAAATTAAAAAGATATTGACCTGCAATAAAGCTATATACAGGGTTTAGAGGGCTAGTTGTGTCTGGCCGTGTATAGAGAGCTAGAGATGTAATTGTCGATCTCTGCATAGGACTATGCGATGTGAAATGGTCCTTAATGGTCATGGGGATGCGTTTTTTTAACAATATAAATGCATTAATTTGCATAGTATGTGAATAGCTGCGATAGGAAATACGAATTGGAGAGGATTGTGGGCCGAGTGTTTAGCAGCTGAGAGAAGACAGTGAAGTTGTTATGATGCGAATTACGGCGTAAGTGCGAAGGAGAGTTGGCAATTATGTTGTTCACTGATGACAAAGCTCTGACGAGTGAAACCCTGCATTGCATCATTGTATGAATCTGGCACTGGCACATTCAGAGTCCACAAGGCCTTTTGATGTTCGGACATGGTGAGTCCTCCTGCAGTTTTTAAGGAGCGGATAAGAGTTCGCTCGATGACTAGGTCGCAACTCAGGTCTCTCCATTACTAATTAGTATGCATCGAAAGCCATTCATAAATCTATGAAACAATGACGGCATATTATGCTCCAAAGTGGCTAGTGACTGAAGATAAAGGTAGAAATACTTCACATAGTTTGCATGCGTAGCAGCTTAAAAACGGGCAAATATTCGGCTAGAGTACAAAGATGCATCAGTCAGAATCCTGTACAATCGTCCTAGATTAGCTCCCTTGCAATTCATACTCTCTGTTAATAATTCGACCATAGTTTACTGAGCGGATAGAGAGCGAATAATTCATTTCTTTTGGTGGACAAGAAGCAGACAGAAGTGATGACAGAATTCAAATTACTTCCCCTGTCAGTCTCCGAGCATACAACCGCTCAATTTCTTGTAACAGGTCTGCAAAACCGGGATAATCGCAAATACTTTGTAATTTGATGTGTAAGACACTGATCATAGAGAAGATAGCCATAAACTGGACGCTAGACTGCTTTTCTAGTCATAATGTGTTGCACTGCATTTTCACTTTAAATTGTTCCCAAAATCTTTTTGATTCAAATTCCATCCAACAATGTTCCTATAAGATTCGTTAATGTGTGCAAGCTCCCGGACACCATGACTAAATCTCAAACCGAGCTGTTTTCAGGCACCTCATGCTTGATTTCTGACGCTTTCCGGTTAAAAGGTTGGTCGAATGTAACAACTGCAGCTAACCGCTGTTTATCAGTAAGATTGCACATATTCTTAAAAGTGGATAATACATGTCAATAATGGGCAAGAAGATCACTGAATACGACCCCGAATGTATCATTCAATTCCAGCTCGGATTTCACAATACATCAATCCAGTGGTCAATGGTGTCGTGAAATGCCAAGGGCTTGAAGTTTTGTTTCGGCACGAGTGTTTTGTGAAATGATATTCCCTTACACTAACTCTGCATTGTTCAACTATCTCCACGTCCGCAGACTTCCGTCTGAGAACAGTACGACTGATATTCCTTCCTAGAGTTACAGTAACTATTATTTCCATGACAGGGAAAGTTCCCTTTCTATCTAACGTGAGGATATTATGATCGACGTTGTCCGCAGCAATAAACAGTGCCGTATCCAGCCTATCTATGGTACCAGCGAGTACACCCTGGACAACAGAAGCAGTAGCGTTTTCCTCGAATCGCTGAACTTCCGAATATGATGAAAAATATCCCATGGCTGAGAGACTATCCAAAAGAAATCGATGCTGGAACTGGACTGCTAACCCAAGCTGCAATTGAGTTACTACAGCCCTGGGTCGTACATCCTGAACAACTGATTGTCCAATCCTCGTGACCTTCCCCTGAATAGCCTTTTTAACGAAGATGTTTTCAGGTAAGTCCTGCAAACTCAGGGGCAGATAATCTTAGACTGACATTCAAGCGAAGAAGTCTTCAGATATCCATTCTTTGAAAATGGGATCAGAGACTTGATATCACTCTTGGCCGCAGTGTCTATGATGGTTTTCTTCTGAGCTTCTTCAGCCTTTATCCTGAATACTGAAATAGTCCCTCAGGTCTTTTCTTGTCTTTTCACGGAACGTTACAATGTTAGGCTGCAGGTTTTGTGAATACTTTCAAGAGATTAGATAGGTCTACAAAACTTAATACACTTGGTTTTTTTATCTGTTCAGTTACTCCCTTATACTAGAAGGATGGTTAAAGTTGATCAGATTCTTTTTTCAAGTCCACCAGGATCAGGAAAGGACCATAACACGCTTCGGCACTTATGCAGAATACGAACAACGGTGTTATACAGAAAGCCATTCTTTACTGTTCTGTATCTTCATCGTTAAAACTAACGCACCGCAAAAATTGGATCTAACTTGAAAAATTAAATAAAAAAAATGTAGGATATAACGGGCCAACTTACCAGAGTATAGCTGCCCGGGAGGGTGAAAAGGTGACGATGCTCTTCTAATTTCCAAAACGAACGATTGCTTTTTAGCTATGCTAACAGATGGCGGTTCTTTTATTTCTTTTTTATGGCGGCTTCAAATAACCAAAAGTTTTAGACCAATCAGAAAAAGGTTAATTATGTTAAAAACATTTTTTTATTCCTTATAGTTTATTATCATTTATATATCTATACATTTTTATTTTTAGTTTATATTTAATAAAAATACCAGAAATACGACACCACAAGGCAACTCATCACAATCTGCTATGAATAGCAGCCATACGTCGCCAGCTTATACTTCAGTCATTTATTACTGCAGGTAGAACCGTCTCTTTCTACACGATACTCCCTCCTATTTTCTTTTGCAAGATCTGTGAAAGTTGCTCTTCATCGTTGTCATTGAAAAAAGCACGCATTCTCAAGAACGCTTGCTTTTGATCCATGTTCATCAATCTGCCTACCTTCCGCAGTTGCTTTGTAGCAGATCCATCACTATGACTCGAAAGAATTGCGTAATTTGTCGGAAAGTTAATGTCACATGAACAATGATAGAGACAGTCTACAGCATATAAGTAATTAATTCATAAGTAATTCCCAAAGTACTTGATTCTCCCTTGGACAGCGTTTGCCCAGTTATCATTACGCTGTTTGCAATGTGACAAGATGATCCTTATAAATCCAACCGTTTTAAAAAAGCTATAGTAATCGAAATCAGCACTAGAGCTTGTCTTCGTCACTTTATGGCCACAGAAGAAACACTTAATCGTGCTATCATAGAATTCAGTAGACAGGTCTGTACTCCTTTTGGCAGGGGACCGATGAACGGAAGAATCTTTCTTCTGCAAGTTTATCGGTTTCTTGTTTTTGGAGTTCATACGGCATCCTTTGCGTATCCCTACTCCAGCAACTATCCCGCTCTCAATACTAGCTTTACTGGCCCTTTCAGCTCATTAGCTCCTTTCAGCTCCTTCAGCTCCTTTCACACCAATCACTACTCTTTCTCCGTCATATTTTACTTTTACGCAAATTTGTCGAATTTCCATAATTATCAGTTCTTTAAAAGAATAAATAAATAAAAATCAATCGTTAAAAAAATAAATCGATAAAATAATAAATAAATGTATTAATAATACTATAATATACAATAATATAATAATATAAAACATATATGCATAAATAATACTATAATATAAAAATAAATGTATGATGTATTTTCGAACCTACTACGTTATTTATATGCAAAACTATAATAGACGTTGAAAGACAATTTGCCTCATATAAAAAGTATGATAGCCACTGAATGTCGCCTTTAACATTTTATAGCTTTAGCGGTCATATTATCTGACGTCAAATTTGAACCCTTTGTAGTAATCCTTTTTTTGGTAAACTTTTAGTATAGTTTTCCCGACACATAATACTACCCCCCCCCAAAAAAAAACAATAAAACGCTGTCTTGGAATTTGTTTAGGATAATAACTTTTTTTCGTATTTTGACTGGACTAAAATCAATATGGAGAAGTTGACTGACTATCGATGGTTGCAAAATGTCCGCAATTGAGCATTGTCTGGTCTATGACATCATGACGAGTGCTGTTATTTCCAACGATTGGATAGACGCACTTCTTATCCCACTAAACTAAATGTAAAGGGACACTGTCGGTTGGTGAAAACTTCAGAGGTGTAAATCATATTGAATCAATAGGAAAGGTATTTTCAAAATTCTTTTTTAATATACACATTAGGTTCGTCAAGCCCTAAGTTATATCAGATTGAAACAGTAGTTTTAGATCCGATCGTGGCACGAAAATGCTATTTTTTGTTTAATATATTCACAAGAAAATTCACCCTACTTATTTTTTTTTATAGAACGGACAAAGTATTTCAACATTTTTTACAAGAAAACACTTTGGGCAACAATTTTTTCCAATTTTGATATCCACCAAGTTGCCCACGAGGCTTGGACAACTTTAGCAATGCACTTTCTGAACTAATAACCATAATGAATAGTTTGAAACAGGTTGGCATCTTTGCAGCCATGTTATTCTCCATAAATTTTGCAATGATCCTCTTTCATATGGACTGTGATTTCGGTGTTCTCATGCATCATTAGACTATAGACTAAATCTTCAACCCCAGTTCCAGACCTTCAAAACCCTATGTGTCGGCGATGCGAACTACGGTATCCACACTAATCAGAATATCAATTAGACGATCGATCTCTCTTTGTCAGAAATCCGAGGAAATAAATATTGCTCACCACTCTGCAACGACTGTCGAAGAAAACATTTACGCCAGGGATAGCAAATTAAGTAGTGAA
Organism: Euprymna scolopes; assembly: GCF_053919585.1. NCBI lineage: Eukaryota > Metazoa > Mollusca > Cephalopoda > Sepiida > Sepiolidae > Euprymna > Euprymna scolopes. The sequence goes on along the minus strand of NC_136482.1, from coordinate 154,400,486 downwards.
CTCTTTCGTGTATCTTAACAAAATTCACTTAGGAAATATCAGATTGACAAGAAAGTTCTTGCGGTTTTTAACTTTTAAATTAAAATGTACATATCTCGGCGAAAACAAAAAAATATTGATAAAACTAAGCACCGTCCAAATCAACACACTTTTGCCAAGCCAAAAAAATGTCAGTAACGTAAAATTCTTGCGTTCTGGTGGCGATAAAGTCGCTGAATGCGTTTTTGATATCGCTTAGGTTTTTGAAGCATTTTTAAAACGGTATTTTTCAGCCGTAATGGTTTCATCTGCATTCAAAAGACTATAATAACCTACTTTTGGTGCAACTTTGGTTTTGGGAAGTGTGGTGAAGCTTTGTCGCAGTCTAACACTTGAGTTTAGCATGGCAAGTCATTATCCGGCCAAGAAACGTGTCGTTCTTGTTGCATAAAAGAAAGGAAGATGACGCTTTATAACGGTGTTTCTTTTCGTTGTCGTTCAATTCGTGAGGCATCTATTTATCAAGATTTTTGTTTTTTACACTCTATCTCAAGTGGTTGGAAATCGTAGTATACGTTAGTCTAATTCAGACGCAAGTTCTTGAACAGTTGTGCGTGAATTAGCCTCGACTAACGCTCTTAATTGATCGTTGTTAATTGATCCGATTACCGACAACTAAGCACACCGTCTCCAAGACTTTAGTAACCGCCACGAAATTTCTTAAACCACCATTATGCTGTGCGTCCAGTTGTTGTTGCTGGACCAAGCGTTTCGTTTATATCGAGAGCTGTTTCTGCAGTTTTTCGGTTTAGCTTGAATTAAAATAAGAAAATTCTGCGAATTTGCTTTTTTTTCATCTTTTTTCGACGTTTTGAAAAGAAAATCTAATTGTTTTAAAACGATTTTAATTAAAACGAGTAGTTAGAGGGGAAAACGCTCAATGAAATAATAAAAAGTAAAGGTATTATAACGAAAACATATTTGAAAATGCATCATTTGAAATCAAAAATTAAAAATTCTGAAATCACTTTTTACTTAACAATAAGCCATTCACGGAACTAAATAATAAAACAGTAATCTGTGAAGCCAAAGAAATAATATTTTTTATTATCGTGATAAACTTTAAAGTATATCTATATTTACATTTATAATTGTATCTATAGTGAACACACACACATACACACACATACACATATATATATTTATAAATATGTGTATATATATATATATATATGTATATAATAAATTCCACAGCCAAACAAGCCCACAAGAGCCATGACAGTCAAAGAACCGGAAGTCCAAGACTCGAGTTTCGCCCTCATTTGGGCTCATCAGTTAGACACATCCGAACTCGGGATTCAAAACCCGAGCCAGTTAGACACATCCGAACTCGGGATTCGAAACCCGAGTTAGACACATCCGAATTCGGGATTCGAATCCCGAGTTCGGATGTGTCTAACTGATGAGCCCAAATGAGGGCGAAACTCGAATCTTGGACTTCCAGTTCTTTGACTGTCATGGCTCTTGTGGGCTGCGACTTTGTTTGGCTGTGGAATTTATTATATACAATCTCTCACTTTCTGAAAATCATATATATGTATATATATGTATATATATATGCATGTATATATATGTATATATGTATATGTATATATATGTATGTATATATATGTGTATATAAAGTTAGACATATGTGCATATATATGTATACATATATGTATACATATATATACACATATGTATACATATATATACATATGTATATGCATATATATACATATATATATATGAATGTATATATATATGTATATATATGTATATATATGTATGTATATATATATGAATGCATATATATATGTATATATATATATATATATGTATGTATGTATATATATATATATATATATATATATATATAGATTGATAAAGGTAGGTAGTTTAAAGTTAAAGTTTTATTAGAATTATATTATTATCATGTCAATAAGGTGATAAAGTGATTACAATAATGGAAAAACGGACTAAACCTCTTTAGACCATAGCATTTCAACGCTAAATCCTTATATATTAGAAAGAAGAGAAAACTAAAACCATACAAGAATAAGGGCAAAGAAGAGAACATCGATTTTATATACATTTAAGGTTAGAAATGGAAAAGTTCAGAGGGGGAAGTAATGAAAACGGAGGCGAGTGAGGGCATTAGGAACGATTTCGAAAGCGAAAAAGAGGGGCATTGGGTAGAACAGTGATTGAGAATACTTAATAAGAGAAAAGGTGCAGATTATATATATATATATATATATACATATATATATATATACATATATGCCATCAACATACAGTACTGTTTCGCAGCTCATCAGTGCAGCAAGACAAGCAACTACCTAAAGCCAGGATCGAAACCCGATCGATCAAACGACAGTCGGAGGTTCTAACCGTTGCACTATACGCTGCTGCTATGCCGGAAGTGAATTATCAATGTTTTGAAATTGTCCAAATACCTAAGCTCAATTTGTTTACACAAAGAGCATAGCTTCATACGCTAATGGTAATTTGTATATCACTTCCAAAAATGCCTAACCTAAGATAGTGAGCATTATAGTAAAGTACCATTTCGCTGTTTCACAGCTAGTCAATGCAGCTAGACAAGAAACTATCCCAAGCCAGAATCGAAACCCGATCGCCCATATATATATATATATATATATATATATATATATATATATATATATATATATATATATATATATTCATATGTATGTATATATATATTCATATATATCTATATATATATATATTCATATATATATTCATATATATATATATGTGTGTGAATATATATATATAAAGATATCAATATATATATATATGAATATATATATTAATATATATATATATTCATATAAGAGCAAAAAGTTAATAAAACGTGTTAAAAAACACTTTGAAAAAGAGTTAAAAACATATTTAATTTGAAAAGGAAACACTAAATACTTTCCCTCTCATCAGAGGGTAGGAATTAGCAAAATGCGGGATCGGATTTTGCTTGCAAATGTATTTGATAAAACTGCAAGTAAGTCAAAGATCTTAATTGATAGCAAAAAGTGAAGCAGAAGGAATAGGGTGAAGAAAAAGGTGATTTCACATGAATGGCTAGTCTGGTGAAAGGTAAAGTAGCCAATGACGGTAAAATCCAAAACTGTAAATCCAAGAAAGTGAGTTAAATTTCCGTTCGCACAAGTAAAATCCAAGGAAATCGGGTAATTGGAAGATGGTCCAAATTATCCAAAAGGCCAAATCCGTGAAATAATTCACAAATAGGTTCAAGGAAAAGAGGAAAAATTCCAATAATATTATTAAAAGAAAAATAAGATATGCGTTAAACTCGGCTGCCGAGACAAGGTGTAATTTAAAAAAATGGGTTAAGAAAAGAGAGAAAAAATGAGTGAAGAAGAAAAAAGATTAAATGGTGATTGAATAAAGTATAAAATAGAAAAGCAAATGTCTAAAATGACCCAGACAAAATGACGTATAAAGGCGCCAAAAATATGGGGCAAAAAAAGAGGTCAACTGAAATGTACAGGTTATTACTTAAGAAAATATCAGCAGGAGTTATTAAAAGACACTAAGAAAAAAATTTAGGGGAGAGGATGGCCGGTATTTACAAATATAGAAAAGCAAGTAATATGTAAGTAAATGCATATAATAAAATATAAGTAAATATACATGCAGGGTATGAATGTGTAGGTAGATTGATATATTTGATAGATTTGATAGATAAGAATACTTAAACCATAAAACGGAAATTGCAGGTAAAAAAACCGGCCAAACAAAGAAGTATTAAAGAAGAAATAAAGAATTAAAATAAAGGATTATTAAGTTATAAAGTATTAAGAAAATATGTAGAAAAAACGATAATGATAAATAAAAATTATATATATATCTGAAAGGTTAAAGTAATAGCTATGTAATTTCAAAATTATCATAATTAAATTTGGACTTATGTTTGCAGAAAGAGATCAGTTCGTTTTTAGAATTTATTATATTGTTACTTTGAGGGGAAGTAATTATAGTTATAGCTTCGGTTGTGCAGAGACGACATGACTTAGAGCCTGGAGTATAAGTCTTAACTTTTTTATGATAGTCCATTTGATTGAGAAGGGGGTGTTATTAGAATTAAGTTTTTTAATTAAAGTGGTTAGAAAATATTCCGAGTTTCATCCACACTAGAAGTTCTTGGTTATTATTAGAATTATAATTGTTAACGGTAGAAATGTGGTTTGATATTCTTTTCTTGATTGAAGTAGCGCTGATATATATATATATATATATATATATATATATATATATATATATATATATATATATATATATATATATATATGTACTTTATTAAAAGCTCGAGGTCTGAAATGAATATTAATTTGCTGATCTGTATTAGGGAAATAGTTTGAATTTTGTTCATTGTGTTCAACAAAGGGTGGGACAATGATTATACGAGGACTGTTTTGGAGAGGATAAAGTGTGTTGTTAGTGTTAGGATGGCTGTTAGGAGAAATATTATTATTATTATTATTATTATTATTATTATTATTGCCAGTTGTATGATTGTAGATGGAGGGGCTGCTCTAGTGGTATATTGGATTAGTAACTATATCAGATGGAGGATGGGAAGAAGGATAACTTGAAGACGAAATATTAGTGTCTGTTGTGGGAGGATTGCGTGGGAACTCAGTAATTGTGCAAGAATATATAGCATCTTTATGAATGCAATCATTATTGAGTGGACAAAGATGTTTGCTATTACAATTACAGTTAGTTTGGGGTTTTATGGGGAACGGGATTTTTTGGGCTGATTTAATTTTTTGTTTTTAGATGTGAAGATTCTTTGTGCTAAATTAGGCATTATTGAACAAGAAATCCTGATAGAGTTTTTATTGAAAATAGAACTATATCTGTGTGGGTATTTGAAATAGTTTTGTACAACGTTGAAGAATTCCTTAGGTATATTAGCTTTGACATTTATGCTGAATGGAGGATTAAACAATATATTTTTCTTTCTCCTGATGCGAATGGGTGGGTTAGAGTATTTTGGTTTGAATTATATATGTAGACTGGTTCGTTGTTATGGATAGCGGCAGATCTTGTTATTTGAACTGGTTTCTTATGAGTCATATTGCGTGTGCATAATGGTTGTATTTAATCTTTTCATTGTGTCCTGGGTTTCTTAAGGCATTATTGAAGAAAGTAGCATTTTGATTAAAAGTTTTTTTTATCAGCAGAAAGAGCAGAAATTCTTCTAGACAGGGATGGTACTATAGATTTTATAATTGAGTTAGGGTGGTCAGAAGATTTATGGACGTATACAAGCGTAAGGTTGGGGTTATGATAGGGGCTATAAATTTCGGTGTTAAGATTAAGTATAACGTCTAGAAAATTTGAAGTGTTTTTGTTTGGTTCGATATATATATATATATATATATATATATATATATATATATATATATATATATAAAATATATTTTTAGTCATCGACATACAGACCTGTTTCGTTGTATCACAACTCATCAGTGCCGCTAGACTAACACCTCTCCCAAGCCGAGGATCGAACCTAGAACCGTCGTGATGACAGTCGGCAGTCCTATCCCCTTGACTACGGAATCGGTGGCCGAAATTAACTTGTCAGAACGATTATTTAAATAAACATTCGTCTGCTACTCGTAGAGGGCTCAAACGTTTGTTTGTAAACAAATCGCGAGCTTCGCATTATTTCAGCTAAATTAAGTAGCGAGTAAGATAATTTACAAGAGTGCTCTACCAAAGAGGGGAGCTTTATAAAATATATTTTTAGTCATCGACATACAGACCTGTTTCGTTGTATCACAACTCATCAGTGCCGCTAGACTAACACCTCTCCCAAGCCGAGGATCGAACCTAGAACCGTCGTGATGACAGTCGGCAGTCCTATCCCCTTGACTACGGAATCGGTGGCCGAAATTAACTTGTCAGAACGATTATTTAAATAAACATTCGTCTGCTACTCGTAGAGGGCTCAAACGTTTGTTTGTAAACAAATCGCGAGCTTCGCATTATTTCAGCTAAATTAAGTAGCGAGTAAGATAATTTACAAGAGTGCTCTACCAAAGAGGGGAGCTTTATAAAATATATTTTTAGTCATCGACATACAGACCTGTTTCGTTGTATCACAATGGTTCGATATATATCGAACCAAACAAAAAAATTTCAAATTATATATATATATATATATGCATATATATATATATTCATATATGTATTCATATATACAGTGATGATCATATTTATTGGCACGGTAAAATAAAAGTTAAATTTTGTCTAATAAATTCTAAAAAAGGGATTAAATTAAAGAAAATAACAAAGTATATTATGTATTTTTAACTGGCCTTTCCGATGCAGCAATCGGATTTTAGAAAAAATAAATAACAAAGGAACAACAAACATAATTGCAAAAAACCCTTGTTCAAAATTATTGGCACGGCTTTGTTTTTCTTTTAGTATCAGTATAATATCAATCAATTTCCGGTTTACGCGCTTTCTGAACTTTTTTATAGCCATATTATGCTTGTTTAACGCTAATTCAGTGAATAATTTTTTTCAGATAATTTTTAGATAGCGATTTATTTAAACTATTATAAGTGACTAAATTATAATTTTCAATCGCCATGGTTAAAACTAAGGAACACAGCGAAGACGTCAGGAAGCTTGTTGTAGCATGCCATACCAATGGGGAGGGCTATGATAAGATTTCAAAGAAGCTAAACCTTCCCAAATCCACTGTTAGAGCCATAATAAACAAGTTCAAATCGCAAGGCCACGTTATGAGTTTAGAGGGTAGAGGGAGAAAAAGGATTCTTTCCCCAAGAGATGAACGGAAAATTGTTCGACAAGTAAAACAAAACCCAAGGATCTCTGTTGGGGAGATTGTTGATGAACAGAGCACCTCTGGAGTGAATGTATCTCGACATACAGTTGGTAGAGTTTTGAAGAGAGCTGGTTTAAAAGCATGTCGTCCGAGAAAGACTCCCTTATTGAAGCCTATGCACCTGAAAGCAAGGCTAGCCTTTGCAAAACGTCATATTGATAAAGATGTTGCATTCTGGAAACGTGTTCTATGGACTGACGAAACGAAAATAGAGTTATTTGGCCATAATAAAGTGTCTTATATTTACAGAAAATCTGGCGAAGCTTTCCTGCCTAAGAACACCATACCCACAGTGAAGCACGGTGGAGGCAGTTTGATATTTTGGGGATCCTTTGCTGCCTCTGGACCAGGGCGACTTGTTAAGGTCACAGGTAGCATAAAAAAAGGAAGATTATGTTAAAATATTCGATGAAAACCTGAAAGACTCTGCTAAAGAGCTCTCACTTGGTCGTCGTTGGTGGTTCATGCAAGATAATGACCCAAAGCATTCGGCTAAACCGACTAAGAAATGGCTTGAGGACAATCATATTAATGTTTTGGAGTGGCCATCACAAAGCCCAGACCTTAATCCAATTGAAAATTTATGGAGAACATTAAAATTGAGGGTAATGCAAAGGAAGCCTAAGAATCTTATTCAATTGGAGGATTATTGTCAGGAAGAGTGGGCTAAAATTACTACTGAAGAGTGCAACAACTTGGTTGTAAACTATGAAAAGCGACTGAGGAAGGTAATCAAGGCCAAAGGCTATACAATTGATTATTAAATAAATCGTGCCAATAATTTTGAACAAGGGTTTTTTGCAATTATGTTTGTTGTTCCTTTGTTATTTATTTTTTCTAAAATCCGATTGCTGCATCGGAAAGGCCAGTTAAAAATACATAATATACTTTGTTATTTTCTTTAATTTAATCCCTTTTTTAGAATTTATTAGACAAAATTTAACTTTTATTTTACCGTGCCAATAAATATGATCATCACTGTATATATATTCATATATATATATATATATATATATATATATATATATATATATATATATATATATATAAATTAGCGATATATATATAAAGATATATATATAAAGATATATAAATATAATGATATATATATATATATATATATATATATATATATATATATATATATATATAAAGATATAAAGATATAAAGATATATATGGCTCATTCCATGTCAAATCGACAAGTGGTAAAATAATGCCCGACACGGATTCTTTTCAAATTCGCTACACTTATAGATCTCCATGAAAGGAATTGAATGGCACTTGTTAAACATCTCAATGTCAAGGGCTTCCTGAGATATAACCTTAACCTTTTACATAAATGTGAATTTTTATAAAGAAATGGCCAACTTTATAAGATGATATCTCTGTTGTTTATGGGCCTAAAAAGTCTGTTTCTATATCAGTACTCGGATAGATCTATAATTTATTCTGGGCTTATTTTCCAGGTCAACTTAAAAATGTTGACCATGACCTTAACTTTTAACCTGAATTATCTCAAAAACTGTTCTTTCAATTTCTTTTAAATTTTGACAGAAGATTTGTCTATCTTTTGACAGTATATATTCCAAATTTCCTGATAGGCTTTTCACTACAACTATCATTACAACGTTTTAAAGAAGTGTGCAAATTCAAAATGGCGTAACGCAGTATCTACGACTTCATATAAAACATTTTAGTATTTCCCAATATAGTCAAGTTTGATATCTTTGCAAAGCTATTTTGATGCTGATTTATATTTACATAAAGGCCATGGTCAAAAAGTAAAAAAAAAATTCTGTTGATGAAACTGAATTTTCTTCATTTTTTTTTTGGTACTTGCGCACTTTTTCAACCATGCTGAAATAATAACGTTATTTCGGAAGCCATTCTTAACATATGGAGAGGAGGGTGCTAGATATAATGAGTATATTTATGGGCAATAAAATCTATAAAACAAAGCAATCAAATAAGCGAATATAAATTATCAACTGAAATATATATAATTAATATAACAAGATGAATCTGATAAGAACGTGAATACATATCGCAAATAAACAACTTATCTTCTAACAGCTTCCGTCTTCAATGCACAAAAGTAAAGATAGACTAAGCTTTAGATGCAGTTCAGTGTTCAAAAATCTTCAAATTAACTGTCAAAAACGCTGCTCTTGTTCCATAATTGGTCTGGTGACGTTTTATGGAATATGAGATTTTTTTTTTTAGAAAGTGATCATCACTTATCAAGGCCCGGAAGCCACTCAGGGATAAGGGTTATTGCAAGTACATTACGTTAGTGTGGAGATTTGATGAAGTGTTTACTTAAGGGGGCGGTTCATTACGAATTTGTTAACGTTGGACTTGAAGACATCCAAGATGTAGTCCGGTGGGAAGCAGGCAGACGGAACAGAGTTCCATAGGCGTGCAGTTCTAAGAAAGAAGCTTGGCTCATGGAATCCGCATTTTGATTTAGGCACAGATATAGAGTGGGGGAAATTTTTCATAGTGGATTCATCTAGGCGGGTGTTTTTCGTGAAAGATTGGCGAGGGGGAACCAGAGATTGGAGTTGACGAGCACCTGCCATGGAAATAACGATAAAACAAGGATAGGCTCGCAACGTCTCTTCTGTGGGAGAGAGGTTGCAGGGAGGAGAAAAGAGCATCCCCCACTAAGCCACGAAGTCTATTTTGTACTCTGTCAAGGCAGGATAGGCTGTTTTAGCAGCTCCTGCCCAGATATGGCAACAGTATTCCATCCTTGGACGTACTTGGCTTTTATATAGATAGAGAATTGCATTAGTAGTGAGATATCTTCTGGAGCGGTAGAAGGATCCCACCATCTTTCCAGCGACCTTGGCAACAGACTTGATGTACGTGTTCCATTTCAGATCAGGAGTAAAGGTCAAACCCAGAAGCTTGGCAAAACACGGGGCCTCACCCAGACGAGAGCCATCCATCACAATTGATGCCAGATGGGGATCAGAGTGTTGATAGTGTAAGGATAGGAATTTGGTTTTGGATGCATTAAAGGTAACCAGCCACATCTTCCCCCACTGAACCACGCGTTCGAGATCAGAGGAGAGAGAATCAGAGAGAACTTTGTCATTTACAGCCTTTGATGTGTTGCCGTAGATGGTCGTATCATCAGCATAGATGTCAACGAATGATTTAAGTATGTGTTTAGGGAGGTCATTGATGTAGATCAGGAAGAGAGTTAGTCCAAGGATTGACCCCTGAGGGACTCCAGCATTTACATTGCAAGCCTCTGATTTTTGTCCATCTACCACTACTCTTATGAGCCTATCGGAGAGAAATGATTTAATGATTGAGAAAACATTTCCAGTTATACCGTAGCTGGAAATCTTGTGAAGTAGACCCTTATGCCATACCTTGTCGCAGGCCTTTGATATGTCAAGAGCAATTGCCTCAGAAAGGAAGCCTTTGTCAAGAGATTCACTAATCTTGTGGGATATAACCGTCAGCACATCTGCGGTAGATCTTGCTGAGCGGAAACCATATTGTGTGTCACTAAGAAGGTTATTCCTGCTGAGGTGGTTGACTATTTCTCTATTTATTATGGATTCCAGCAACTTACTCATAACTCACAGGAGACTTATTGGTCTGTACTGAGAGGGAGATGACTTATCACCTGAATTCTTAAATACAGGGCAAACTGATGAGGTCTTCCAGGGAGTCGGAAAGCACTTCTCCTTAAGGCAGCGCTTAAATAGTTTTTAAATATGGGAGCAAGTTCTGGTTGAAGCTTTTTTAACACTATAATTGGGATGCGATCAGGGCCAGTTGCTTTACTGGAATCTAGGTTCTTGATTAGCTTGGCGACCTCATGCACGGATATTGGAATGTTACCTAGCTTGTTCTGTTTTATAGGAGGAAATATGGGGAGTTGATAGCCTTTGTCGCATAGGGTAGAATTAGCTGCAAATTTCTTTGCAAATAGTTTGGCCTTGTCTGACGCTGACGAGATGACCTCTGGTCCATTGATAATGGTTGGGATAGAACGCACACTTCTGTTCAGGATCCTATTTGTTATTTGCCAAAACTGGTGGGAACCAAGCCGCTGATCAGCTACCTTGGATTTAACAGACTGGGCATATAGCTCTCTTGCATTTTTTATTACTCTTTTACAGTGGTTGCTGGCAGTCCTGAAAGCAGCTTTAATCTCAGTGCATCTATTACGTTGGTAGCTATGGAAAAAGTGATTTCTGTGCACGATAGCAGCAGCACATTCTGGGGAGAACCATGGCTGGCTGTTAGGTTTTTGTTGGAATTTTTTAGATGGTATGAATTGGTCTATGCCTACAATTAACCATTCGGTCAGATCTGATACTATAGAGGACACTTCCTTTTTAGATATGGAGTGCAGAGGTAAATCAGATATGAATGTACGGAAGCTATCCCAGTCAGCCATAGAGTATCGGTATACAGTACGGTGGAGGGGTACGTCTGGGGACTTCTTACATTTCATTTTTATCTTAACTGATACGACGGAGTGGTCGGAGGATTCTAGACGAGAATGAACGGAACATGAACATAGCTCAGGGGAAGTTGAGAGAAAAGGGTCTAGGAGGCTTACATATTGACCGGGTGTATCGGGCACATGGGTGGGTTCGCGAACAATCTGAGTGAGGTCATAAGCAATGGCAAAATCATGACAAAACCTCCCCTCATCGTCTGTCTTATTTGAATGGGTCAGCCATTCCACGTTATGGACGTTGAAGTCACCACAGATATGGATGTTAGCCGAAGGATGTGCAGACAGTATGTGGTTTATTTTCTCAGATATGCTCTTAAAGATAGTAACTCCGCTGTTGTGGGGCCGATAGGGGGCAAATATAAATGCAGTGGTGTTAGCAAGTTCAACCCTGAAGCACATATAGGGTAAATTAGGATCTTCTCTAGAGATATCCCTGCCACACGGAAAGCCATCCTTAATGTAGGCACATATTCCATGCCCATGGCGATCTTGGGGGTCAGATGTAGCTGTTAAGTTAGAGTATCCGTTAATTATGAACTCATCTAGGGAAGTGGTCGGCCCTATTCCAGTTTCATTTAGAAATAATATGCCCGGTTTCGTCTCCTGTAATTGTGTTTCAACCTCTGGAAGGTTGGAACGCAGACCCCTGATGTTGGAGAAGGAGACCTGGTAGTAGGGATCTTCGTTGGAAGATGGGGTTCTAGGTTTAATCGAGTTTTTATTCTGGAGATATTTTATGTTGAGGTTTTGGGATTTGTGGAATAGGTCGGCATACTTGGTCGGCAGTACAGAGAGGGAAAGTAAGAGAGAAAAAGACAGGAAATTTTTTTAGGGTGGAAGAAAATAGAATTTTTTAATCTATTTATGCTATATTTAAAATAATTTTACTAGAGATAACGAGTATATTAATGGGCGAGAATATATATTAACAAAGCTCTAAGATAAGACAATATAAATTACAAACTGAAATAAATATAATTAATATTAACACACGCATCTAATAAAAAATACATATCGCAAATAAACAAATTATATGCTAACAGCTCCAGTCTTCCATGCCAAAATTAAAGATAGTCTTAGCTTTACATACAGTTCAGCATTCAAAATAATTAAAATTAACCGCCGAAAACGCTGTTTTTGGTCCATAGTTGATCTGGTGACGTTTTAAGGAATGCGGGATACAGGGTTAAAAAAATAGAATTGTCTTATCTACTTACGCGATATTTAAAATCAATTTGCTTGATATAATAAGTAGATTCATGGACTAGAACGCCTATTAAATAAAGCAATCAAATAAAAAAAAGATAAATTAAAAACTAAAATAAATATAACTAATATAAACTTATAACTATATCTGTGCCTAAATCAAAACGCGGTTTCCATGAACAAAGCTTCTTTCTTAGAACTGCACGCCTATGGAACTCTGTTCCGTCTGCCTGCTTCCCACCGGACTACAACTTGGATGTCTTCAAGTCCAACGTTAACAAATTCGTAATAAACCGCCCCCTTAAGTAAACACTTCATCAAATCTCCACACTAACGTAATGTACTTGCAATAACCCTTATCCCTGAGTGGCTTCCGGGCCTTGATAAGTGGTTATCACTGTGTAAAAAAATATTAAATTACCGTCGAAAACGCTACTCATGTTTGATAGTTAGTCTGGTGATGTTTTAAGGAATGCGATACACATGAAACAGAGATAAATAGAATAGAATCGTAGGACCTATTTATGCTTTATTTAAAATCAGCATGCTAATTAAAATGAGTACATTCATGGACAAGAAAATCTATGAAATAAAGAAATAAAAACAATATAAATTAAAACCTGAAATAGATATACTTGATATTAACGTTTGCATCTGATAATAAAGCAGATACATATCGCAATTAAACAACTTAGCTGCTAAAATGCTTCTGTCTTCAATGCAAACTATTAAAGATAGCCTTAGCTTTAGATACAGTTCAGTGTTCAAAATCTTTTTAATCACCCCTTGAAAATGCTGTGCTTGTTCCATAGTTTGTCTGGTTATGTTTTGAGGAAGGCAAGATACAGGGACGGGGGAGGGAGGTTTAAAGAGAATAGAATTGTCTATATATATATATATATATATATATATATATATATATATATATATATATATATATATACATATATACATATATATATATATAGTCTTTCAAGTTTTTAACCTTTAAAACTATACAAAAAAATATTTTTTATCATTCGTTAGAAAATCATCTAGTCAGTAAGTCATTTAATCACCTGCAATCACTGCATCAACTCGCTCTCGAATTTACTATAATACCAATAATTTATTTTTAAAGGGATCATCAGTTGTTTACCATGAAACAGTGTTTCGGGGATTTAAAAACAAAACAGTATATTACATCATGGCTCCCCAGCAGTGTTGATCAAACACCACCACCCTTAATCTTAGGAAGAAGACATGTTACAAACATTTGATCCAATTTCCTATTCTTAATTGCAATTACTAAACTTTTCATACTATAAAAATGACTTTCTTACCTGTGCGATTCATCAATTTCCACATTTAAAATGGATTATATTTATTTGCTGTCCACTCAGCAAAATGTGGCACAAGACCGGAAAGTGGTAACCCAGCAGGCTCCCCTAAAGGAGGGGCACTCCTGCAATTTTAAAAATTGCCTGAGTAACCCCGTCGGCATTCCCCGGTCGGGGCGCCTCAGGCAGCAAGCAATAAACTTGCCCCACCGGAAAGCCCAGTGGCAAGGCCTGGGAGGGTGGACCTCCTAGGTACTACCCAGGCGGTGTACCTCAGTCCAACAGGTGCTGGGCCGGTCTCCGGCCCCTCACCTGTTGGGCTGAGTGTCAAGTGACGGATCCTTGACTGGTACTATCCATTTGAAATGGATTATATTTATTTGCTGTCCACTCAGCAAAATGTGGCACAAGGCCGGAAAGTGGTAACCAACCAGGCTCCCCTAAAGGAGGGGCACTCCTGCAATTTTAAAAATTGCCTGAGTAACCCCTTCGGCATTCCCCGGTCGGGGCGCCTCAACCAGCAAGCAATAAACTTGCCCCACCGGAAAGCCCAGTGGCAAGGCCTGGAAGGGTGGACCTCCTAGATATTACCCAGGCGGTGTACCTCAGTCCAACAGGTGCTGGGCCGGTCTCTGGCCCCTCACCTGTTGGGCTGAGTGTCAAGTGACGGATCCTTGACTGGTACTATCCATTTGAAATGGATTATATTTATTTGCTGTCCACTCAGCAAAATGTGGCACAAGGCCGAAAAGTGGTAACCCAGCAGGCTCCCTTAAAGGAGGGGCACTCCTGCAATTTTAAAAATTGCCTGAGTAACCCCGTCGGCATTCCCCGGTCGGGGCGCCTCAGGCAGCAAGCAATAAACTTGCCCCACCGGAAAGCCCGGTGGCAAGGCCTGGGAGGGTGGACCTCCTAGGTATTACCCAGGCGGTGTACCTCAGTCCAACAGGTGCTGAGCCGGTCTCCGGCCCCTCACCTGTTGGGCTGAGTGTCAAGTGACGGATCCTTTACTGGTACTATCCATTTGAAATGGATTATATTTATTTGCTGTCAACTCAGCCAAATGTGGCACAAAGCCGGAAAGTGGTAACCCAGCAGGCTCCCTTAAAGGAGGGGCACTCCTGCAATTTTAAAAATTGCCTGAGTAACCCCGTCGGCATTCCCCGGTCGGGGCGCCTCAGGCAGCAAGCAATAAACTTGCCCCACCGGAAAGCCCAGTGGCAAGGCCTGGGAGGGTGGACCTCCTAGGTACTACCCAGGCGGTGTACCTCAGTCCAACAGGTGCTGGGCCGGTCTCCGGTCCCTCACCTGTTGGGCTGAGTGTCAAGTGACGGATCCTTGACTGGTACTATCCATTTGAAATGGATTATATTTATTTGCTGTCCACTCAGCAAAATGTGGCACAAGGCCGGAAAGTGGTAACCCAGCAGGCTCCCCTAAAGGAGGGGCACTCCTGCAATTTTAAAAATTGCCTGAGTAACCCCGTCGGCATTCCCCGGTCGGGGCGCCTCAGGAAGCAAGCTATAAACTTGCCCCACCGGAAAGCCCGGTGGCAAGGCCTGGGAGGGTTGACCTCCTATGTATTACCCAGGCGGTGTACCTCAGTCCAACAGGTGCTGGGCCGGTCTCCGGTCCCTCACCTGTTGGGCTGAGTGTCAAGTGACGGATCCTTGATTGGTACTATCCATTTGAAATGGATTATATTTATTTGCTGTCCACTCAGCAAAATGTGGCACAAGGCCGGAAAGTGGTAACCTAGCAGGCTCCCCTAAAGGAGGGGCACTCCTGCAATTTTAAAAATTGCCTGAGTAACCCCGTCGGCATTCCCCGGTCGGGGCGCCTCAGGCAGCAAGCAATAAACTTGCCCCACCGGAAAGCCCGGTGGCAAGGCCTGGGAGGGTGGACCTCCTAGGTATTACCCAGGCGGTGTACCTCAGTCCAACAGGTGCTGAGCCGGTCTCCGGCCCCTCACCTGTTGGGCTGAGTGTCAAGTGACGGATCCTTTACTGGTACTATCCATTTGAAATGGATTATATTTATTTGCTGTCAACTCAGCAAAATGTGGCACAAAGCCGGAAAGTGGTAACCCAGCAGGCTCCCTTAAAGGAGGGGCACTCCTGCAATTTTAAAAATTGCCTGAGTAACCCCGTCGGCATTCCCCGGTCGGGGCGCCTCAGGCAGCAAGCAATAAACTTGCCCCACCGGAAAGCCCAGTGGCAAGGCCTGGAAGGGTGGACCTCCTAGGTATTACCCAGGCGGTGTACCTCAGTCCAACAGGTGCTGGGCCGGTCTCCGGTCCCTCACCTGTTGGGCTGAGTGTCAAGTGACGGATCCTTGACTGGTACTATCCATTTGAAATGGATTATATTTATTTGCTGTCCACTCAGCAAAATGTGGCACAAGGCCGGAAAGTGGTAACCCAGCAGGCTCCCCTAAAGGAGGGGCACTCCTGCAATTTTAAAAATTGCCTGAGTAACCCCGTCGGCATTCCCCGGTCGGGGCGCCTCAGGAAGCAAGCTATAAACTTGCCCCACCGGAAAGCCCGGTGGCAAGGCCTGGGAGGGTTGACCTCCTATGTATTACCCAGGCGGTGTACCTCAGTCCAACAGGTGCTGGGCCGGTCTCCGGTCCCTCACCTGTTGGGCTGAGTGTCAAGTGACGGATCCTTGATTGGTACTATCCATGTGAAATGGATTATATTTATTTGCTGTCCACTCAGCAAAATGTGGCACAAGGCCGGAAAGTGGTAACCTAGCAGGCTCCCCTAAAGGGGGGGCACTCCTGCAATTTTAAAAATTGCCTGAGTAACCCCGTCGGCATTCCCCGGTCGGGGCGCCTCAGGCAGCAAGCAATAAACTTGCCCCACCGGAAAGCCCGGTGGCAAGGCCTGGGAGGGTTGACCTCCTAGGTATTACCCAGGCGGTTTACCTCAGTCCAACAGGTGCTGGGCCGGTCTCCGGCCCCTCACCTGTTGGGCTGAGTGTCAAGTGACGGATCCTTGACTGGTACTATCCATTTAAAATGGATTATATTTATTTGCTGTCCACTCAGCAAAATGTGGCACAAGACCGGAAAGTGGTAATCCAGCAGGCTCCCCTAAAGGAGGGGCACTCCTGCAATTTTAAAAATTGCCTGAGTAACCCCGTCGGCATTCCCCGGTCGGGGCGCCTCAGGCAACAAGCAATAAACTTGCCCCACCAGAAAGCCCGGTGGCAAGGCCTGGGAGGGTGGACCTCCTAGGTATTACCCAGGCGGTGTACCTCAGTCCAACAGGTGCTGAGCCGGTCTCCGGCCCCTACCCTGCTGGGCTGAGTGTCAAGTGACGGATCCTTGACTGGTACTATCCATTTGAAATGGATTATATTTATTTGCTGTCCACTCAGCAAAATGTGGCACAAGGCCGGAAAGTGGTAACCCAGCAGGCTCCCCTAAAGGAGGGGCACTCCTGCAATTTTAAAAATTGCCTGAGTAACCCCGTCGGCATTCCCCGGTCGGGGCGCCTCAGGCAGCAAGCAATAAACTTGCCCCACCGGAAAGCCCAGTTGCAAGGCCTGGGAGGGTGGACCTCCTAGGTACTACCCAGACGGTGTACCTCAGTCCAACAGGTGCTGGGCCGGTCTCCGGCCCCTCACCTGTTGGGCTAAGTGTCAAGTGACGGATCCTTGACTCGTACTATCCATTTGAAATGGATTATATTTATTTGCTGTCCACTCAGCAAAATGTGGCACAAGGCCGGAAAGTGGTAACCTAGCAGGCTCCCCTAAAGGAGGGGCACTCCTGCAAGTTTAAAAATTGCCTGAGTAACCCCGTCGGCATTCCCTGGTCGGGGCGCCTAAGGCAGCAAGCAATAAACTTGCCCCACCGGAAAGCCCGGTCGCAAGGCCTGGGAGGGTTGACCTCCTAGGTATTACCCAGGCGGTGTACCTCAGTCCAACAGGTGCTGAGCCGGTCTCCGGCCCCTCACCTGCTGGGCTGAGTGTCAAGTGACGGATCCTTGACTGGTACTATCCATTTGAAATGGATTATATTTATTTGCTGTCCACTCAGAAAAATGTGGCACAAGGCCGGAAAGTGGTAACCCAGCAGACTCCCCTAAAGGAGGGGCACTCCTGCAATTTTAAAAATTGCCTGAGTAACCCCGTCGGCATTCCCCAGTCGGGGCGCCTCAGGCAGCAAGCAATAAACTTGCCCCACCGGAAAGCCCAGTTGCAAGGCCTGGGAGGGTGGACCTCCTAGGTACTACCCAGACGGTGTACCCTAGTCCAACAGGTGCAGGGCCGGTCTACGGCCCCTCACCTGTTGGGCTGAGTGTCAAGTGACGGATCCTTGACTCGTACTATCCATTTGAAATGGATTATATTTATTTGCTGTCCACTCAGCAAAATGTGGCACAAGGCCGGAAAGTGGTAACCTAGCAGGCTTCCCTAAAGGAGGGGCACTCCTGCAATTTTAAAAATTGCCTGAGTAACCCCGTCGGCATTCCCCGGTCGGGGCGCCTCAGGCAGCAAGCAATAAACTTGCCCCACCGGAAAGCCCGGTGGCAAGGCCTGGGAGGGTTGACCTCCTAGGTATTATCCAGGCGGTGTACCTCAGTCCAACAGGTGCTGGGCCGGTCTCCGGCCCCTCACCTGTTGGGCTGAGTGTCAAGTGACGGATCCTTGACTCGTACTATCCATTTGAAATGGATTATATTTATTTGCTGTCCACTCAGAAAAATGTGGCACAAGGCCGGAAAGTGGTAACCCGGCAGGCTCCCCTAAAGGAGGGGCACTCCTGCAATTTTAAAAATTGCCTGAGTAACCCCGTCGGCATTCCCCGGTCGGGGCGCCTCAGGAAGCAAGCTATAAACTTGCCCCACCGGAAAGCCCGGTGGCAAGGCCTGGGAGGGTTGACCTCCTATGTATTACCCAGGCGGTGTACCTCAGTCAAACAGGTGCTGGGCCGGTCTCCGGTCCCTCACCTGTTGGGCTGAGTGTCAAGTGACGGATCCTTGACTGGTACTATCCATTTGAAATGGATTATATTTATTTGCTGTCCACTCAGCAAAATGTGGCACAAGGCCGGAAAGTGGTAACCTAGCAGGCTCCCCTAAAGGAGGGGCACTCCTGCAATTTTAAAAATTGCCTGAGTAACCCCGTCGGCATTCCCCGGTCGGGGCGCCTCAGGCAGCAAGCAATAAACTTGCCCCACCGGAAAGCCCGGTGGCAAGGCCTGGGAGGGTTGACCTCCTAGGTATTACCCAGGCGGTGTACCTCAGTCCAACAGGTGCTGGGCCGGTCTCCGGCCCCTCACCTGTTGGGCTGAGTGTCAAGTGACGGATCCTTGACTCGTACTATCCATTTGAAATGGATTATATTTATTTGCTGTCCACTCAGCAAAATGTGGCACAAGGCCGGAAAGTGGTAACCCAGCAGGCTCCCCTAAAGGAGGGGCACTCCTGCAATTTTAAAAATTGCCTGAGTAACCCCGTCGGCATTCCCCGGTCGGGGCGCCTCAGGCAACAAGCAATAAACTTGCCCCACCGGAAAGCCCGGTGGCAAGGCCTGGGAGGGTGGACCTCCTAGGTATTACCCAGGCGGTGTACCTCAGTCCAACAGGTGCTGAGCCGGTCTCCGGCCCCTCACCTGCTGGGCTGAGTGTCAAGTGACGGATCCTTGACTGGTACTATCCATTTGAAATGGATTATATTTATTTGCTGTCCACTCAGCAAAATGTGGCACAAGGCCGGAAAGTGGTAACCCAGCAGGCTCCCCTAAAGGAGGGGCACTCCTGCAATTTTAAAAATTGCCTGAGTAACCCCGTCGGCATTCCCCGGTCGGGGCGCCTCAGGCAGCAAGCAATAAACTTGCCCCACCGGAAAGCCCAGTTGCAAGGCCTGGGAGGGTTGACCTCCTAGGTACTACCCAGACGGTGTACCTCAGTCCAACAGGTGCTGGGCCGGTCTCCGGCCCCTCACCTGTTGGGCTGAGTGTCAAGTGACGGATCCTTGACTCGTACTATCCATTTGAAATGGATTATATTTATTTGCTGTCCACTCAGCAAAATGTGGCACAAGGCCGGAAAGTGGTAACCTAGCAGGCTTCCCTAAAGGAGGGGCACTCCTGCAATTTTAAAAATTGCCTGAGTAACACCGTCGGCATTCCCCGGTCGGGGCGCCTCAGGCAGCAAGCAATAAACTTGCCCCACCGGAAAGCCCGGTGGCAAGGCCTGGGAGGGTGGACCTCCTAGGTATTACCCAGGCGGTGTACCTCAGTCCAACAGGTGCTGGGCCGGTCTCCGGTCCCTCACCTGTTGGGCTGAGTGTCAAGTGACGGATCCTTGACTCGTACTATCCATTTGAAATGGATTATATTTATTTGCTGTCCACTCAGCAAAATGTGGCACAAGGCCGGAAAGTGGTAACCTAGCAGGCTCCCCTAAAGGAGGGGCACTCCTGCAATTTTTAAAAATTGCCTGAGTAACCCCGTCGGCATTCCCCGGTCGGGGCGCCTCAGGCAACAAGCAATAAACTTGCGCCACCGGAAAGCCCGGTGGCAAGGCCTGGGAGGGTGGACCTCCTAGGTATTACCCAGGCGGTGTACCTCAGTCCCACAGGTGCTGGGCCGGTCTCCGGCCCCTCACCTGTTGGGCTGAGTGTCAAGTGACGGATCCTTGACTGGTACTATCCATTTGAGATGGATACATTTTTTAATTTATCAGTCTTGTACTTATAAGATTAGGATTAATCCATTTAACTACTTATCACCCCCACTATGATTAGTATTTAGTATATTTACATTCTTATTTAAAATTAGATATATAAAGGTTAAACATATCTTTACATATACACAATTTTTTTATAATATAAATTTATTATATGTAATTATATATATATATATATGTATATATATATATATATATATATATATATATATATATATATATATATATATAGACAATTTGAGTCGATAATTTACTAATCATATTCAAAACTCCTTCATTCTATTATACAAATTATATTTCATTAAAAGAATATTAATAAGAATCGAGGTTAATTAGTTTGCATAGTAAAAAGCAAGTTCTGTGAGAAAAGCTAAGAATGTTACAATAAACAAGTTTATGCATTGGTTTTTGATGAGCATACAATAATGCTGTTAATAATAGTGTTACTGAGTGGTAGTAGACACACAGTCTATGTGTTCTTTAGTGTCTGCGTATGTATGCTTATAAATGTTATGCGTGAGTCGAGATGACAGAAGTCTAAATGCCTGACGGGAGAGGGGGCTGCGTCGACTTAGATTTTGGATTTGTCGTGAATTTCAAGCAAACTGTTTATATAAGAAAAATTTGGTTATATATTAGGTAAGGGTTACTTTAGTAGTGTCATTACGAATAAGTTCAGAAAATCCTTTGATTGGTTCAAAATATTGTTATTTTATTTTATTGATTCAAGTATTCTGTACAACCAAATTCGCCAATGCGTGCGAATTCGATTGCGCAGAAACGAGTTTAAGCATTTTCATTTTTGATACCGAAGGGTAAATTAGCGGCATAGATATGTGAACTCTGCAGCCCTCTTTTAAAATTCCCAGTGCCAAGCCCCTACGTATTTGTCAATTGGTGAGTTGTCTTATAATTTTTTCATAAAAGACACGTAGTAGAGTTATGGGTGATTCTGTGCGAGCAGATTCCAAAGTGCAAAATGGCTTCTCTTCGGATATAAATTTTTGATGCAGCTTACCTGGTCATGGGTCAAACTTTTTAATATATATATATATATATATATATATATAGTAATTAGAAAAATATATATGGCAATTAAGCTACACAGAATATTCCGAGTTTCATCCACACTAGGATTCGTCAGGCTTTGTGTGGATGAATAACGGAATATTCTGTGTAGCTTAATTGCCATATATATTTAAAATCCTTAACTTACAATACCCTCAAAGCGTATTAAAATATAAAAGCGAAATACTAAATAACTGTATTTACAAAATAAACCTTATTTAAAGATTTAAAAAAAATACAGAAAAATTAGAAATATATTTGCAAGAATAATAACAAGAATTATAATTAAAATAATTAGTTCATATAAACCTTAAATATAAAAAGATACTCCAAGCTGGAACATGTAAAAATAACGTTTCTTTAACTCATTATTATTTTAACTAATTATGTAGGTTTACAACAAAATTCATCATTCGACACAGAGTACTAAAAGATTTATTTAAAACGAGATTCGCATTATAGCATGAAAACATTTATACATTCCTAACTTTACACACACACACACACACACACACACACACACACACACACATATATATACATATATATATATATATATATATATATATATATATATATATATATATATATATATATATATATATACTAGCATTTCAGCCCGGCGTTGCCCGGGTGTTTGGAAGTGTACGCTGAGCAAAAAAAAAAAAAAAAAAAAAAAAAGGTCAATTTTTTAAAACTTTGACCCCTTTTATGACCCGTTAACCTTTACTATTTGGAGCTCAAATCAAGTTGCTAAGTTAGACCCATGTACAAGGAACATATATCTAAACTTTCAAGTGTTTAGACCCAAAATTGTCGGAGGAGTTTGGTAGAGTTCTCAAAGGTCAAATCGTTGAACTTTGACCCCTTACTCACCAAATTTCTGGCCGAAAATCGATCACATCGATTTTCCAAAATCTCAGTATACTGCATATCAAATTTTGAGTCTGTAGACTTATCATTGACCGCGTTATTGCGTAAGGAAATGTACACATACAGACAGACACACAGATACACAGACACGTTCACTTTTATAGATATATAGATAGATATAGATATATACATATATATATGTGTATATATATAACGAAAGGTATGTGTATATGTTTATATTTATAAGATGGCATAATAACGTGGACTCACCGGTTCTCATCAAATCACCGAAGTTAACCAATGCTGACCCTGCCTAGTACCAGATTGGTGACCATTTGAGAATTCTGAGTGCTGTATGTAATATCCGCTTATTTCGTCATTGTTTCCGGTCGTCTTGAACCTCTGCTTGCAATGGGTATTTAACAACGCTGACTCAGGACGATTGAAGACTGCGAAACTCGTGCCTCAATAATTTCACGCGCAGGCATTCTTACAGTGGGTATCCATAGTCTCTCAAGATTGAAGGAATCTACCATATAAACTATTATAACGTAAAATTCTTTTAAAACAAGCGTATAAAACAATATTTTCCATTTTTAGTGGATACAATTTGGACGGAAAATATTTTTGGAGGGAAGCGACGATTTTAGGGAGACATTTTTAGTAAAAAACTGTTTTGGGGTTTATACTAAAATTTGGAAGACAGAGGGAAAATGTTACAGGATAAACACAAATCATTCGTTGAGATATATGCTGATGACATGACCATTTATGGCAACACATCAAAGGCTGTAAATGACAAAGTTCTCTCTAATTCTCTCTCCTCTGATCTTGAGTGCATGGTACAAGGGAGAAGAGGTTGCTGGTCACTTTTAATGCATCCAAAATCAAGCTTCTATCTTTACACCATCAACGCTCTGATCCCCATCTGGCATCAATTGAAATGGATGGCTCTCGTCTTGGGGAGGCTCCATGTTTTGACAAACTTCTGGGTTTGACCTTTACTCCTGATCTGAAATGGAACACGTACATCAATTCTGTTGTCAAGGAAGCTGGGAAAATGGTGGGATCCTTCTACCGCTCCAGAAGATATCTCACTACTAATGCAATTCTCTATCTGTATAAAAGCCAAGTACGTCCAAGGATGCAGTACTGCTGTCACATCTGGAAAGGAGCTGCTAAAAACAGCCTATCCTGCCTTGACATAGTACAAAATAGACTTTGTGGTTTAGTGGGGGATGCCCTTTTCTCTACCCTGCAACCTCTCTCACACAGAAGAGACGTTGCGAGCCTGTCTTTGTTTTATCGTTATTTCCATGGCAGGTGCTCGTCTGAGCTCCAATCCCTCGTCCCCCCTCGCCAATCTTTCACGAGAAACACCCGTCTGGCTGAAACTACTGTCAATAATTTCTCCCACTCTTGATCTGTGCCTAAATGCAAGCGTAGATTCCATGAACAAAGCTTCTTTCTTAGAACTGCACGCCAGTGGAACTCTCTGCCGCTTGCCTGTTTTCCACCTGACTACAACTTGGATGTCTTCAAGTGTTAAGTAAGACACTCTATCAAAACCCCCAATACTAATGATTACTACAATACTATCTCATTGATTACTGTACACGCAATAACCCTTATCCCTGAATGGCCTTCGGGCCTTGATAAGTGGAGACCACTATGTAAAAAAAACAAAAAAAAACAAACAACATAATATATTCAGAGGCGTGAACTCACAAAAGAATGTATAAAGAGATACAGACCATTTAAAACCTATTAATGGGAATTAAACCCTATGAAATCTACATCATTTTCACAGACAAAATGAAGTTTTGTAAGGCATATTTCATAACTGTCGCAGTGTTAATGAGTAAGAAAATGGTTTCAAATGATTAGAGACACGTATTTGAACGCGTATTATAACTAAAAATAAATCTGTATTGTTCATCGATCACATAAATATATTTAAAAACGAAACCAAACAAAGAAAACGGCCCAACCTACAAAGCAGCTAATAAAATTTTATCATAATTTGGTTTACATGAGTGATTTTCATGCGTCAGCCATGGGTGTATTCATCTATTTTGCTGACTCAGTTCAACAAGTTGTTTATAAAATTGAAAAAAAATGTTTATATATATCTTATTATATTATTATAATTACTTGACATATATAACAATGTTAAAACATTTTCCCATTGAGATTAAATCATTAAAGTTCCGATCTAGATGACTGCTTTTTTATTGCATTTTTCACCCCAAACAAGGAACATTGCCACTTTTGCATTTTTCACCCCAAACAAGGAACATTGCCTACTATCAGGTACATAAGCATCAGGGGTACTGCGTAGGGAGTTGGGCAGCAAGATGCCGGTTCACGTTACACTTGAACTTCTGGGGAAGAAACTACTGGAGTAGAAGGCTCTCTTACATCTAGGGATCTCTATTGTGAAGGGGTGGGAGTTTGCTGCTTGTTGGGTTTGTCGGGGGTAGTTACGTCGAGGGGGCACAAGTGCTTGCAGTTCGTCAGAGCATTTACCGTTAAAGCACTTGTAGAACAGGCAGAGGGTTGCAACATTTCATCGATGGGACAGAGGCTGAAGTCCAGATGACAGTTCAGGACCTATCAGATTGGCGACTCTCTTTTGAACCTTGTCTAGGAGCGAGAGACTAGTGGCAGATGCACCATCCCAAATATGACAACAATATTCCATAGATGGACGAATGGTAGCCTTATAGATATACAGGATACTTTCGAGCGTTAATAGCCTTCTAGCATGGTAGAGAGAACCCACCTTCTTCGTAGCGGTCCTGGCAATGTTCTCAATGTAATTGTTCCAACTCATGTCTCCTGTGAACGTTAGGTCGAGAAGTTTAAAAGATGTACTTTCAGATAAGGGGTCATTGGTCATTTCTATTGGTGGAAGATAAGGTTTCTTGTAATTATTGAAGGAAACAAGTTTAGTATTGGCAGTATTGAATGTGACCATCCATTTTTGTCCTTATTCCACTACTGATCGGAAATCATCCTCTAGTGTTTCTGGCATATCTTTAGATATGTGTTTATTTGTTTTCCTGCCGTGTCTGTTATAGAGCGTGGTGTCATCAGCATACATACCCATCTCACAGACAATTTTGTCAGGGAGGTCATTTATGAATATAAGGAATACCAGAGGTCCAAGGATAGACCCATGAGGCACTCCCGCATTTATATCATATTGTTAAGATGTACGACCGTCTAGGACAACCTGGATTTTTTTCTTATCTAAGAAGGATTTAATTATGTTATGTATTCTTCCAGTGATACCCTATGATCTGATTTTCTTGAAAAGACCCTCATGCCATACCCTGTCAAAAGCCTTAGATATATCTAGAGCTACCACTCTACCCTCCCCCGCTTTGTCAAATGAATGGCATATACGTTCTTAGATTACAGTTAGGATGTCTGCTGTGGAACGGGCTTACATAAATCCATATTGTTGATGGACTAGAGCTTGGTTAATTATGGTCTCAAATATTTTGGCGAAAAGTGGGAGGAGGCTAATGGGGCGATAATTTACTGAGTTAGTTCTTTCGCCAGAATTCTTAAAAACTGGTACTACAGAAGCATTTTCCAGCAGGCAGGGAAGCAAGATTCATTAAGGCATTTGTTGTAAAGTCTAGAGGGAACTGGAGCTACTTCGGCAGCGCACTTTTTTTTAACAGCACAGCCGGGATGAGATCAGGTCCACATGCTTGTGCAGTTTCAAGATTTCTTATGATAGCATAGAAGGGGCGATTTTAAGATCGTCTAGTTTGGCGTCTGTCCACAAAGGAAAGTCAGGGAAGGAGTGGTTAGCAGGGTCCAGTGTGGAATTTTAGGCAAACCGTCTGGAAAGCATGTTAGCCTTCTCAGTTGCAGAGCAAACAACCTCGTGATTGTTGGATAGTGGGGGAATTGTTGATTGCATATTATTTACTACACTGTTGTAGATTTTCCAGAAGTCACGGGTTCCTAATTTTTGTGCTTCGATGCGTTTTTGGTGGTTTCAGTAAATTCTCTCTTAGCTGTCGCTATTTCTTTCTTACAGTTATTTCTGGCTTCTGTATACGTCTGTCCAATTGTATCTGGACTTACATCGGTTAAATCTGCGGTACGCATGCTGCCTTTGCGCTATGGCAGCTGCACAAGTAGAAGTAAACCATTGGGGAGAGTGGGGCTTGCTATAGAATTTGCGCGTGGGAACATGTGCTTCAATTGCCGTTTTGAACCATTCAGTGGTCTCATTTACACAATGTTCAGCAGGAAGTGAAAAAATATTTTGCCATGGAGCGTCCCTGATGAGATCACTGATGGCTTCCCAGTTAGTCTTTTTATAATATCTCGTTGTTTTGAACAGTGGCTCTTCAGTTTTGGCTCTAGAGTTTAGGGCGATTTAAACTATTGCCACTGCATGATCGGCGTTCCCTAGAGGGCTGTGGGCATTCGTTACACAGTCATCGGGATCTGTGCTCAGAAGCAAATCTAGAAGTGATGCGTGTTGTTCTTACTGGTCAGGGAAACGGGTTGGAAACGTAACCATCTATGATAGGGAGTGAGATATAGAGAAGTTATTTGTTGTGGTACCAGCTGTGTCTGTGTAAGTAGAAAATCACAGCCAGTTGCTGTGGTGGACATTGAAGTCACTAAATACATGCACTTGTGCACTAGTGTCGAGGGAAAGTGCTGTATCTATGCTGTCAGAGACTTTGTTTATTAGGGTACAGTCCTGGGTCGAGGGAGAACGGTAGAGAAAATAAAAGTAGCTAATGTCATGTTGCATGTTAAGTCTAAAGCACGTAAAGGCTTGATCGTCCGATTCTAGTTTAGTTTCTCTAGTCAAGGGGAGGATGTTCCGAATGTAAACTCCAAGCCCATGCATATGTCTGTCAGAGTCCTTACGGGAGATATCCACGTATGTTAAAGTAATTAGAGGGGATGGAGGAGTGTAGGTTAGTCTCACTTAGTGCTAAGATATCCGAGGTGTTTGTTAGGAGAAATGCTTCAACATAAGCTGAATTAGTTCTAAGCCCACGGATGTTCTTAAATGCAAGCCTCAGGGAGAAGGCAGGTTGTTTTTTTTTAGTTTTGTCCTGGTTGTAGCGTAATTTTAGATTTTACTGTCATTTTTATTTTTAAGAGTTTCAGTTTAGGTAAGGGGTGCTGAGCAAGTATTTATGCAGAATACCAGATATGCAACACAAGCAGACCATCAGTGTCCTTCCATTTACTAGGATTGTGGCCTCAGGATAGCCCACCGGGGATGAGTGCAGGGTCCCTTTCCATGCGCGACATGACACTACAAACATCCCGATATTATTCAACTGTTGATGGGGCAGCCAGTCTAAGCGCTACCAAAGAGTTAGGGCTCCTGAACTATCAGTCGGAAACAGCAGCCAGGAACTGTCTATCCGGTACCCTCAACCCATCATATGATGGTCAACCCAATCTGCCTGCATTGGCATTACGGCATTCAAGCACTCCCAAGTGCCCAGTTTAAGGGATGGGATGTGTTGGGAGTGGGGAAAACGGCGTTCATTGCCCTAGTCAGGAAACAAGACCGACCACCGAGTGTTTCTGTCGACTCCCTGTGATTCGACCTCTTCGCCTGGCTAATAGACAAAGAAGGAGTATGGAAGCCGGGCGATAGACAGTGCCTATCTACTCCATAAGCAGTTTAGGTTTGCAGACCGGTAATTTGTTTGAGTCACCAGCTCTAGGGAGATTGTCATCCAAGACTGGAGAGGCCTTCCTCTCCTTAAGTTTAGCTTCAGAGTTTTCCTTCTCCTAGACGGGTGACCTGGGATGATCTTCGGGTCCATCAGCACCGAGAGGGTTTACCCCGCGCCTGGGGTTTAATCCGCGTGGGTGGTTAGTGTTGTTACTGAGTTAGTTTATAAAGGTTATATATCTACTGAGAAATTATACTCCTCAAAGTGATTACGGGACATTGCTATTTCATTGTTTGTTACTGGAGGAAGGGGTGAGTAAGTTCATGCAGTGGACGCAGCTATATTTGCAAATCGGTCAGTTGGAGGAGTTAATATAGCTTAATTTTTTTCCTTTAAATTTATGATTGAGAAAAGAAAAAATAAATTAATAAATAAAATTTTCTTTCTTTTTATTTTTATGTTGACTTAGAAATAGGATAATGCCTTAAAGAATGGCTTGATATTACGAATTAACTAAAATTGTTGTACAAGCTCTGGATATTTTAGATGGTAGAAGGTTTAATACGTATATTCATTATATACAAGAGACGTCATTTTTGATAAGTACAATACAGTACATGTATAAGTGGAAGTAAACTATACGCTTTAAATAGTAAATAGATATATGTGCAAATTTCCAGTAGATGCGAATATATGGAGGTTGTAGATATTAAGTATGTTTCCATTTCCAATGAAGATATCTTCAGCTTTCGTTTATAAATCAGGAAGTTGTATTTTGCGTTACAGAGTATCGGTTCAGTTTTTGTATTTAACTTTGCAAAGCTAAGGAAGAGACAGCTATTGCTATGTAATATAGATAGCTGTAAATCTAAGTACAGACTGTTGTTAGTAAGTATCTACCTGGTTAAGAAAAACTAGTGCATGCCTTAGGGGTAAAAATGTATAGATGTTTAGTGATCATGACTTCCAATCGGTCAGCATGCGAAGGTTAAGGGCTGAAAGCTGAGGACCCCCATCCAAGTCGTGTGTAATGTATGAGTGTTAGTGGCATGTTGGGGAGTAGGGCAAATTGTTAGTTTTCAGGAGATGATTAAACTTACAGAATACGGTAGGATTAATTATTAGAATTTTGAGTGTCTAGTAAAGTTTAGTTAAAGAAGAATTAAAAAAAAATTTTTTTAATCTAACATGCAGATCAGACATAAGCAGTCACCTTGGAGGTAAAGTATATATTGGATATACATAGCAATCCAGCAGGGGTTTGTACCGTAATGAGAGAAAAACTATTAGTATATGGCGCGTCGGGATTCATAGTAAAATAGTCAGTTTGGTCAGGCTCAGTAAAAATCCTAGCGACGTAGCTAAGGCCACTGTGCATTTAAGTTTAAAATATAATTGAAAGTATAACAATGTTCAGTGTATTGATATAGCTACCAAGGAAGTAACATTTTCAATACAAGCGATCTTATAGTAATAGTAGTTATTAAGTATACTACTTTTCTTCAGTGCTATTTTTATTCGGCGAATAAAAACAGCAATAGTGACCTATTTCTGGAAGCTCAAAGAAAGCTGATGATCGCCAATAGTCCAGTAGTAAACAATATGACAGGCAAATGCGTAAAATTTTTGACGGCCTGTGTAGATTATGTCTGAATGAGAAATTTAAAATCCTTAATTTAAAATACCATCGAAACGTATTAAACTAAAAAAAGCAAAATACCAAATAATTGTAATTACATAATAAACCTAATTTTAAGCTATCAATAAATAAAAAGACACTAATATATGAAGTAGTTTTTTATATTTAAGGAATTATATTAAATAGTTATCTTAATCAAACTTTTTATTATTATTATTAAAAAATAATAATAATACAAAGTTTGATTAAGATAACTATTTAATATAATTCCTTAAATATAAAAAACTACTTCAAGAAGGAACATGTGAAAATAACGTCATTTTAACTCATTATGATTTTTACTAATTATGAAGGTGTAAAACAAAATTCATCATTCCCCACAGAGTACTAAAATATGAGATTCACATTACAGTATTATATTATATAAATATAAACATGTATACATACATAACTTTACATATTCACACACACACACACACACACACATATATATATATATGTAGAAATATATTTTCTTATTATATATCAATCCTTATATAAGAAGCTCAATGTAATTACAGAGCATTATAGAAAATAAATAACAAAAAGTTATATTCCAAAATTCATGGTGTTGACCATCTTATAATTTATTCCTTTAATTCAGTTGACTTATCCAATTCTTGACAGTATCTGTTTTGTAGCGCTAAATTAATCACTTAATTATTATATCAATCAGTGAATCTATTATGCTCTTTACTCATCAGAAGAAATAGCAACGATCAATCCGTCAAAAGGAATTAAAATGTGATTTGACATGGTAAAAATCCGAAAATTGGAAGAGAAGCTGCAGTTACCTTTATATGTTTCCATTACGCCATATTGAATTTTTTTCATGAATTTTGGAATATAACTTTTTGTCATTTATTCTCTATAATACAAAGGTAACTGCAGCTTCTCTTCCAATTTTCAGATTTTTACCATGTCAAATCACATTTTAATTCCTTTTTCACATATCCCTATAGAAAAAAAATCGTACGTAGACGGGTTTTGTGACCGCGGCGACCATTGCATATACAATCGCCTTCACTTCTTTGCTAGATTCTTATTGAGATGTGCACTAAGTTTCTTAAGACCAATCTTAATGCTAAATGATATATATATATATATATATATACATACACACACACACACACACACATATATATATATATTTAGTAATGTGATTGATAATTTAAAAATCAAATTAGAATTAGATTAAAAATCCGTTTCATAAGAAGGAACAACTACAAAATCAATTATTGATTTTGTTGTTGTTCCTTCTTATGAAACGGATTTTTAATTTAATTCTAATTTGATTTTTAAATTATCAATCACATTACTAAATAGTAAATTAGATCTAGGATATTTACCTATCGAGCTTATTATATATCTAAATTACAACGAGCACTTTTTCTTTCCCTGTATTTTAATTAAACTAGTAATTTTACTATTACATTAAAATACACTCTGCTCTTTAGACTATTGTTCTAATCTCCTTTAAATATATATATATATATATATATATATATATATATATATATATATATATATATATATATTCACTTAACGTCCTCGCAACTAACACAGTTCTAAGTATTTGCGTGTCTTCTTAAAAAAAATTTCTGACAAATATTTGGATTTTCAATTTTTATGGGATACAATTTGGACGGAAAATAGTTTGTTTTTTTTAGGGGGGGAGAAGAGACAATTTTAAGGGGACATTTTTAGTAAAAAGTGTTTTGAAGTTTTTTATACTAAAATTTGAGAGACAGAGAGAAATGATACATGATGAACACAAAAACTTTATAAGTTCAGAGGCATGAACTCACAAAGGAGATATTTTATATATGCTTAAAATAATAGGTTACATCCATAGGAAAATATTGAATGCCTTTTTATGTTTGTTGACAGAGAATACTTTAGCTGAGACACTGAAAAAATCAGAGATGATAATTTAAGGGCTGTGAATTATTCATGAATCTAATAATCGCATTCAAAACTCCTTCATTCTGTTATACAGATTATATTTAATTAAAAAAATATTAATAAGAATCGATGTTAATTAGTTTGAATAGTAAGAAGCAAGTTCTGTGAGAAAAGTTAAGAATATTACAATTACAATAGAAAAATGCAAGCATGAAAAGTAACATGGTTAAGCTTAAGCATGGAAAAGAAAATGACAATATAGTCTAGTAAAAAATATAATAAAACTTATAACTTAAAATATTGCAGCATTAAGAACTGATTATATAATGCTAAATTGAATTTTAAAAAATCTTAATGCTGCAATATTTTAAGTTACAAATTTATTATATTTTTACTAGAATATCTAGTGCTTTTTTCCATGTTTAAGCTTAACCATATTACTGTTAATGCTCGCATTTTTCTATTGTAATCCATGATTTATCCAGTCTTTCAGAAAATTCACTTTTTTTTGTTTAATTTCATTCTTATTTTTTTGCCCCATAAACATAACATACACATCCGTAAAACAATGTACGGCAATTGTCTGCTTTCATTCTCCCAGCTTCACTTGTTATTTCTCTGTTCTGGAGAGCGGTGAATTGGTAGCACACCAGTCGCTGAATCGACGTAGTTGCTATGGAAACCGGTCATAAAAACGTCACTCACCTACTTCGAATTTTTCCAATTTTGAAGGTCCTGGATACGACCTTACACTATATCCAGGGGGAGGGCCCAGCTTGCGGGCTTTGGGGAGTGTGGAGCCACCCTTTAATTGCCATTGCACCCAGGTCCACTCTGACCAGGAGTGGTAGTACCTGTTAGGGTCCCAACTATGGGTTAAATAGAAACTGACTTGAAAACAACAAATATATTCTATTAAAAGATTTTTCTTCAAAATCTTTGGATTCGGCATTAAATAACTTGAAAAGGGTTGATATGCCGTAAAACAAAAACAACCAGCCAATTTTGAACATCAAGTAAATTCATCATAACTTTTGTTTTACTGAACGATAAAAAAAACAAAACATCCACAATATAGCGGAGAAGGTGATCTATAATCTGTAATAATTATTTGAAATTTGGTCGAAAATGAGCGGTGAAGCTTTAAAACAGTTCTAAATGATTAAAACTGCCACTTACCATATATTCAAACGCGGTAGTGTTTGAATGATAAACACACTTATGTATTGGCTTTTGATGAGCATACGATAATGTGAAAGAGTTACTCAGTTGTATGTCTGTGTGTTCTTTAACGTCTGCATATATATGCTTATAAATGTCATGCGTGAGTTGAGATAACAGCAGCCTGAATGTCTGACGGATAAGAGCAGGGTGGGCTAAAGCGCCTTAGATCTTAGATCTGTCGTGAATTTTGAGCCAACTGTTAATTTAAGAAAAAATTGGCTATTTATTAGGTCAGGATTGCTTCAGTAGGGCCATTACGAATAAGTTTAGAAAATCCTTTGATTGGTTCAAAATATTGTTATTTGATTTTATTGATTCAAGTATTCTCTACAACCGAATTCGCTCATGCATGGGAATTCGGTTGCGCAAAAACGAGTTTAAGCATTTTCATTTTGGATACCGAAGGGTAAATTGCCGACACAGATATGTGAAATCTGGAACCCCCTTTTAAAATTCTTTGTGCCAAGCCCCTATGTATTTGTCAACTGGTGTATTTGTCTTCTAAATTTTTTTTCATAAAAGTGCAAAATGGCTTCTCTTCATAAACATGGTTTAACCTGAAATCGAACAAAAATAAAAGATTGTTAAAAAAAAAACACCAACTATTTTGCATATGAATAAACTGAGTTGTTATGGTTGAGATGCATTCAGACACATATGCAGTCAGCCATGTTCGCGCACCTCAAACGACTAGCTCATTGCGTGACAAGTCTGATGTGAAAAATAATTGTTAAGTGTCCCGCATCAGCAAAGACAGAGTTATAATTCAAGTGCGAAATACCAAAACGAATCTCAGCGACATAGATAATGTGTCAAACAAGGTTACCTAACTACCATTGGGCTTATTACGATCATGGGACAATAATTAAGGTATTTCTACGCCCTGGTGAAGGCGACCTACTGATA
This sequence comes from Euprymna scolopes, assembly GCF_053919585.1. NCBI lineage: Eukaryota > Metazoa > Mollusca > Cephalopoda > Sepiida > Sepiolidae > Euprymna > Euprymna scolopes. The sequence goes on along the minus strand of NC_136482.1, from coordinate 154,366,496 downwards.
ATTACCTAGTATGAAACTAACGCGCACGTGCGTGTGTAAAACGGCATTAACCCTATTCGTGTTTGATCGGCTTCCCCCGAAGGAGGACATTCCATGGGAGTATGAAATTCACAAGCAGTTCCCAGTTGCATGTATATTCCCATTAGGGGAGATGACGACGTTAGATTTTTGCAACTCTTGCAAGGCGGTGTAAATGTCCTCCTACATACAGCGCCTGGAATTCTCAAATTGGTCACCCATTTTATAATGGTCAGGCTCAACGTTGCTTAACTTCGGTGATCTGACGGGAACCGGAAACTAACGTGTGTGGGTAATAATAATTAATATCCTTTTATGAAAATATTATTATAGATTTCATAAAACTAAAATTGAACCTTATTAAGAGAGTTATAATAAGTTGCTAGCTTTCTGTATTTGTCTCGACATTGTGAGTAGAACTCGATGCTCTTTCCTTTTCTCGTGATATATATATATATATATATATATATATATATATATATATATATATAACTATATTCGTTTAAATATATAGAAGACAAAAATAAATGTACGTTTTATATATTTATTTATATTCATCGTTTTATATATTTATTTATATTCATCGTAGACTTCTATCCTTCGATATCTGAAGAACTTTTCAACATTGACCTACAATTTGCCGAAGCATACACTTATATATACTCGGAAGAAATCTACATGAACAGTTCGTAGGGCAGTCCATCGAGTCCTGGTGATCTATTATAGGCGACCTGCTTCATAGCAGCTACGACCTCACACTCTGTAACCCGACCATCACAACTAGCCGCTCGGGCTGCCTCCAGGCGGGGCGAGCCAGCCAAATATTTGCCAAACTCCTGGACGCGGTGTCTGGACAGCTGTGCGAAACGATCTTCAAAGTGCACACGAAACCGCTCGCAAATCTCCCGAGCCGACACTAATGAGTCACCTTCTGGGCTCTGAATCTTACGAATGTACCTATCCGATTTGCACCCGAGCGAATAGACTCGTTCTGATTTGTCAACATTCACAGCCTCGTTTAATTTTAGCCGTAACTACCTGGCCCTGATATCGCTCGTTAGCCAAACGGCACAGGTCTGCCTTAGCTAGGCTTATCTCTAGGGAATCCCCCCTGCCACCGTCCGAGATGGTCTATCCTCTAGACGCTTCTCGGCCTTGGCCCTATCTGGGGTGAGACGTTGGCCCTATTGGACAGAGAAGTCTCTAATACTAGATTTGGCGTTTACCCACCACCTACTCCCGGTAACCGCCCCTACTAATCCTTTCTTGATGTGTTCAGTTAGCTTTTCCCGGAAGTCATCTATCTCCAGTAAGGAGGTATTTAATTTGCAGTACTTGGGGTTGCTATCTAAATCTACCCTGGCCACAACTAGTTTGTGGTCAGAGTGGCCTTACCAGTGGAACGTGGGACAAGATATGTATTCTACATTGCCTCTTCTAACTAACAACCGATCCAAGTAAGTACTTGAAACGGAAGGCCTGCTAGAGAGCCACACCCACATCTCCCGCCCTGGATGATCCACCCGATACCTGTCTACCAGATCGCATCTAGCCATCAGGTCCGACAGACTGGTTTCACACCCATCCGTCCCTCTAGTCCCGCCCACCTGATCTACCCTGGGATCAAGGATGGCATTCCAATCACCCACTAGAACTAACCGTTCAGAACCCTCCAACCGCCGGAAAAAGGAACCCCGCTCCCGTACACAATTGGGCGCATACACGACGACGACTATTTGCCACGGCAACATCGGCCACGATCAGTCTACCATCAGTATCCGCATGAACAACTCTAACCGTTGCAGAAAGGGTGCGCCTAACTAACAAAGAAACTCCCCTACTTTGACTATCACCGTATGCTGAAAAGACATCATAATACCCCTCCAGCACCCGATGATCCTCAACGCAGTTGTAGTGAGTCTCCTGTAATGTAGCCACATCTATGTTAATGGACATGAGGTCGCTCAGTACCCTAGCGGCTTTGCTTTGGCACCTCATTTCCCTAACGTTCAAACTACACAAGCTCAAGGACGTGGCCATTGTGCCTAGATATCCGCAACCACCGGCCTAAAGTCTTTGATTAGAAGGGTGCCGCAGGATTGGGTGAGGTTACCCAAAAGCAACTCGGACGTTACTCGTCCATCTCGCGCAATACCCCAAACATCCAATGTGAATGTTAACTTCAGTGCCCTATAAAAACTAGGGTGGACATAAATAGGGACCCTCCCTTCGCATCTGGGTGCCAGTTGATTGAAGGAGTCGAGCCCCTCTTCCACCAGTTTAATGTTCGGGAACGCCCCCTTAGTCTCCTCAATCATATTCCACATGGCCTTTGTGCGACCAACTTTTGTCTGGTGCACAAAGGTCATGAGTAAGAGGGCGTTTGGGAAATCCTTGGGGTTGGTAATTCTTTTTCTCTCTACTTTGTCTAAATTCCGGAGCGGCCTAAGTAGACTCCTTTGACGCTGCATGATATAACTATCAGCGTGAAGGGGGTCTACGTCACATATCCGATCTCATGGAAAATCCCATTTTTTCTTACCACGGTACTCCAGCCGTCAGGTGTTGTTACTGTGCCCCCTCCGGCTAGCTTCTCAGGAGCCGCTGGTGTCACACCCTTTGGCTTTTCTGCTGCTGTCTGTTGAGTGATCCACTTGGGGCAATCCCTCATCATATGTCCTATCTGTTGGCAATGCCAACATTGCGGTTTCCACCCCTCGACGATAACACTCATCGTCCACGTGTCACTTCTGAGCAGGGCAGGGATTTTCTGAAAGCCCTCCTGGTCTTGACGCATTTTGATCGAATAATCCCCTACCATAAGGCTACGAGGGCAACGTGCCGGGAAGACAGCTTCGACGTCCCCATACTGACATTATAGCTCCTAGTTGCATAGAGTAAAGGAACCAGGGGACGCCTAAAATGTAAATATTTGTTTGCCTCCTGCTCAGATATTCCGGCTTGAAGCGCAGATTTATCCACTTCAAGTCGGACTTGGACAATTTAATCGCGTCATTGTCGGTCGGCAGCAGCAGGTCCCACATGGCATCGCTGCGACGACAAATGTGCATCGCAGGTATTTTGAGGTCCCCCAGCACCTCCGGCATGATATCTTTCGAAACCCCTGTCAGACCTTTTTTCTCCAGTCCGTGGTTATCACGGATACTATCCTTTTTGATAGTTTTTTGACGACTCCTGGCATGGGTTTAATAATATTACCGCCAGTGTATTCCTTGTATTTGAAATCAAATAACTGCCAGTAATCGTCTGTTGTCAGTTGGGACTGGGGATCCCACTCTTTCTCTGTAGGCCAATCTGCCGGGCTTTCAGCCGGGGACGATGGTTTTGGAGTTGGTGTGGCACCAACTGCCCCACTCTTTTGGTCTGAGCGAGCAGCCCCCTTCTTCCTCCTGGAACGGGATGCTCTCGCTTGGTCTTCTTTTCTTGGCTTTGGACTCTCTTCCTGGCCGCTTTCATCGCTGCTGCATTGCATATCCTGGCTCAACGTCATTTTTAGCTGAGAGTCCAGAAACGAGAGCATATTGATGTCCTCTTCCCGGTCGTCTGGCACTGCATTCTAAAACGCCTGATCCGAGTTGGTGGTTCTCAAAGTGGAGAAATCGGCAGAGGTGCAAGGTCTTATTCCCGTCCCTAGGAGTTCTGTCTTCCTATGGGCGGGAGGGCTAACAGTTAAAGCCCTCTTCCTCTGCTGATCCCACCGAGCCGGATCACCTCTCCCAGCTGGCCTAAACCTAACACTGCTGGGGACAGCAGTATCATCAATATTCCAGGAGCCGCCGCCTAGTGTGATGAACTCCTCTACAGTGACGGTGCGGGGGCCAGCACTGGGTCTAGTGCGGGGGGGCAGCACCGACCGTACCTAATGGTATCTCGAGTGGCCCTGAACCAGTGGCCGTGTCAGGGACACGACCACCAGACCCCGGGCTAGGCAAAGGAGCGGAGCCCGGACCGCGTGGCGGTGGGGGTGGGACTTTCTCTTGGCCTGATCCGGCCCCAATATTGGGCCGAAGCCCCCTCTGGGAACTGGACCCCGGGCTAATCATTTCTGCACTGGAGCTTGGACCAGCTACCCTCCCCCTCTGCGTCTTCTCCCCGGCTTAGACTCGCCGATTTGGCCTGGCTGAGTATTATATTGGATTTGACTCCAACCACCTCAAACGCAGACCGGCCAGCTGCTTAAGTCGAGCCTGGGAAGAAAGACAACCAGAAAGAAATCGAAAAAGGTAAAACAGTTAATGGCCTCAACAGGAGGCGAGAAAAAACAAGCAATAAAAAACAAAGCTTTAACCAGACACAAGAGGTCTGGTAGCTGGTCTTTGGAAGTCGGGGACAGCCAAAGGGCTAAACAGAAAAGAGAGGAGACCGGTCTTTTCGGTTTATTTATCTATTTATTCAGAAATAAAAATTACATACTTTACAAAATTTTTGAAAGAAAATTATATAAAATGTGCAAGTGATTATTTAAAAAAAATGGGGGTCGGGGATCGTCCACTTGGTCTATTCCCTATAAATAGTTGCAGTCACCACAATACCGCACTCACTCTAGGGGTTGGATCTACTTAAAGCACCACATGACAATATTTACAAGTTTTTTTTCCTTTTTTTTTAAACAATGACTTTTTCTTTTTTTTTTTTTAAATTTATTTATGATGATTTTTATTTACAATCTAACAATGAAAGATGGAAATGGTGATGCCTATGATATATGCGGGTGATGGGCGGGGATAATGAGAGCCTTAAAACACCCCATAATAAAGAAAAATAACAGTAATAAAAAATAAATGAACCAAATAAAATGTTAAGCGCTGAATGTGTTAATGAGGACCCACCCTTACCTATGTTTTCCGGTATCAGCCGAAAACAAGGGAGCACTTCCTAAGAGGGAATGGGCACAACTACGGACAAAATGAAAGGGGGAGCATGGGCATATTCGGTGATCTCCAAGATAAATACCATTGGGACGGGTTTGGACTAAAATAAATTGATCAGGACTGGGCTTCTTTGGAGGTATTCTAACACCTAAAATAAAGATTGGGGACATGAAGCTCATTTATACCAACTAGCTAAGGGACTGATCCACTACGGGATAGTCTTGATCTGGTCTGGGGATTGCTTTTTCGGTCGGCGTGCGCCATGCCTAGGCAGGGAACACGTACTCAAGCCTGTTTCGCACGAACGCACATAAACTAGCGGTGTGAATCCACCTCTTACTAAAGTGTGAGCGAGATAACCTCCTTCTATCGCATCTGATTTTGATTTTAAGTTGGTGTTTAAAATACAAAATCAGATCCCTATGAGAAGGCAGCTCCTACTCACGCCCTATCTCTATACGTGAAACCCACACTACTAGTCTAGCTACGCCCAAGGTCACTAGGAACACCATTCGTTCCTCCCTAAGCCACAAGGGATCTGCGTTATAGACTACGGATGCTAAATCCAAGATCGTCATCTGATCAGGGACGATGCAAGCCCTGACCTCGCCGACATACCCCCAGAATTCACGAAGCATGGAACAAGTAAAAAATGCATGTTCTACAGTTTCTAAGCTATCTTCCTCGCACCGTGGACAAAAAGGACTAAATGTCCTACAAATTCTGAACAGTATGTCATTGAGGGATAGAGCGTTCCAAACCAATCGCCAGGTCAGGGAAAATTCGGAATTGTTAAGATATCCCCGGCATGGCGCCCAATTCCATAGAGAGCGGACATCCCCGTCCGACAGCTGCAGCCGCTCCCCAAGCGGGTCCGAAGCGGTCCCCACCACTAAACCCCGATACAATGCCTTTCTAGGCTGCGCAAGGTAAAGGGACTCTGGCATCGCTCTAAGCGCATTTTGGCATTCGTTGAGGAATTGTGATTGCCCTCTTGGTTTTCTCTGGCATTCAATTAATTGATTAGGGATGAGGTCGGGAAATGCTACACCAACCGCGGAACCCCAATCAGAATTCTTCATCAGAGTTCTACCAAGGAACGCCAACCTTTCGGCATTTTTATGACTAGCAAGGTCAGGCATCCCCAGGCCCCCATCTACAAGACGTTGAGTGCAGACCTGTCTACGGACAAGCGGCCGTCGCTCATTCCACAACAGTGAAAAGAGCGCACGCGTTAAGGCCGCCATTCGGACCACAGGCAGAGGAAGTACAGCCAGCCGGTAAAGGATCAGCGGAAACACGTAAGTAGCACATGCCGCCGCTCTGTCTTTAAGAGACAATCCCCTTCAAAGCCAAACCCTCACAGACGCTTCGACGTTGGGCCCAAACCAAACACCAAGGATCTGGACCGGGCCTCCGTCCAGACAAATGCGCCAGGCAGAGCATTCGACCCCCGCCAAGCAGCCAACCTCAGGCCAACGGATTTGCTGAGATTGACTATGGCTCCTGTAACTTTTTCATAACGCTTGAGAGCCTTAATCACCATAATATCAATGACGCTCGAAACAAATACGGTGACATCATCGGCAAACGCAGAAACCCTGGCTCGTGCACAGCCAGGGAGAGCAATACCGCGCAGTGCGGGTCCAGCCACCCTGGACCTCACGTTCCTAACGAATAGTTCCAACACGAGGACATATAACATGGGCGAGAGCGGACACTCCTGTCGAACCGACCGAGAAACCGCCAACGGCCCCGGCCGCACCCCGTTATATATATATATATGATAATATACAATGATTGCAACGTCTTGTCAGACGTGTGCCACTCCCTCAGACGCTTAAAGTTTATGAGCCCAAAACTTACTTCCATCGCCACAGGACCATTTTTATAGACAAATGCCTGAAGGAGTATCTATACACAGATTATGTTACAGGGTCTTAGCTTTGTACGACAGCTAAGTCTCTCTCTATGTTGGTTGAAATATTGAGATCCAGCAACAAGCAAGAGCAAGATATCCAGCAGCAAGTTAAATTGCAGACCAGCTTAATGCGGTTACTGGTCTCCCGCTTTCTGTTTTTTTTAAATCAGAGATTTGTTTCTCCAGAAAGATTGCCTTCACCACGGCTTACGGGAGCCCTCTCCACCCCAGCACACACATAAATACACACAAGCACACACGGTGCTAGTTCGCCGTTGACCCCGAAAAAGGATTCATTCACCTGAATGAATGAACTACTGAAGAGTGAAATATATATATATATATATATATATATAAAATATATATATAAAATATATATATATAATAGATTTACATCGCCAATTATTAAAATATTAAATAAAATAAAAATATATTTCGGAAACCGTTAGTGCGAACCTGTTTTTTTGAACTTCCGGTTCGATTCATTTCACACACCACGATTTGATGAAACGAATTAGAAGATTTCATTTTCTGTTTATTCGATAAGTAAAAAAAAACAAAAAAAAACATAATTCATTTGTTTATCTTCCAAATTTTTTTATTTAAACATTTTTTCTTTATTATATCAGGCAAAAAAAAGGTTGTCGCTTGCTTTTTGAGTCGAAGTCGTTTTTTGTTTTGTTTTTGTTTTTTATTTTTATTTTTCGATATAAGAAAATATGAACTTTTTTATTATTAACACTATAAATTGTTTGGTAAAAGTACAGTTTTTTTTTCGAAGAAATTTTACGCATTGGTAACGTGCTTAAATAATATTTGGTGCTAATGCAGAGAGTGATCCGCGCTATTTTTTAAATCTTATTTCCACGTTTAATTAAAGTTTTATTATATTTTTTTTTATTCAGATTTAAGGTTAAAATACAGATTAGGTACAAAACACCTTTCCCTCCCCATGTTAAGAATGGCTTTTTAAATAATAACGTTATTATTTCAGCACGGATCACTCTCTGCATGAGTACCGTCCTTTCACCTAAAAATTTAATAAACAAAACATGGTACTTATGCAGAGAAAGTACCGTGCTAAAATAATAACGTTATTTAGAAAGCCATTCTTAACATGGGGAGGGCATTTTGTAACTATTCTATACTTTCACTTAACAATTTAATAAACAAAAGATGGTACTTATGCAGAGAAGGTACCGTGCTGAAATAATACCGTTATTTAGAAATCTATTCTTAACATGGAGAGGGAGTTTTGCATCTATTCTATACTTTCACCTAAGAATTTAATAAACACAAATAGATAGTACGTATGCATAGAAAATACCGTGCTGAAATAATGTTATTTAGAAAGACATTCTTAACATTGGGACAGTATTTTGTAACTATTCTGTCCTTTTACCTAACCATTAAAAAACAAAACATGGTACTTATGCAGAGAAGCTACCCTGCTGAAATAATGGCGTTATTATTTAGAAAGCCATTCTTAACATGGGAATAGGAGTGTTTTGTAATTATTTTGGACTTTCACCAAACAATTTAATAAACAAAAGTTAAATTTAAGCAGACAAAGAACAGTACTGAAGCATTAACATTATTTAGAAAGCGATTCTTAACATGGGGAGGGAGGATGTTTTCTAACTATTCTGTACTTTTGGTGCTAATGCAGAGAGTGATCCACGCTATTTTTTAAATCGTATTTCCACGTTTAATTAAAGTTTTATATTTTTTATTCAATTGTAAGGTTAAAGTACAGAATAGGTACAAACCCCTCCCCATGTTAAGATGGCTTTTTAAATAATAACGTTATTATTTCAGCACGGATCACTCTCTGCATGAATACCGATTAATGTTTTTTGTTTGCTTTTGTTTTTACAGTAATTTTTTTTTAAGAAAACCTTTTTTAACAAAAATTGAAAGTACGCGTTTTTTCTTTTTTTTACAGAAGTTTTTATAAAAGAAAATATGAATGTTTTTTCTTTATTAAAGAAATTGGGTACTCGTGTACTTATTGATCCGTGCTGAAATAATAACGCTATTATTTAAAAAGCCATTCTTAAGCTGGGGAGAAGAGGGTGTTTTATACCTATTCTGTACAATGTATTCTTACAATTGAATAAAAAAACGGTAAATTTTTAGATTTGGTCCACCTCCACAATTTTCTTTTAATTGACGACGTTTATAAGTTTTCGACTATGCTGAATAGGGAAATCACATTGAAATTTTGCAGAAATAAGTAGCTATCGAGATATAAAAAGTTGTATAATGCATTGTAATCTCTGGTGGCCATCTTTTACACGCTTGCGCGCACCATAAACAAATCTACGCGCGTAACAAAGATGGCCACCAAAGAATACAATGAATAAAACAACTATTTATATCTCGATAAGTACTTATTTCTGCAAAATTTCAATGCGATTTCCGTATTCAGCATAGTCGGAAACCTTCAAAAGTCGTCATTTAAAAGAAAATTGTGGAGGTGGACCTAATCTAAAAATTTACCGTTTGTTTTATTCAATAATACCAAAAAACATAAAACTTTAATTAAACTTGGAAATACGATTTAAAAAAAAAATAGTACGGATCAGTAAGTACATTAGCACCCATTAATCGACTAACGTGACCTTATTGCCAAATAAGCTCCGGCTACAATGTTGAACGCGCCGTTCACATGGGTTTTTTTTTCAAGTTCAATTTAACTTTCACAATATCTTTTTATTTTTTTATAATTTCACATTATATTTTTTTAATAATAAATTGTTAGTTAAAAGCACAAAATAGTTACAAAACACCATCCCCTTTCTATGGTAAGAATGGCTGAAAAAAATATTAGGTACTCATGTAGAGAGTGATCCGTGCTGAAATAATAACATTATTATTTAAAAAGACATTCTTAACATGGGGATGGGAGGGGGGTTGTACCTATTCTGTACTTTAACCTTACAATTGAATAAAAACATATCATAAAACTTTAATTAAACTTGGAAATGCGATTTAAAAAATAGCGCGGATCAGTAAGTTCATTAGCACCAGAAATTGTTAGGTGAAATACAGAAAAGTTTCTACCAAGAAAACCATTATTTATTTTATTTTTTTTTTTTTGCTATTCTTACCAAGGGGAGGGGATGGTGTTTTGTCACTATTCTGTGCTTTCAACTAACAATTTATTAAAAAAAAAAGGTAAATTTTCACATTAGGTCCACCTCCACAATTTTTAACATGGGTAGGTTGGGGGTGTTTATTCTGAAAGCCGTTCTTAACATGGAGAGAATGGTGGTATTTATTCCAAAAGCCGTTTTTAAAAGAAAAAAGACAGGTAAAAGGTTAAAACACGTGGTTAGGCATGGGTGTTGTTTATTCCGAAAGTCCTTCTTAATATGGGGAGGTTGAGAGTGTTTATTCATGGCCGTCAATGAATTATAGTGCATAGTACAGGTCTTTATATCTCGAAAACTAATTGCCTCTGCAAATTTTAAATGAGATTTTCTTAGTCAGCATAGTGGAAAATTGTGGAGATGGACCTAATGTAAAAAAATACCCTCACCCCAAAAAGATATCGTGAAATTTAAATTTAAGCGCGGTACTAAAAATAAAATTAGACAGAAAAGTACACCTTTGGGTTTGTGCTTGCACAAAGACTTGAAAAAGTTGTCAACAAAAACAAATATATAACAAGTAAATATTTTCAAAGGCAAGATAAGTTACTTTTCTACCTAATTGAATAATTTTTAGTGTTTTTATTGGGTTTGTACTACTGTACATATAGATTCGAAAAAGTTGTCAAAAACTAAATGTATAACAAATATTATCAAACGCAAGATGTGTTATTTTATTACTGTAAAATGTTTATTCGGCTCGAAAAACACAGCGTTTACTGCTATATTTGAAAATTACAAATGGTGGCAGACTGTGTTAAACACATTAGGTTTGAGAAAATGAGTTAAAACTAAAAGACTATACAAAATATTGTTAAAAACCACCGAACACATGTCTGCCTATGTCACGGTAACATATATTGAGTGAGTTCCTGACAGTATTTTGTATAGTTTTTTAGTTTAAACTCATTTTCCCAAACTTAACGTGTTCAACACAGCTGCCGCCATTTGTATTTTTCAAATATACAGATAAACACTACATGTTTTCGAACCGATTAAACATTTTACACGAAATAAAAACACTAAAATCTTATCCAGTTAGGTAGAAAAGTACTTATCTTGCCTTTGATAACATTTATTTGTTATATTTATTTTTCAACAACTTTTTCGTTTCTGTGTACAGTAATACAAACCCGTTTTATTTATTATAACGTTTAGTCGGTTCGAAAAACAGTTTTTATCAGTGTATTTGAAAAATACAAACGGTGACGGACACTGTTGATGATGTTAAGCTTGAGAAAATGATTTCAAACTAAAAAACTATACAAAATACTATCAGAAACCCACCGAATATGTCAGCCTATGTCACAATAACATATAATCAGTAAGTGTCTGACACTGTTTTGTATAGTTTTTAACTGATTTTCCCAAACTTAATGTATTCAACAAAGTCCGCGACCATTCCTCTTTTTCAAATACATAGATAAACACTGAGTTTTTTTAGCCGATTATACATTTTACATAAAATAAAAACACTAAAAATTATCCAGTTAGATAGAAACGTAATTTACCTCACCTTTCCTTTCATTTGTTCGTTTTTGGACAACTTTTTCGAATCCGTGTATAGTAATCTCCCTTACCCAAATAGTAATTAAAAACTCACATTTTTTAATACAATAAAAAAGAAAACTATTTAGCTTTTTAAGGTTTTAGCAGCTTTCGGATTAATCCACTGAATGTTGGGCGAGCCCAAGCCATGATTGACGGTAACTCCCGAGGATCCGGATCCAATTCTGCAAGAGTAAATTTTTTTTTTCATTTTCGCCTTTTTTTTAATACTTTTTGGAGTCGATTGCTGTACTAAGAATATAAGAAACATGCATTTTCTCTTTTTATTAGAATTTTCCATTACACCAAATTAAGCCACAGTAACGCGTGGCAGGGTACAGCTAGTATATAAATATATCTATATGAATATATACACATATATGATTACATCTATATGACTATATCTATATGAATATATATATATATATATATATATATATATATAGTCGTGCACGTAACTGCTCGACAAACAAAATGTTACTTGCAGACTACTATTGTGTAATGACGCCGTAAGTACTGCTTGTAAAAGCAAATTTTTGATTTCCTCGCCGAATATTTAACGAATTCCTTTGGAATAGTAAAAATAATAATCTCCATGTTCTTCTGTTTCATTTCAGATATTATTTTATATAATTTGATTTAATTTGATTTATCGATTTAAAAAATATTTTTTACAAAATCGATCCTTAAGAGTTTTCCAATCAAGCGAGTATTTATACCACCATAACATATAATAACTTACTGCTAAAACTATTACTACTCTTTATTTTTAACAGCGTCCGACTAACTGCTTGCTAAAGAGAAAGAGAGAGAGAGAGTTGTGCGAGGAAAAAAGGCAAGGTGTTTATATATACTCTCTCTTTTTTTTTCTCTCTCTCTATATATAATCTCCCTCTCTCTCTCATATATATATATAATGATATAAAGATGAACATCTGTGTGTGTGTGTGTGTGTGTGTGTGTGTGTGTGGTCACGTATAGGCTCCTATATGGTTGACTATTTTAAAAAAGCTGATTACATATAATGATAGAAGATGTATCGAGGATCAGGAATGGCTATGCTTGATCTGGCAGAACGATTGTTCATAAAAATTGTGGGGTCTGCGTTTGCGCCTGGCCCCCAAATTATGGAAATAAAAAATGAAAAAAAAAACACGTTTACAAGTGTTTTGATATAGATGTACATAAGAATACTTCGATAAGTATGTTTTAACTTAAAAAGGGATGATATAATAAAATTGTGGGGTCTGTGTTCGCGCCTGTACTCCATGGAAATATGGCACAAACTTTAACGATGACTTTTCATATCTATTTGCGTAAGTATACTTTGATAATTATGTTTCAGTTGAAGAACTATGGTATAATAAAATTATTGTGTGTTCGTTCGCGCTTGACCTCAATCTACTGTAAATATGTCACAAAGTTTAATAAGGTTTTTTTTTGAGGGTCCACAATAACACCTTAACTTTAATCTTAATTCACGTTAGCTTTTATTTATTTATTTTTGGAGTTGAATCATATTGTGTCGAATAAATTCACCTCATGAATTCACGTTCTTATTAAAGTAAAAGCCAAAAAAAAAGTGGCACTTTAGACAATTCTCGACACAAATTTTGCATAACTCTGTTTTTCCTTCTCCACTTGCACGTAGCACTCTTTCGAAAATAGATAAATAGTAAAATAAGAAAAAATAAGAACGTTACTTGTTATCGTGTCAAAAGAAGGATAATATCCTGCTCACGTGATTACGTATCTTTTTAAAAACATTTACATAACCTTTTTCTTTTTATTTATATATTGGTTTAAGCTTCTTTTGTCAGTGTACTAGAAGGAATTCAATTGATTACAACCCTTTCTGCATGTTCTTTACATTACAATAGTATAACCCTGGATCCGACGGCACACTACTACACCATTCAATACTGTAAAACTGAAACGAAACTGTTCTGCTTGAAAAGGGTGCCATTTTCTTCTTATTCATATTTATATCGATTCTTTGCTTTAAAAAAACTAAAGTTATTCCGTGTTTACTTTTTTACTATCCCATTTGGCTGTTTCGGATTATTTTACTAAAGTATGTAAAGCTTCATTATTTTTCAAAACTGTTTTTGTTTCTCTGTTTTTCGATATTTCGTCGATATTATTTAGTACGATTGTTTAGCAGAAAAGTCAATAAACGACTACTCGAAAAAATAAATATACAAGAAATAAATGTTACCATAGTCAATAAAAGTTCAGTTCATGTTTTTTTTTGTTTTGAAATAGTTTTTAATGCTCTTTACTTGAAATAATTTCAGCGAACTGAAATTAAAACGAAATTTGAGGCGATAACAACTTAAATGAATTTTTATATAAATTACACGTGCCATAATCGAATATTCATCAACCACAAAATAACGGAAAACATTAAAATATGTTTATAAATATTCCTTACGTTGACGGAACTCTCTTAAATTGTTAACACAGAATGCTCATGTACCCCTCCCTCAAATTAAAAACGGGGCTCTCTATTTCAAAGTCGCTGCCATTTCGATTTTTTAAAAACCGGTTCGTGAATGAAAAAAAAAGTTTTTACAAACTACTTAAAAATACAAACTAATGAACTTTTCTACCATAAAATTAACTTTTATTGACTATGGTAACATTTATTTCTTGTATATTTATATTATTATATATATAACATTTTCGCTTTGTAAGGAAACATCATTTTGTTGGTCACTCTTGGCTACGAATTGAAACAAAGTTGATATAAAAAATATATTTTCGCGAAAATTATCTTTACTTCCATCATATTTTGCTTAGGGTAAAATATTTGAGTATCAAAACCCATCTCTTTTTAACCCCCGCCTTTTCTTAACCTATCATACTTTCATCAATAACAGTCCATTTTCTGTAGGCTGTTTTTGAACCCAGTCAACGACGGGTACTTCTTCTAGTATATATATATATATATATATATATATATATATATATATATATATATATATATATATATTCAGTAATGTGATTGATAATTTAAAATTCAAATTAAAATTAAATTAAAAATCCGTTTCACAAGAAGGAACAACAACAAAATCAATAATTTGTACGATAGTTTCGGAAAACAATGTTTTTATTGTGGTAGACATTAAGCCACGTACAATATTTTTACATATAGTATTTTTAACAAACAAAGTTTCCTCATCAGCAAAGTATTTGGAAAGGTTTTTAATATATGTAAAAGACACCATAAATAAACCTAGCATTAAAAGTAAGGCAGATGTATCTGGAAAAAATTAAAATAAAGGTATGTATTTACTTGATAAGAAAATTAATACGTATGTATGTGTATGTGCGCACATGTGTGCATGTATGTATGTGTGTGTATGTGAGTGTATACATATGATTGTGTATGCGTGTGTGTGTATATATATATATCATCTGTTATCTATGCTCCATCTTGTTTGTGTGTGTACGTGCACTTATGTTTGGGTGACCGAATACATGTATGCATATGTGCTTGGATTAGAAAGGAAAGGAAACTTCAACCAATATATACATAAGGTGGGATGTATGAATATGTATGTGTATGTGTGATTGTGGGTGCATGTGTCCATATATATATGGGTGGATGAATGTATACGCATCTGTATGTGTGTGTATGTATATACATATGTATGCATATGTATAAGTGGGTAAATGTGTTCGTGTGGATATGGATATACGCGTATGTGTGAGCCCCTGCATATATCTCTCTATGTGTGTGCATGTGTGTGTGTGTGTATGTGCCTACATAGCATATGGATATTGGTGAGTGTGTATGCACATACATGTATGTATATATATATGTGTATGTACGTATATGTGTGTGTATATGTATCTCCTCCTACTTATTCTCCATCTTACTTGTGTGTGTGTGTGTGCGTGTGTGCGTGTACTTATGTCTGAATGATTAAGCGCATATATACATGCGGGTTTTGGTTGGGGGGAAAAAATAAAATAAAAATAAAAAAATAATAAAAAATAATAATAAAAAAAAATAATAATAATAATTTAAAAAATTTAAAAAAAAAAAATAAATAAATAAAAATAATTAACCAATATGTGCCTGACATGTTAGTGGTGGATGTGTGAGTGTGAGTGTGTAGGTGGGTATGTATATATGTATGCTCCTACATTTACTTCTATGTATATGCGTGTGTGTATGTGTATGTGCCTACGTGAGTGTGCATGTGTACATGTACATGTATGTATATGTATGCGTGTGTGATTGTGTGTGAGTGTGTGCTATACATGGGGAAAGAAAGTCCTTAAAAACCCTAAAAAAAACATAAAAACCTTCACCAAATGGACGAAAATCGCCCTCTTTGAATCTAACTTTGACCGGACACTTTGAACACTTACGGTTGGAGACAGAATCTCCGAGACCACACATCACTTTGAAAAACACATTTAGTATCAGCAGAGGTAAAAATAACTTTCCAAACTCCCATTTTAAAGAAAAACTTATTACGAAAACATCTGAAGAGAGCACACCCTAAGCTCGAAACGCGTTATAAAAATATTTTAAAATAAAAATATGATGAAAACCTTTAAAAAACCCCAACAATTGTTGATGGCTACACTCTTTTAAATATACATTTTTTTTTCTCTCGTTGGAACTACACAAATATCACTTTAAATATATATATATATATATATATATATCATAAAATATAGGGTGTCTCCTAAAGACACATACTAGATACACCGTGTCTTTAGAATAGTTAAGATTGAGTCATTAAACTTTACTCTCTCTCTCTCTCTCTCTCTCTCTCTCTGTAACCTATATGTGGTTGACTGATTTACGACATCACACTCTCACTCAAAACGAACTCGCTTATAGAACTCTCTAACGGGGAGGACGAGACCAGAAAAATCTCTCTTATATCCGGATGTTTCTTATATCAGGGTCTCTTACGTCCTGGTCTAATTGATATACATTTACACAGGCTCTAATTTGGGACCAGAGAGAATCTCTCTTATATAAGGATCTCTTATATCAGGTTTACACTGTATAAGCAACTTCATCAGAATATGAAAGGTCGCGTCGACTTTAATAGTCGGCTATTGGAAAAAACCATCATTGATAATGAAGTGGTGGAGCACTGGAGCAGGGTGATTTAGCACCACCAACGTTGTTTTCGCTCTGTCTGACTGCTATGCTCTGGTATAATTTCCGCGATTGCGATATGGGTGTTTATATTAGATTCCGAACGACTGGAAAGGTGTTCAACCAACTTGTTAGTGATGGGTTTGTTAGGAAGCTGTTGTATGCTGATGATGCTGACCTAGTGACACTCCTCAGTTGATATGCAATGAATGATGGATCTCTTCACGAATGCTTGTATCTGCTTCAGACTGACAGCATAAAGAAAATTGAGATCATGTACACTCCCGCTCCTGGGGAGCTATATGTGGAATCTGCTATCTTCGTCTATGGAAAGCGCCTTGAAGTTGTAAAAAATGTTGTTATTTTGATGCGGAAATAAGACAGAATTATCAGACTCATTTGAAAGGTTACAAGATAGAGCAGTTTAGCGGGTCATCGTGTCCGGCTTGATGACTATCGACTCCCAAAACAGTCGTTTTATGGTGAGCTCCTTCTTGGCAAACGTCTCCAGCTGAAGCCCAAAAAACGTTTTCGTGATGGCATCAAAGAGAGTCTAGTAATTTTTCATGTTCCTATTGATAGCTGGGTGCCCCTAGCGCATAATCGCAATTAGTGGAGGGCACTGATATACAGGGGCGCAGAACACTTTGAAGCAGCCAAGATAGACCGAGCGAAGCTCAAGAGAGCATGTAAGAAACGTCAAACCTTGTCACCCAATCATGGAGATCTTTGGATCTACGGGGTGTGTAACCGGGCTAAGTTGTCAAAGGCAGGTCTTGTTAATCACATAAAAGTGCACGATGATACGAGTTCCGTTGCTGTTAGTTTCTTCCGAACCAATGACGGTCTTAAGTGTCATGCCTGCTTGAGGGTGTCCAAATCTAAATACATGAAACTTAATACATAGGGTATTCGAACACGTACAGAACTTTATATTTGAGTTTTAGCCGGGGAAAATCGGTATAGAAGTGTGAAAATTAAAAAAAATATATATGCTAGGTGAAATTTGCATGTGTAACGTTATAACTATTGGTTCATGTTTTAATTTTTAGCATTGTTGCAAACATGTCTTCATAGTTCAGGCATTAATGTCAAAGGAAAAAATAAATCGTAAGCTAAACGTTTTGGTTTCGATTCACGGTGGTGGCGAACAAGTCGTTTTTTTTTTTGTTTTATTACTTTTTAAATCGTTACTATATATTGGGTTAAATATAATATTATAATAAATACGAAATTTGCATGAATCAAAATATCATATTTAAGCATATTTTACGACCGGTCAATTCCGAGCTGTTTGCAAGTCAGTATAGAAATACGGGAATAAAGGAAAAATCTAATTATGAAAATAAAGTGCATGGATTTATTTTGAACTCATTTTAACCGTCAGAAGATTTGTTAGGGTCTTCAACTATTTATCTTTTTTCATATCATTAAAAAACTTGTAATAGTTTCGTCGGGCAATTTTATACTAGCCGAATTTTGCGTGACAATCGGATTGTAACGTCGTACATTTATATCCACCTTGTGGCCTTAGTCGCAAAGTGGAAAAAAGAACAAGAAATAACTCCAACTCGCTATTTAGTTTGTACAACATTTATTTTTTCGTCGTTACAGCCATGACGTCAACCACGTGATGTAAATCGTTCACCACGTTTCTTCAGAGATTTCGAACGTTATCTCGTCTCCCTTGAGATCTTTGTCGTTCTTTGTTTATAGTTATTTTTCTCCCTACCTTTGACGTCACTTCTCATGCATTTACATCCGCGCATCTGCGCTGTTACAGGATCTATATGAATATTATGTTTTGCTTGAAAAAAACAACAACAATCTTATAAACGCAACACATACTATCAAATATTGACTATTATATTATTGTTGCAAATTAGTCCACTTAAGAAAATGTTGAAATAAAGACGAAACGTTGATGAATCTATATCATATTCCTCTCAGTCACTCTATGTGTCTGTTCGTTCCGCTTTTCTCGGAAACAACAGAGCTGATCTGGCTAAAATTTTGTTTTGACTTTTCTGAAGATAAGTTGTTGCGAACTAAATATTATAGCATGCGTTTGATATACAGTTTTTTTTACAAATGTATCACCACTTATCAAGGCCCAGACACCACTCGAGAATAAGATTTAATAGCGTACAGTTGTCAATTGGAGCATATAGTAATCGTCAGTGATGGAAATTCGGTAAATTTGTTAATTAAGTGGAACGGCTCAGTAAAAACTTGTTTACATTAGACTTGAAGACAACCATATTGTAGTCAGCTGGAAAACAGGAAAACGGAAGACAATTCCACAGGCGTGCATTTCTAAGAAAGGAGCTTTGTTCATGTAATCTACGTTTAGCTTTAGGCACAGATAAAGAGTGGAGGAAATTATTGATAGTGTTTTCAGCTAGGCGAGTGTGTCTTGTGAAAGTTTGGCGAGGGGGGACCATAGATTGAAGCTCAGTCGAGCACTGTCCATTAAAATAACGATAAAGCAGAGACAAACTCTCAACATCTCTTCTGTGAGATAGAGGTTGCAGGGAAGAGAAAAGGACATCTCCTACGAGGCTACGAAGTCTATTTTTGAACTCTATCAAGGCAGGACAAGTCATTTCTAGCAGCTCCTGCCCAGATGTGGAAATAGTACTCCATCATTGGACGTACCTGGCTCTTATATAGGTAGAGAATTGCATATGCAGTGATGTATCTACTGGATCGATAGAAGGATCCCACCATTTTTACAGCGTCCTTGGCAACATATTTGATGCACGTGTTCCATTTCAGATCAGGAGTGAAGGTCAAGCCCAGAAGCTTGTCAAAACATGAAGCCTTTCCAAGACGAAAGCTAAGGATTAATAAGAAATAGTCACCACCATATCGTATTTACTCTAGAAATTTTCTTGGAAACTGATAGATCGATCTACCTGAAGTTTTGTATATACTTTTGTTAAAAGATGTAGCGAAGTAAATATAATATGCGTTTGATGTACAGTTGGGGATTAATAGGAGTTAGTATTTTATGCAAAGATTAGTAGGAAATACCCCTATTCAACTATCGATTTAGCATAAAGCAACAATTTGTAGTCGACGTTCTATAACTTTTGCTCGGTTTTAACGAGAAAAATGTCTAGTTTATATTATACTAGTCTGGGTGCCCGTCGTTGCCCGGGTGTATGGAGGTGTGTGTTGAGTCAAAAACAAAAAGTGGTAGTAGACAGGCAGGTTCGAACCCGTACCGTGGAAAACGAAAAAAAACGTGACAAAAAAAAAAAAAAAAACGTGGCGTCTTTGCCTTTGCGTCAATCGAAAAGAGGAGATGACTTTCGAAAATATCGACGAAAAAAGCGACCCCTCCCTGTAGAAAAGTGCCCGTTTAAGGGTGAAAAAATGAATGTTTTTGGCCAACTGTTCGATATTTTTCGTCAGAGGGGTTAAGCTTCAAAACGATACTGATCTTGTGAAAATCCGTCGAAAGTTTTAGGCAGATATGCAAACATACATACATTTAAACAGACAGGTGTGATTTATATAATAGATATCTTCTTAGTCTGTTTGTCTGTCCGTTTCACTTTTTCTCGGAACCTACTTGGCCGTTTTGGCTGATAATTTGTATGTACCTTTGTTATAATAAGGTGCAGCAAACTAAGTATTGTTGTATCCGTTCGATACACAGTAAGAGATTACTATATATATGAATACGAAAGCGTGTGTGTTATTTTGTGTGTGTTTTCTTCCAAGTGATTGTCCTTTAATAGTTATGACCTTCCATTTCTTGTAATAAATAATTTTAACAAGAATTCTTCATAAGTTTTAGTTTCGATTTCGATTATAGCAGAAGGAACTGACGTTATATATATATATATATATATATATATATATATATATATATATATATATATATATATATATATAAGTTTTGGTTTCGGTTTGGATTGAAGATGATGCAGCCAAGTCATATGGATATATATATATTTTTTTGAACTGACAACATTATAATATATTAGACTCGATAAAAAAATTGACTATAACAATATATACAAGATCTGCATAAATTAAAATACCATATTTAAGCGTATTTTACGACAGGGCAACATCAATATGTTACATATGTGAAAGTAAGGTTTAATAGGGAGTAGTATTTAATGCAATAGTGGGCACAAATTTAACCATATTCAACCAACAACTTGACATAAAGCACCCATTCTAAGTCAAAGGACATTTTTGCTTTTCAACGGAAACAAAATCTAGTTTATATTATATTTCACTTAGTCGGTCTGTCTATCCGTTGCACATTTTTCTTGAAAACTTCTGGATCGCTCTGGTTGAAATCTTGAATGTCCCTAAAAGTTTAATATATAAAAAATTTCGGACTTTCTTTTTCTATTTTCGCTCTAACTACACACTGGTCTTTATTATAGAGTGGAGGATGATTATTTCCATGGTAGAGATAAACTTCCTCAACTCGCCACAAGAATCAAAAACGTTAAAGAGCACATGTTTTTATTGTTCGAAGACATAATTGTTTTACTATATAAAAAAGATCCGAGAATAATACGGAGCCTCTTAAAGCCTAACTCATTGTAACAACACTTGTTTATTGACTATCTACCTTTTATGAAAAAAAAAGCGAAACCGGTTTTTCAACTGCAATCTACTTGTCAACGCTTTGCAGTAACAATATGGAAATAATTGCGTTCTAAAATATCGAATCAATAAATAAAAAGAAAAAAGTTTCCAGAGCAAAAAGACGTCAGATATCTCGAAAGATTCTCTCCATATCTGATCTAAGTCTTTGTTATTTGAATAATCGATTAATGGATCATTTAAGAATGCAAATGTTGCAATATATTGCTCTTAATAATAACATCAGACAATCGATTTTTGGTTAATGTTGGGGGGGGGACACCCTAACGATAATAAAGAACTCTTCCATTTATTATAAAGACCGTGAGAATGTGTCCCCCGGCGTTAGCACAAAGGGTATACTCATGCCTTGAAATCGTAGCAGTTGGACTGACGTATAGCCACACTCTTTATTTGTTGTATTTGTTTTTCTGTTCAACATATTTTGTTTGTGCCGATTGCCGAATTGTGTTTTTCTTCTGGACTCGTACAGGATAATAAGAGTTGTTGCAATATTTTTTAACTAATGATAGGGTACGGTTCCTGACGGTCGGGAGATTCTATTTATCACCGATGCTGCTAGGAACTGACGAATCAAATTAATTCATGTTCTGCAACCAACCAATCAGAAACCAGAATTGCTCCATAAAAATTAAACCTTTTCTGCAGCAACCTCGCATGTGTTTTCTTCGTGTTAACACGGGGAGAATATTTTGCTCTGTGGCTTCCAACTTAAGAACTGTCTACTGAGAACCAGTCACCTCCAGGACTTGTATAGAATAACGAACCATCGGAAACTGTTCTGAAACTAAACATGGCTTTCAACTCAAAAAGAGTTGAGAATGTATTTTTCAAGATGTATCGAATCATTTTTTTATAGAAGGTACAAAATCCTTCATACAGTGTACAAGATTGACTCTGCAAAGCAGTGGGAAATGATCTCTTTTTCTCTGTGTAATCCCTCTCTTACAGAAAATAAAACGTTGCTTATCTTTCAGAAGGCACCTCACTCTTGGTGCAACACTCTACCTGTATTAGAGTCAAATAAATCCTTAGACTAATAGTGTCGCCACATCTAGAGGAGGTATCACTCGCATCATCCTTTTTCTGCTTTTACCGGATGAAAAAGAAACAACGGAGTTTACTGGGGAATGTCATTTTCGCTATTGCTTCAGCCTCTTTCTCATAGAAGAGATTTCCTTATCTATCTACTCTCTCGGTATTTCCAACTAAAATTCAAACTCTGACTCCTCAACTAAAATTCAAACTCTGACTCCTCCAATAAAACCTTCTCGGCAAAAAAACTCTTTATTACATCGATACAACGAACTATTCTTGTCTTTTTCTGGGTACCTAAATTTAGATTAAACATCCATGAACAGAATTTCTTTCCAAGAACTTCCACACGTTACCGCGGGAATCTTTTCTTACAAACTGCAACATGGCCGTTTTCAAGTCCAATGTGAACATATATCTTTTTAGTCTTCCTGATAATTAATAATAGTTCACAATTCTTTCGTACTACTCTTCCAATATCCACCTGAAATTCTCACTAACCTTTATCTTCGAGTGACTTTGGCCTTAGTAAGTGGGGATCCATTGATACGGAAACGGAAAAAGAAAAATAGATCGGCAGTTGCCCACATTTTAGTTTAAAATAGAAATGTACACATGGGATTTGTGGCATTGAAACAGTTTCAAACAAATTCGAATGGAAAACGTACAAGAGATCTTTACAGTTGTTTTAGAATTCAACTTCACCTGAGCACAATTTCGTACAGAAATGTCTTCCACGAAAGGACAAAAAATTAACTTCATGTAGGGCTTCACGGACATTACTGAAGCTATTATGTTTGATGGCATGCGCAAATGTTTAATGGCATGCGCAAATGTTTGATGGCATGCCTAAATGCTTAATGGCATGCGCAAATGTTTGATGGCATGCGTAAATGTTTAATGGCATGCGCAAATGTTTGATGGCATGCGTAAATGTTTAATGGCATGCGCAAATGTTTGATGGCATGCGTAAATGTTTAATGGCATGCGCAAATGTTTGATGACATGCGTAAATGTTTAATGGCATGCGCAAATGTTTGATGGCATGCGTAAATGTTTAATGGCATGCGCAAATGTTTGATGGCATGCGTAAATGCTTAATGGCATGCGCAAATGTTTGATGACATACGTAAATGTTTAATGGCATGCGCAAATGTTTGATGGCATGCGTAAATGTTTAATGGCATGCGCAAATGTTTGATGGCACGCGTAAATGTTTAATGGCATGCGCAAATGTTTGATGGCATGCGTAAATGCTTAATGGCATGCGAAAATGTTTGATGGCATGCGTAAATGTTTAATGACATGCGCAAATGTTTGATGGCATGCGTAAATGTTTAATGGCATGCGCAAATGTCTGATGGCATGCGTAAATGTTTAATGGCATGCGCAAATGTTTGATGGCATGCGTAAATGTTTAATGGCATGCGCAAATGTTTACTGGTGAACATGTTTAATCATATGTTCAGTGTTTAATCCCATGCTTACATATTAATCATCTGTATATAAAGTAGTAGCGTTTGTGTGTGTGTACAACTCTCCTACAGCCCACACTACTGAGCCGATCATAAGAAAACCTAACATGATGATGGTTCCCACATCTAGGGATGCACATCAATTTTCAAAGTTAAGTTCAAAGCTCAAGGTCATAACCTTTGTATATACTCTCTCCTACAGTTCACACCACTGGACCGATCATGACCAAACCTAACATGATGTCTCCGACCTAGGGATGGTGCACACCGTTTTCAAGGTCAAGGTCAAGGTTGGGACTTTGCTGCACGCTCGGGTACCCGCAAAGTTTCGCGCGATTTTCTTTGCTAGTATTCTATATTTTATTCCGACATACATATTAAGTTATGAAAATACAATAATGCGACAAGTTTTTTTTATTTTTTATTTTTTAATCTTTCTTTTTATTCAATTTTCACCCCAACACAAGGAACAGTGCCACTTTTAAGCAGGGGGCTACTATCAGGGACTTAATTTGCAGGGACATTATGAAGGGAGATGAGTAGAAAGATGTTTGTTCACATTACACTTGAACTTCTGCATATCAGTACAGTTGGGAAAACAGAATCCCGGAAGGGAGTTCCAAATACTTGCAGTTCTGGGGAAGAAACTATTGGAGTAAAATGTTTCCTTTCACCTAGGGATCTCTACTGTAAAGGGATGAGACTTAGTAGCTTGTCGGGTTTGTCGGGGTATTTACGTCGAGGAGATACACGTGTTTGCAGTTCGTCAGAGCATTCACCATTAAAATACTTGTAGAACAGGCAGAGGGATGCAATATCTCGTCGATGGGACAGAGACTGAAGACTAGATGACAGTTCAGGACCTATCAGGTTGGCGACTCTCTTTTGAGCCCTGCCCAGGAGCGAGAGACAAGTAGCAGATGCACCAGCCCAGATGTGACAACAGTACTCCATACATGGGCGAATGGTGGCCTTATAGAGGTACAGGATACTTTCAGGCGTTGATAGTTTTCTAGCATGGTAGATTGGCAATGCTCTCAATGTATCTATTCTACTTCATATTCCCTGTAAACGTTAGGTCGAGGAGTTTAAAAGAAGTACTTGAAGGCAATGTGTTCTTTGCCATTGCTATTAGTGGTAGAGAAGGTTTATTGTAGTTGACGGAAACAAGCTTAGTCTTAACAGCATTGAATGTGACCATCCATTTTTGTCCCCATTCCACTACAGATTGGAGGTCATCCTCTAGTGTTTCTGCCATTTCCTTGAATATGTATTCATTTGTTTTTCCATCATATCTGTTATAGAGAGTGGTGTCATCGGCAAATATACCCATCTCCGAAAATATTTCATCAGGGAGGTCATTTATGAATATCAGGATTAATAGAGGTCCAAGAATAGACCCCTGAAGTACTCCCGCATTTATGTCATATTGTTTAGATGTACGACCGTCGAGGACAACTTGGATTTTTCTCTTACTTAAGAAGGATTTAATTACATTATGAATTCTTCCAGTGATTCCATATGATCTAATTTTCTTAGAAGACCATCGTGCCATACCCTGTCAAAAGCCTTAGATATATCAAGGGCTACCGCTCTACCCTCCCCTGTTTTGTCCAGTGAACGGTATATACGTTCAGAAACTATAGTTAAGATATCTGCTGTTGAACGGGCTTGCCTGAATCCATATTGTTTGTCAGCCAGGAGTTTAGCAGCTGTTAGGTGCTGAACTAGGGCTTGATTAACTAAGGACTCAAATATTTTGGCGAAAAGCGGGAGGAAATGAGGCGATAATTTAGTGAGTCAGTTCTTTCACCAGAATTATTGAGGACTGGTACCACAGAAGCGATGTTCCAGCAGTCGGGAAAGCAAGATTCGTTAAGGCATTTATTGTAAAGTTTGGGGAGAACAGGAGCAACCTTGGCAGAGCATTTTTTTAATAGCACAGCCGGGATGAGATCTGGTCCACATGCTTTTGAGGTGTCTAGGTTTTTTATAATAGCATGTGCCTGAGAAGGGGTGATTTTCAAATCGTCTAGTGTGGTATCTGTTCGCAGAGGAAAATCAGAGAGTGAGTGGTGTACCGAGTTCAGTGCGGAGTTTGAGGTGAACCGACTGGCAAGCAGATTAGCCTTGTCAGTTGCAAGCAACCTTATGATTGTTTGATAGTGGGGGAATAGTTGACTGCCAATTATTTACTACGCTGTTGTAGATTTTACAAAAATCCCGGGTTCCTAATTCCTGTGTTTCGATGCGTTTTCTGGTGGTTTCAGGGTATCTCTATCACTCTCTTACAATTATTTCTAGCTTCTATAAACTTCTGTTTATTTGAGCTGGACTTATGTCGGTTGAATCTGCGGAACGCATGCTGCCTTTGACAAATGGCAGCTGTAGAAGCAGAAGTAAACCATTGGAGAGAGTGGGGCTTGCTATAGAATTTCCGTGCGGGAACATGTGCTTCAATTGCAGTTATGAACCATTCAGTGGTCTCATTTGCACACTGTTCCGCTGGAAGAGTAAAGATATTTTGCCATGGGGCATCTCTGTTGAATTCCCTGATGGCTTCCCAATCAGCCTTTTTGTAATACCTCGTTGTTTTGAGTAGTGGGCCTTCAATTTTAGGGCGAGAATTTAGGCTGATTTCTACCATTATCACAGCATGATCAGCATTCCCGACTAGGCTGTGGGCATTTGTTGTACAATCATCAGGAACTGTTGTCAGAAAGAGATCTAGAAGTGAGGCTGTTAATCTTGCTGGTCTGGGAAACGTGTCGGAAATGTAACCATCCGAGATAGGGAATGGGATATAGAGAAGCTATGTGTTGTGCTACCAGCTACGTCTGTGTGATTAGAGAATCCTAGCCAGTTACTGTGGTAGACATTGAAGTCACCAAATACATGTACTTGTGCGCTAGTATCCAAGGAGAGTGCTATATCTATGCTGTCTTAGACTTTGTTTATTAGGGTACAGTCTTGGGTTGATGGAAAGCGGTAGAGAAAATACAAGTAGCTAATTATGTGTTGCATATTTAGTCTGAAGCACATGAAGGCCTGGTCGTGTGATTCTAGTTTTATTTCTCTAGTCAGGAAGAGGGTGTTACGAATATAGACTCCAAGCCCATGCCCAAGCATATCCAGAGGCTAATCCCCTAAAATACTTTCAGATATCTTAAAGAAACTGAAATTTGAGAAATATTTATTAATTGACGTACAATACCCATAGTTAAAATTTCACAAAAAATCGTATTTGATTTTTAACAAAATGCTTCAACGACTTCTCGCTATTTACATAAAACTAAATTAAAACAAATTTATCCCAAATTACTCATTCTAACGCCTACTAAATATGTTCAGATTTTACATGATTGGTTGTTGTTTTTTTGTTCAAAAGTGAACCATAGACATATAAAAACGTAAACGTATCCGCGCACTTAAGTTTATATCAATATACATAAACGCACATCTTATTTTATGTACACATAGATATATAAACAGTTTACTTGTCATAAATAGAGACCTTTCTTAAAGAAATACATATGCCTAACTTCAAAGAAATAGAAGATTTATATGCATACATATGTTAGCCTGACGATCATTTATAGTAATAAAAAGCTGAAACTTCTGTGTATCTTAACTGTCATAAATGTATTTTCGTAATAATATATACATACATCTGTGTGTGTGTATATATATATATATAAAGTTATGTGACTATCTGTCTGTCTGTCTCCATAGTCTCAAACTCTATCTCTGCCGAAACTAGGGGCCGCAAATGATTGTGATCGGTCTTTAGCCGTTAAACATAGTTTTTAAGGGGTCAAAAATTAGTCAAAATTGAAAAAGTCGTGTACATTAATCTTAGTTTATTTTTCAGTTCATATGCGTGTTATGTTAGTACAGTGATAACACCATCAGCTTTGAATGCTACAGATTTGCTTTCGGTTTCGATTCTAGCAGATTGCAATCCCATAAATTTTCTTTTTACTTTTGAAATCACGACTCTATAATAATATATACGAAATGTGGACACATTAAAATATACTTAAGCGTATTTTACGACCAAGAAATACAGGCGCTCCCGCCCCGCTAGTATATATATATATATATATATATATATATATATATATATATATATATATATATATATATAGCAATTAAGCTACAGAGAATTTAGTGAGGATACATCAGCCTATAACAATAGCCTGACGAATCCTCACGAGGATGAAACCTAGAATGTGTAGGGTAATTTTCATACATATTTTCAAACTTCATGACCTAGCTCTATTTACATAATGACCACTGCAGAAGTAAATATTAAAAACAAATATATAACACTTTATGTAGATACACGAAATAATATTTATCTATCTATATCTTCTATCTATCTATATTCATATAAATCTATTTTTTTGTGTGTATTTATGTAGATACACGAAATAATATTTATCTATCTATATCTTCTATCTATCTATACTCTTATAAATCTATTTTTGCTTGTGTATTGATATTCGTATTAAAACCCCGTTTTTCTATTTATCTAAAATAAACATGCAATTTTGTTATATATGGTTCGTGAAATTGTATTCAATACAAAAGATCTAGCTAATTTGCATATTCTTTTAAACATTCATTTTAATATATTCCCTAATAGTTTTTTTTCGGTTTTCTCATGCGATGATAATCTTTAATTAACTATAATGTGCAATTATATTAATGCAGATATTCTACATGATTTATACTTGCGTAATATTTGCGTAAAAAAAGTTTATAGTAAACATAAACCTCTTTCTATATATATTTATGTATACGTATATATTTGTGTTTAAAAATGTTTGCCTACCAAACTCTTCCGTCAATTTTCTTTCTGTTCAAGTCGCTGATAGTTTCAACATATATTATTAAAGAAGAAAAAGTGCGACAGCCAACAGAAACTAAGATACACTTCTAAAGTATTTTTCTCCTTAATTCTATTTTAATGTAAAAAAAACAACACAAATTCCAAAAGGTTTTGTAGGCAAATGTAGAGTGAAGTAATAATTAAAAAAAAACACTCTATTAAGGGGTCTTTCAGTCAATGCTTTTCAGAAATAAACGTCGGCAACGGGGGGAAACATCGTTTATGAACGGTGTCAAAAAGATAACAAATTACTAGCGAGGCTTAGACAAAGTTGAGAAGTTTTGAGTTGGAAGAATAGCAGAGAAATTGGATTGTTGCTGGCATGTTTCATCCACTGTGTGTGAGGCTGAGTTGATCAATAAGGTGTCAATATAACTGAAATATACTCAAATAATTTTAGGATTACAACAAAAAAAAGAAGAAAATATTGAAATAACAAAAGATACAGATCAAAATTAGCATAAAAGGCATCAAAGCAAGCCCCGAGCACAGTCGGGTAATACTGCTAGTGTATATATATATATATATATATATATATATATATATATACATTGTGTGTATTGATATTCGTATTAAAAACCCATTTTTCTATTTATCTAAAATAAACATGCAATTTTGTTATATATGGTTCGTGAAATTGTATTCAATACAAAAGATCTAGCTAATTTGAATATTCTTTTAAACATTCATTTTAATATATTCCCTAATAGTTTTTTTTTCGGTTTTCTCATGCGATGATAATCTTTAATTAACTATAATGTGCAATTATATTAATGCAGATATTCTACATGATTTATACTTATATATATATATATATATATATATATATATATATATATATATATATATATATATATATATTCTGTTATTGTTGTTTTTTTGTTGTTTTTTTTTCTTCTTCAAGCGATACATACGGTTAATATTGGCTGCGCCTCGGAGCTCATTTTTTTTTTTTTTACTTAGAAAGTCGACCTTTTTAATTTGGACGTATATAACATTTTTATTTATTTATTATTTTTAAAACAGTAATCTACGTACATATATATATATATATATATATATATATATATATGCTATTTATAGATGGGTGCTTGGTGTTTTATATATTGTGCTTCAAGTATTTTTAATTTTTTACAATTACTTTCTCGTTGCAAAATCCTTGTGTTGTCCACGAGGACCTTGCAACGAGAAAGTAATTTTTAAAAATTAAATATACTTGAAGCACTATATATAAAAAACCCCAGCACCCATCTGTAAATAGCATTAATTTTGAAAGTAGCAATAATGTGCTGAAATGTTTAGCATAACCAGTATACGACTGGTTTTACTAACATTGCTTTTTATCATCCTAATTTTTAATCGAGATTTTTATCACTCGTAAATGTATATTTTAATCGACTTTTCATTGACTCTTTTTATCATTCATAAATATATATATATATATATATATATATATATATATATATATATATATATATATATATATATATATATATTTATATATAAAATAAAATAATTTTTGGATTTACCGTCATTGGATTATTTACCTTTCACCAGACTATCCATTCACGTGTAATCACCCTTTTCTTCACCATATTCCATCTGCTTCACTTTTTGTTATCAAGTGAGATCTTTGACTTATTTGTAGTTTCATCAAATACTTTTGTATGCGAAATCCGATCCCGCGTTTTGCTAATTCCTGCTCTCTGAGGAAAAGGAAAGTATTTCTTCGAAAATCCGCTGATTAAGGACTATCCACTTATCAAGTGATTCCTTTTCAGATTAAATATGTTTTT
>NC_136482.1:154300993-154328493 GCF_053919585.1 Euprymna scolopes | reverse complement strand
AATGTATGTATGTATGTTTGTATGTTTGTATGAGTGCTTGTGTGTCCGCTAAAAACTTTCAACAGACACGACGAAAATTCACAAACCCGGTATCATATAGAAGCCCCACCCTTCGCACGAAAAATATCAAAAAATTGGCCAAAAACGTTAATTTTTTCACCCCGAAATCGACAATTTTCGACAGGGGGGTTATTAAAAACGGTCCTCTCGTGACGACGACCGGTTCTACGCATGCGTCAGATGACGTCATGACCTGATTTAGTTTAAATAGTTGAAGAACTGACTAAATTACATGTACGTCCTGTTAGCTCAGTTGGTTAGCGCGTTGGTTCATTATTTAAACGTTTTGGGTTCGAATCGTGGTGTGAGATGTCTTTTTTTCGATTTTTTAAATTTAAATATTGAACCAGTGTTATCTAAGCCATTTTTTACGTAACGCTCGTTTTTCTGTTTTTTTTTTTTAATTCGCTTATCCATTCCCGACCACACACCCAAAAACACCCGGGTACCCACCGATTTTTTAAATTTTAATATCGAAACAGGCTTATTTAAGACATTTTTCACGTGTTCGTTTTGCTGTTTTCTTTTTTGTTTTTTCGATTTTTACATTTAACATCGTTCGTTTGCCTTACGTTATTTTTTGTTTTGTGTTTTTTTCGATGTGTAAATTACCCCCCCCCCTTAAGTTTTACCGTTCGTTTTTATGTTTTCTTTTTTTACTTCGCTTATAACAAACAAACCTGGTCATTGACCACATTTGCTTAATAGCTATTGCTTACGTCGTCGTCGTTGTCGTAACGCTATACGACTTCCGTGCGGGCACCTGTCAATTTGGTTCTTACTTAAATAAATTCAAACATCTTTCAGTAACTCATTCTGGCTGCCCGAACGGTTCATGTTTTTTTTTCACATTTTATTTTCAAACTTCGCCGGAGAGCTTCGGGTTGTATCTTACCAACTGCCCCCCCCCCGGTTTCTTTTTTATTTAACAGAATACACACCTCCAAACACACGAGCAACGCCGGGTACTCCCGCTAGTATAATATGAAGCTAAATGTGTGTGTGTGTGTGTGTCTGTGTGTGTGTGTGTGTGTGTGTGTGTGTGTGTGTGTGTGTGTGTGTGTGTGTGTGTGTGTGTCTGGTAACGAATAGACTCCTATATAGTTGATTGTTTTAAAAAAAAACTGATTGAATATAATGATAGAAGATGTATCGAGATACAGAAATGGGTATGTTTGATCGGGCAGAACAGTGGTTCATTAAAATTGTGGTGTCTGTGTTCGCGCCTGGTCCACAAAGTACGGAAATAAAAAAATTAAAAATTAAAAAAAAGTTTACAAGTGTTTTTGCTATAGATGTACATAAGAATACTTTGATAAGTATGTTTTAACTTAAATAGGGATGGTATAATAAAATTGTGGGGTCAGCGTTCGCGCCTGGCCTCTATAGAATGGAAATAGGCACAAACTTTAATACAGACTTTTCATATCTATCTGCGTAAGTATACTTTGATAATTATGCTTCAGTTTGAAGAAATATGGTATGGTAAAATTATGGGGTGTTCGTTCGCACCTGACCTCCATAGAATGGAAATATGTCACAAAGTTTAACAAGATTTTTTAATATAGATCCACAGAATATTGTGATAAGTGTTTCAGTGTGAACAGGTATGGTATAATAAATTATGGGGTTTATCTATTTTATTTTTACTTTCATCATATTTTGCTTTGGTTTTGATCCCCTCCAAATTCGAAGCTATCTCTTTACAAGCCTTCCTTTTCATAACCTATCATACTTTCATAAAACAGAGTCCATTTTCTGTAGGCTGTTTTTGAACCCAGTCAAGGACGGGTACTTTTGCTAGTATATATATATATATATATATATATATATATATATATGTTACATGTTTCTCTCTCTTCCTCTCTCTCTCTCTCCATCTGAAAATAATTAAATTAATTTTTAAATAGTTATATTAATAATTAAATACATATATCCATACACACACACACACACACACACACACACACACACACACACACACACACATATATATATATATATATATATATATATATAGTACAAAATTTTGCTAAAATTCAAAGACTCGTATTTTTTATAACTTTCGTATATTACACCATGGATTTCCCTTATTACAGTCGTTTCGTTAACAGGCTATCTCTTTACAACCCTTCTTTTTCATTACCTATCATACTTTCATAAATCAGAGTCCATTTTCTGTAGGCTATTTTTGAACCCAGTATACGACGGGTACTTTTGCTAGTATATATATATATATATATATATATATATATATATATATATATATATATATATATATATATATATTGGTGTGTGTGTATGTGCTTGTGTGTTTGTGTCTGTATATATATCTATATATGCATTTATATGTATATACATATATACATACATATACGTGTATGCATACATATATATGCATATATATTTACAAATTTATACATATATGTACATATATTTTTATACATATATACACACATATATATACATATATATACATATATATACACATACATATATAAATACATATATATACACACATATATACATATATATACATACATGCATATATACACATATATATACACACATATATACATATATATATATACATATACGTACATACATAGATATGATGATTAGTACATCTTTCCAGATGATCGCCGTCACATTCTGTTCTCCCAATCTTGTCGTCCATGCCATCTCAGATGACTTTGCACTCCCGCCGTAGTTTTGCACATGTTGTACCAGATGTGACCTGCAAACTGAGCAATTTCCTCTTTTTTATTGCATTTTCACCCCAAACAAGGCACATTGCCACTTTGTTGTAAGGGTCTACTATCAGGGAAATAAGCATCAGGGGTACTGTGTAGGAAGTTTGGCAGCAAGATGTCGGTTAACGTTACACTTGAACTTCTGCATGTCAGTACAATCGGGGAAGCAGGGACCCGTGAGGGAATTCCAAAGTCTAGCTGTTCTGGGGATCTCTACTGTGTACGGGTGGGATTTAGCTGCTTGTCGGATTTGTCGGGGGTATTTACGTCGAGGTTGCACAAGTGCTTGCAGTTCATCAGAGCATTCACCGTTAAAGTACTTGTAGAACAGGTAGAGGGATGCAACATTTCGTCGATGTGACAGAGGCTGACAGTTCAGAACCTATCAGATTGGCGACTCTCTTTTTAACCTTGTCAAGGAGCGATAGACTAGTGGCAAATGCACCAACCCAAATATGACAACAATACTCCATACATGGGCGAATGGTGTCCTTATAGAGGTATAGGATAGTTTCAGACGTTAATAGCTTTTTAGCACAGTAGAGAGAACCCACCTTCTTCGCAGCGGTTCTGGCAATGTTCTCAATGTAATTGTTCATACTCATGCTTCCTGTGAACGTTAGGCCGAGGAGTTTAAAAGATATACTTTTAGATAAATAGTCATTGGCCATTGCTATTGGCGGTATAAAAGGTTTCTTGTAATTATTGAAGGAAACAAGTTTATTCTTGGCAGTATTGAAGGTGACCAGACTCAAGGAATAGTATTTCCTCTGGAGGTTGAAGGGTGTTCCTATGAACAATCACATGTCTTCTCAAACGGGCAGTAGACTTGCAAACTTTGCCGCATGTTAAACATATCGTTTGTTTCGGACTAATAGGTGCAAAGTTGACCTGAACAGGAGTTTTGTGCGACTTAATGTGTTTGGTGTAGCCAGCTTTTGACAAAAGCACTCCTTCACAAGTGTCACATTTCCAGCTCTGTGTGTCATGGTTAAGACCATTACTTAAAATCTTTACAAATCTCTGTCTTCAGATTGCTGTGGGCCTGCTCTCTTTTCTCTAGAGCATCACAACTTTCACGAACAAGCTTTCGCCACTTCGGCTTTTGCAGTGTCGATCTCGATTTGTAAGACTTTCAAATTATTCTTTGTAGAGTCCCTGAACCTCTTCCTGGGCTTGTGTTGATGGCGCTTGCCATTTTCCAGCTCCCCGTAAAAAAATTGTTTTGGCAGCCTACAATATTTCATTCGAACCGGGTGGCCCATCCAACACATGTGAGAGCTGATTACAAGGGTCTCAATACTAGAGCAACTTCAGTGTCGGGTACTTGTGCTTGCCATGCTCTCACAAGGACTTCAGTGTCGGATTGTCACTTGATGTTTAAGATACGTCTCAAGCATTTTTGGTAAAATCTTTCAAGCCATTTAATGTATCTTTGATGCAATGTCCATGTCTCTGATGAATACAGCAGTGTGGTTAGCACAGGTCTTGTAAATGCAGATCTTAGTCCTGTCTGTGATGCCACGATCAGACCAAACACTCTTCTCCAACTTTCCAAAAGCTGCAGATGCCTTCTGAATTCGTCTGCGGATTTCAGTGTTGAGACAGCCATTCCTCGACAGAGAACTACAAGGTAAATAAATGAATCAACTACTCCCAGTCTAGCCCACAGACCATGATGTTTGGTTTCACGTATGATTGTCCCGATGCAGGAGTAAACATCACCTTTGTTTTAGACAGACTGATCCTCAGACCAAAAGCAGTGCAGGAGCCAGCAAAGCTATCCAGTATATGCTGCATATCAGTCTCAGTGTGCAACAAAAAAAACAGCATCGTCTGCATACAGTAACTTCTTGACTAAGAGATGACGCAGCTTGGTTCTGGCATTAAATCTTCTAAGATTAAAACTGCGACCTGTGGTTCGAAACTTTAACATGACACCCTTATCGTAATCCCGAAACGCATGAGCAAGTAGAGCAGCAAAATATATATAGAAAAGAGTAGGGGCAGGAATATCACCTTGTTTGACACCAGTGTCAACTGGGGTTTCATCAGACAATTTCCGTTAAACGAGACTAGAGCTTTCATGTCCCTGTACAGTGCCTTGAATATTCTAACAAAGATTGGAGGACACCATACTTTCTCTAAGATTAACCAGAGTGCATCCCTGTTGACGGTGTCAAATGATTTGGTTAAATCCACAAACACTTCATACAGTGGTATCTGTTGGTCAATGCATTTTTCCTGGGCTTGCCGGACTGAAAAAATCATATCCATAGTTCCTCTGCCAGACCTAAAGCCACTTTGTGACTCTGAAATAGCATTAGGACAAACATCCCCCAGTAACCTGTTTTATAGAAGTCGCGCGAGACCTTTCCCAGTAGCTTCCAAAAGCGTAATCCCACGGTAGTGGTCACAAACATTCTTCTGTCCCTTTCTTTTAAACAGGGTCACGAAGACACCATCAATCAAATCCTGTGGAACAGGAGCACCTTCCTAGATTTCCTCAACAAAACTAAGGATAGCATTAGCAATATTCACACCTCCAATGTTAGAAGTTCCACCAGAACACTATCCAAACCAGGTGCTGACTTGTGCGATAGCCAATTGCACCTCAACCAGACTAGTCAAACGATCCATTCTGAATATGATATCACATTGTGGTAGGCTATCAGTTGCATCAGCATCTACTGCTGAGGAATTGTGAAACATATCAGTAAAGTACCCTTGCCATCTTTTTAAGATATTTTCTGGACAACAGAACCATCTTTCGACATCAGAAGAGGTAGGAGGACCAAATACTTTGTCCAGGAGTCCATAAAATTCCTTCGAATTCTTTGCGTCAAACGCCTTTTGGATCAGCTCCGTTATATTCATCCACCATTGTTTTTTTTTCATTTTTCTTAGATCATATTGCAATATGGCTTTGACCTCTTTCTATTGTAGATTAATAAATTGTCTGTTTATTCATCAGCAACTGATTAATTTCAAGATTGTTGTCGTCAAACCAGTCCTTGTTCTATCCCTCTCGAAGCCAAGAACTTCAGCACCAGCAAAATAAACCTGAGTCTGGCGACATCAATACGGCTAGGCACCTTAACGTCACATTGACAAACTTTCTTGCGGGTTCGTAGATTACACTTTCCTCTCACCAACTTGTGATCCGTGTAACATTCAGCACTGCGCATGACACCAACAGTATATGCATCTCGAAGGTCGCGTTTTCGAGTTATGATGAAGTCAATTAGGTGACCATGCTTTGAACGTGGATGTATCCAAGTAGCTTCATGATTCAGTTTACGGCGAAAAAAAAAGTGTTACAGATAGCAAGATTAAATTCTGAACACAGTAGCTTAAGGCCATTAGCATTCATGGTACCGATACCATAGCGGCCAAGAACACTCCAGGTCTCATAGTCTTTCCCAACACGGGCATTGAAATCCCTAAGAATAACAAGATTTTCATTAATTGGTGTAGATGGAACAACAGAGCGCAGAGATTCGTAGAAACACAAGATGTCATATTGAAGGGTTGGTGTATATACCGAAAGAATAGTGATGAATCTCTTATGTAAGAGAGGAACACAAAGTTTCATGATGCGATCACAGATACTGGAAGGAAATTCCATAGTATCAACCAAGGATGTTTTAATCGCAAAACCAACTCTACCATTTCTACGGATACCCCCCGGTTTACCAGCCAGAAGCGAGTGTAACCTAATGATACCTCTGTCATTTAATCTTCTCCTGAGAGACGGGTCTCTTACAGAGCAGCAATATCTATATCAAGTCTCCATAGCTCTGCAGTGAAAAGCGCTGTTCTGCGCTCTGGACGGTTGGATGACGCTTTATCAAGAAGAGTGCGTACATTCCAACAGCATAAAGTGAATTTTACTCCTTTTTGGAGATTCATTTTACTCCTTTTCGGAGATACACACATATATATATACATACATATATACACACACACACATACACGCACGCACATATATATATGTGTATGTGTGTGTATGTATATATGTATATTTAGCTCTTATGCATAGATTATTGTATAACAATTAGATCACCGTCTCACTTACGTAAAGAACATTTAAAATTAAAATATTTAAATTCAACGTTATTTCACGCGGTTAATGGTAGCCGAATGGATACAGTCTTTGCTAATCGAGCCAGAAATAGCCCGTGTTGCCGAGTTCGAATCGGTCGACTGGTGTTAATCGTGACATCCTGCACTGAAGATTCCCGAAAGGATGAAACACTAGTTTCGGTATGTATTTAATTATTTTAGTAAAAAAATAATTATGACAGCCCCTTTAAAAAGCTTGACTATATATATATATATATATATATATATATATATAGTCCTGGAAGCTTTTTTTATCTGGAAAACTATACATAGATTTCTTTTTAATTTGTAGTGCTTTCTTGGAAAATTATTTTGTCATTTAATCTCATTGCAATCGTTGAATCAACCTGCTTTCTCGAACTCGCAATAATCTACAGTTTTCAAGGATCATCATTATTTCGGTGATTTAAATACAAAAAGTATAAATCAGCTGTGTTGATTAACGACTCCCTCCCTTAAACAAAAGAACAAGAAATGTTTCGGATATTAGATCCAGTTTTTTTTTAGGGGGGGGGCTCCAGATTAGCTAGTTTAACATATTCATGTTGTCGAAAAATGTTTTTCCGTACCTGCCTCATTCGTCCTTGTCTCCACAAAAGATAGTACTTATATTTTAATTACAAATCTACTGTAGTTATATGATTCGGATGAATTAAATATATACACCCCTTTCTTTGTTATTAATATACTTTTATATTTACAGTGTTATTTACTAATAATTTCTTTATATTCATTTTTTTTAATTTAAAAATAGATAAAATATTAAATTTTTTAATATACATTACTCACACTGGTTTGGATTTATTCTGGTGATCTATTTTCATTAGTTTTATATGATTTAAAAGCATCAGGATATCAAACAAATGCTTTATATAAATGTTTAAATATTTTACTTTTATCAACACCTTGTTTAAAGTCTGGGGTTACACAATCTTTTAATTTTAAAGTAACACGAGATATTTCTCAAAATCTCGACCATAATGCTCCCGTAAATATATACGTTTTATATGTGGCATACAAGCAACGTGAACGGGGGAAAGGTTTCTTCTTATCAAATATTTATTAGATAAAACTCTCATCCTCAATTTTTATATCTAAATGCAGAAATGTAGCTTGTATTCCTCTATGTTCACAATATATATATATATGTGTGTGTGTGTGTGTGTGTGTGTGTGTGTGTGTGTGTGTTGTGTGTGTGTGTGTGTGTGTAGGTATGTGTGTGTAATATTTTTTTATATCCATCAATAGATATATTTTTTATATACACCGATAGTTATCAGTATAGCTGAACTAACCTTCTCAGTGACACGCAATATGATTTCCGTTCTGCTAGATCTGCAGCAGATGTGCTAACGGTTATATCTCATAGAATTAGCGAATCTCTCGACAAAGGTTTCCTTTCTAGGACAATTGCTCTTGACGTATCAAAAGCGTTCAGTAAGGTATGGCATAAAGGCCTACTTCACAAGAATTCCAGCTACGGTATAACTGGGAATGTTTTCTCAATCATTAAATCATTTCTCTCTGATAGGCTCATAAGGGTAGTGGTTGATGGGGAGAAATCAGAGGCCCGCAGTATTAATGCTGGAGTCCCTCAGGGCCATCCTGGGCCCAACTCTCTTCCTGATCTACATCAATGACCTCCCAAAACACATACTTAAATCATTCGTTGACATGTATGCTGATGACACGACCATCTATGGCAACACATCAAAGGCCGTAAATGACAAAGTTCTCTCTGATTCTCTCTCCTCCGATCTTGAGCTCATGGTACAGTGGGGGAAGA
This sequence comes from Euprymna scolopes, assembly GCF_053919585.1. NCBI lineage: Eukaryota > Metazoa > Mollusca > Cephalopoda > Sepiida > Sepiolidae > Euprymna > Euprymna scolopes. The sequence goes on along the minus strand of NC_136482.1, from coordinate 154,319,769 downwards.
GGCGGCTGGTTACCTTTAATGTATCTAAAACCAAGCTCCTATCTTTACATCATCTACGCTCTGATCCCCATCTGGCATCAATTGAAATCGATGGCTCTCGTCTAGGGAAGACCCCATGTTTTGATAAGCTTCTGAGTTTGACCTTTACTCCTGATCTGAAATGGAACACGTACATCAAATCTGTTGCTAAGGTCGCTGGGGAAATGGTCGGATCCTTCTATCGATCCAGTAGATATCTCACTGCTGATGCAATTCTCTATCTATATAAGGAGCCAGGTACGTCCAAGGATGGAATACTGCTGCCACATCTGGGCAGGACCTGCTAAAAACAGCCTATCCTGCCTTGACAGAGTATAAAAAAGACTTCGTGGCTTAGTGGAGGATTCCCTTTTCTCTTCCCTGCAACCTCTCTCCCACAGAAGAGACGTTGCGAGCCTATCTTTGTTTTATCGTTATTTCCATGGCAAGTGCTCGTTTGAGCTCCAATCTCTGGTCCCCCTCGTCAATCTTTCACGATAAACACCCATCTAGCTGAAACCACTGTCAATAATTTTCCCCACTCATTATCTGTGCCTAAATCAAAACGTAGATTCCATGAACAAAGCTTCTTTCTTAGAACTGCACACCTGTGTAACTCTCTGCCGCTTGCCTGTTTCCCACCTGACTACAACTTGGATGTCTTCAAGTCCAACATAAACAAATTCCTGATGAACCGTCCCCTTAAGTAATGACACTTTATCAATTATCCAATACTAACAAATGCTACAACACTACCCCATTGATTACTGTAAACACCCTTATCCCCGAGTGGCTTCTGGGCCTTGATAAGTGGTGACCTCTATGTAAAAAAAAAACTCCGAAACCGAATAATAAGAATTCAAGCTTATAATCGTTTGGTCTTCGTGGCAACCATATATGCGAGGGAAATGTAAGGTTTTAATCGTAAACACAATAAGAAAGATAAATAACCCGTAACTTTGCTAAATTTGTATCTTTTATGATATTTGTTCAAAATGCTTGCCTTTAAAAAGGGCGTATCTTTAAATTCTAAGTTATTTATATGCAAAATTCAGTTTCCTAATCATTCAAATTTATATAAATAATTGAAAAATTGACAAAAATTAAAATATAAAATTATAAACTCCTTATATATATATATATATATATATATATATATATATATATATATATATATATATATATACAGACGGCCAAAAAAACGGCCGTGTAGCCGAAACAATAACGTAACTTAACAGAAAGATACGGTAATGATAAAAATAAAACGTATATATATATATATATATATATATATATATATATATATATATATATATATATATCATGAAAGGAAGACTTCAATTCATATTCATAATTAAAAATGTTTAAAATGAAGTCAACGGGATGAAGAGAAGAGAAGAAAAAATTGATTTTAATAAACAGTTATTTTATTTGTACATATTTCCGATTCCCATTCGTGTATTTTTTTTCTCTCTAAAACAAATCCCTCGATACAGCTTTGATAAAGCGATGGCGAAACTGGTCAGCTGACTTCCCCAATCTTTTGTTTCTTCTTTCTCTTCATCCCGTTGACCTTATTTTAAACATTTTTTTTTATCGTGAATTTAAGTCTTTCTCCATGATTGCTATATATAAATTTTTTACCCCTTAAAGAAGCACGATGTATATATATATATATATATATATATATATATATATATATATATATATATATATATATATATATATATATATATATAATAAATACGTATTATATACGTTTAAAACAAAAAACAACGCATTATTACAAAATAAACAGATATTTATTTTGTTTGAAATATATGTTGAAACATAATTTTCAAACAAAATAAACGCCTGTTTATTTTGTAATAATGCGTTGTTTTTTGGTTTTAAACGTATATAAATAATATGTATTATATATATATATATATATATATATATATATATATATAATACGTATTTATTTTATTCAAACTTAACCAAGGAACATAAAACAATCTTAACGATATATATATATATATATATATATATGTGTATATATATATATATATATATATATATATATATATATATATATATATATATATATATATATATGATCTTAAAACGTTGACTTCAACACTTCGAACTCGTCTCGTTTTTATTAACTATTTTAGAATCGTTCATTTGTTAAAAGCAGATTGCCAATCGAAAAATTATACAAAACATACAAAAAATAATAAAAACAAAAAACAAATGCAAATGCAACTAAAAAGCGGAGATGATAGAAATCATACCTTTGTGGACTATATGCTTTGGACTTCCATCAAATAAATATCCAGCGAGAAACACAAAGAAATACAAATGCAAATTGCATAATGGTAAAATGGTGAAAACGAGAGTTTATTCGTCTATCACATCAAATCCTACGAAAATATATTTAAAAAGAAACGTTTTCATGGCATCTGTGTATGTATTTCTTTTATTCTTAGACTTATTAAATGGGACACTAGCTGGAATAATTGTCACAAATGCATATGTATTTTTGTATGCATATAACTATTGCACTCATGGGCCCTGTAATAAATGCAGTATTTCAGGTATCGGAAATCTAGAAAAAAAAAACATACAATAAAAAGAAATAAACAACGGTGAAAACCGGTATGGTTTATTTATTATGAACAGCAAAAATCATCGATTTTGGTTAATCTATAATATAAATCTCACCTGTCTGTTTAAATGTATGTATGTATGTTTGTTTGTATAGGTGCCTAAAACTTTCGACAGAGGCAACAGATCTTCAAGAGATCGGTATCGTTTTGAAGTTCGTCCCTTGGAACGACAAATATCGAACCATTGGCTAAAAACATTAATTCTTTTACTCTCAACTGGGCATCTTTTTACAAGGAGGGATCGCTTTTTTCGCCAATATTTTCAAATTCATCCAAACTTTTCGATTGACTAGCCTTAATTTAAACCTACGCCACTTCCAGTTTGGCGATGGATGCAACAGCAAAGACGTCGCGTTTTTTCCAGGTCCTTTTCCTTCTTCGCGGTACGGGTTCGAGCCTGCCTATTTACTACCACTTTTTTTTTTTTGCTCAACACACACCTCCAAACACCCAGGCAACGTCGGGTACCCAAGGAAGTCTTATATAAAAGTAGAAAATGACATATATTTACTCGAATTCTGAGAATCTATATATATTACGTTATTTACGTAAGGTTCCAATATTATCTTATAACAAGTACGAATATTCAATGAATCTATCATAGATGTTGTGTTTTTATCAATCTGTATTGATATGAAGTATATAAATCTAATGATTAACTAGTACAGAAAGGCACATAATTTGCATATATATATATATATATTATTTCACATTATTCTAATTTATCCTATTTTATATATATATATATATATATGTTTATATGCATTTATACATTTATATATATATATATATATATATATATATATATATGTATGCATATATTTGGTCCCCCCCCCCCGACAAAAGGAGGGTGGACCTGTAAAAGCACATTTATCCGTTCGTCCGCTCGTCTGTCCGCACTCTTCTAAAAAAATACACCTTGGAATTTTGGAAATTTTGCGCAAACATTAAACATGATATGAGTAAAAAGGTAACAGAACGGGAAAACTCCGGTTGCCCCCCCAAGGGTGCCTTTCGGGTTAAAATTGCTAAAATTGACTCTTTTGTGCTTATTAAGAAATAAATGATGCCTTGGATTTTTATAAAACTTTCTGAATTGTTGTAACTAACTCATTTTTATATAATTTTGTTTGAGTGTGCCCCAGGGGTTCTTTTAGTAAATAAAATGCTAATAAAAGCATTCCATTTTTTGGGACTATTTTACCATATTTGTCCGAAGTTTTCTGTGTACGTCTATTTAGCAGTTTTGCAACGTGCTGAACTCAAATTTAAATATGTTAAGGCTTTAGTAACTTTGGGGGCTAAATACCGGGAGGGAAAATGGTGAACTTAGTCATTTCTTTTCTCGGATCGTGCAGAACTCAAATTCACATATGTTAAGGCCTAAAACTGCACCGTTTGTTCATTTTCACTATGATTTTACACCCTCTGGAAAATCAGTGGGAACAAATTCTGAATTTTATCATTTTTTATGCCTCATTCACTGTGCACTCACGGGGAACCAGGCATGCTTCACTGTTATGATTTTATAATTCTGAATTACAAATTGATCATCGTCATTCACATTCCTGTCTGAGTCAAATTGACCTTTTATGACCTATATTTATCTGTTCTAAAAATAGATGAAGAAAGATGGCTTTTTACCTGCCACATTCCCCTCTTTCTCCCTCGCCTTTCCTTTCCATTAAAAAATGTTAAAATTTAAAATGGCGTAATGAAAGGTAAATTAAAGGTATTTGCAGCTTCTCTTTCAATTTTCGGATTTTAATCGTGTCAAATCACGCTTTATTTCCGTCTGTTGCTATTTCTTCTGATGAGTTAAGGGCATGAATAGACTCACTCATTGATATAATAATTAAGTGATTGATTTTGCGCTACGAAACAGATACTGTCAAGAATTGTAAATGTCAACTAAATTAAAGGAATTAATAATAAGATGGTCAACATCATGAACCTTGGAATATAGTTTTTTTTGTTATTTATTCACTATATATATATATATATATATATATATATATATTAGTAAATCTCTCGACATAGGCTTATTTGATATATATATATATATATATATATGTATATATATATATATATATATATATGTGTGTATATATTAGTGAATCTCTCGACATAGGCTTAGTTTGATATATATATACATATATATATATATATATATATATACAAGATCTTTTTTTACATCGGCATCACCACTTATCAAGGCCAAGAGGCCACTCGAGGATAAGGGTTAAAGAGTGTACAGTAGAAACTGGACATTATAGTAATCGTTAGTAATGGAAATTCGATAACTTGACTAACAAGTGGAACGGATCATCAATAACTTGTTTACGTTAGACTTGAAGACAACCATATTGTAGTCAGCCGGAAAGCAGGAAAACGGAAGATAATTCCACAGGCGTGCAGTTCTAAGAAAGACGCTTTGTTCATGAAATCTACGTTTAGGTTTAGACACAGATATAGAGTGGGGGGAATTATTGATAGAGTTTTCTGCTAGACGAGTGTTTCTTGGTAAAGTTTGGCCAGGGCGGAACCATAGATTGAAGCTCAGTTGAACACTTTCCATGAAAATAACGATATAGCAGAAACAAACTCGCAACATCTCTTATGTGAGATAGAGGTGGCAGCGAAGAGAAAAGGACATCTTCTACGAGGCTACGAAGTCTATTTTCAACTCTATCAAGGCAGGACAAGTCCTTTCTAGCAGCTCCTGTCCAGATGCAGCAACAGTATTCCATCATTGGACGTACCTGGCTCTTATATAGGTAGAGAATTGCATCAGAAATAAGATATCTACTGGATATATAAAAGGATCCCACCATTTTTCCAGCAGCCTTGGCAACAGATTTGATGCACCTGTTCCATTTCAGATCAGGAGTAAAGGTCAAACCCAGAAGCTTGTCAAAACTTGAGGCCTCCTCAACACGAGAGTCATTCATTTCAACTGATCTCCAGCAACGGAATAGCTAGAAATGTCGTCTCAATTATTAAATCATTCCTCTCTGATAGGTTTATAAGAGTAGTGATCGATGGACAGGAATTACAATTCTAATGCTGGCATTCCTTAGTGTTCAATCCTAGGCCAAACTCTCGTCTTGATCTTCATCATTTCCCAAATCACATTCTTAAATCTTTCGTTGACATTTGTTTTTTAATTCCATTTTCACTCCAAACAAAACACAATGATATTTTGATGTAGGGGTCTACTATCAGGTACATAAGTTGCAGGGATACCATGCAGGGAGTTGAGCAGCAAGATGTCCGTTCACATTACACTTGAACTTCTGCATGTCAGTACAGTTGAGAAAGCAGGAACCCGGAAATGAGTTTCAAAGTGTAGCAGTTCTGGAGAATACACTATTAGAGTAGAAGGCTTTCTTGCATGTAGGGATCTCTACTGTGTAGGGGTGGGATTTTGCTGCTTGTCGAGTTTGTAGAGGATATTTACATTTATTTAGATGACACAACAATGTCAACACTTAAAAGGTCGGAAATGACTACGATCTCTCTGATTCTCTCTCCTCTGATCTTGACCACATAGTGCAATGGGAAAAAGTGTTTTTGGTTAATTTTAATTCATCTAAAACCAAGTTCCTCTCTTTCTGTAATCAACGGTCTGACGCACGTCTTGCACTAATTTAAATGAACGACTCTCGTCTTAAGGATGCTCTTTGTTTAGACAAGTTTCTTGGTCTGACTATCACTCCTGATCTGATGGAGCACATAGGTCAAATCCGTTGCCAAGATCGATGGAAAAATAGTCGGTTCATTCTACCGCTTCAGAAGATATCTCAATGCTGATGCAACCCTTTACCTGTACGATAGCTAAGTACGTCCTATGATAAAGTACTGTTGTCACTTCTAGACAGGAGGTGCACGGAGCACCCCATCCTCTTCTGACAGAATTCAATCGTAATCGAATAGGTGATGCCCTTTCTCTTTTCTGCGATCTTTTTTCCCCCACGGAAGAGATGTTCGAATATGTCTCTGCTTTATTGTTATTTTCATGGCAAGTGTTCGACTTAGCTCCAATCTATGGTCCCACCCCTAACCAATCTTTCACAAAATACATTCCTCTAGCCAAAATCACAATGAAAATTTTCCCCATTCCCTATCAGTGCCTGAATCAAAACGTGGATTCCATGAACAAAGCTCCTTTGGAACTGCCTGCTTGTAGAACTCTGTTTAGCTGGCCTGCTCTCGAGCTTACTACAATATTGCCAGCTTCAATTCCAACGCAAACAATTCTTATTGAACCGTCCCCTTAAATAATCTAATTCAAATTTCCACTACTAACGATTACTATACTATTGTCCCATTGACTACAGTACACACATTAACTCGTATCCTCGAGTAGGCTCCCAGCCTTGTGTGATGACCACTTTGTATATATATATATATAGTCGGGCAAGTAACTGCGAGACGAAACAATATATATACTGGCAGTTCAGCCTGGCTTTGCTCGGGCTCTATGTACGGTTCCTATTTACAATGCCTCCTCACGGGACAGAGTAAGACACCAGGGTAATTTTTTAACGTGGTGAAAAGAAACAAAAATTTAATATTGTCTCAGTCGTGAATGACTTCTCCTCCAGTGACAGAGAACAAGAATTGAAATGCAGCATCTGAAGAACAGATATTACACTGTGATCTCGGCCCAAAGGATAGGTGGCCTCTATTTATTTGCTTCCCCCACTGAGCAAATTAGGCACAAGGCCGTTTTTTATGTGAAGAGAGAGAGAGAAGGAGGGGGAAGGGAAAAGGAGACCAGCTCCCGAGAGGTGGGAAATGGGATGTGGATAGTGATTTGCCAGCTGGCCCATGTAGGGTTGCTCTTAAATGGACCAAAAAGATTGTCGCAAAGGCAATGGTATTTGATTGCAGCATCTGCCGGAACGGATACTACACTTTGAGGTATTTATTTGCTCCCCACTGAGCAAATAAGGCACAAGGCCGATTTTTTAAGTGATGAGTAAAGGGGAAATGGAGACCAACTCCCCGGGGAGTAGGGGGGGCTGGATAGTGACAATTGGTATGAAGGTTTGCCCTTAATTGACCAAGGTCTTATATGTAGGGTCGTCCCCACATATGGTCTTTGTATGCAGTATCTGCCGGAATAGATACTACACTTTGATCTTAGCCCGAAGGCCACAAAGGCCCTTCCTAAAGAGGGGAGGTCTGGGCTCTATGTACGGTTCATAACTTTATGTGCATATGTATATATATTGAACTGTTTCAACTTTGAGCTTTCGGCAGCCAAATTTTCGCCCAAAATCTGATTAAAAAACTTGCTGCATGTCTGAATACCCTTTTTGTAAAATTTCAAATGTTTAGACCCCAAAAAAGCTGAATAGTTTGTTAGAGACCACAAAGGTAAAATCTTTTGAACTTTGACTAGTTGGCAGCCAAATTATCAGCCAAAACCAGATTAAAAGGCTTGCTCTATATCTGAATAAACTTTATGTAAAAGGGTAAATGTTTACACCAAAAATTGGTTGATTAATTTAGTAGAGACTGCAGAGGTAACGTTTTAAAAAATTTAAATCACAATTTTGACCTCTTAACATTTATTGTTTTGGGCTCTTATCAAATTAAAAAGTTTGATCCATATCCAAGTAACCTACATCTAAAATTTCAAGTGTTTAGACCCAAGATTGGAGGAGGAGTTTGGTAGAGTTTTCAAAGATCAAATCGTTAAACTTTAACCCCTTTGATAGCCAAATTTCTGGCCGAAAACCGATTAAAAAGATTTTACACAAATCTCAATACCACTTATGTCAAATCTCGAGTCTGTAGACGGAAAATTTATTGAAAATTGACAGAGTAGTTTGGTAGGGAAATGTACACACACACAAACACACACAGAGACTTTTATAGATATATAGATATATATTATTTTGCTTATAAAATAGTTATCCACGTATACGTATTTCGTCTTATCTAGGGCTTATCAAGAGGTACGGCGAAATACGTGTCCAAGGATACCTATTTCATAAGTAAAATAAATAAATAACAACATACATATGTATATGTGTGTAAGAATTTAGATTTATATTTTTATATATATATATGCTTATGTATATATATATATATATATATATTACATAAGAATATATATATATATATGCTTATGTAATATATATATATATATATATATATATATATATATATATATATATATATATATATTTATATATGATTATGTAAAAAATAGTGGGCAGTCATTCAGATCTTAGGGAGACTACCTCTCGGTCTCTCATAGGAGACATTTTATACCGAATTTAATTATCATTGAAACTAATAAAAATCGACATATATATATATATATATATATATATATATATATATATATATATATATACTTGCAGGAAGATTCGACGTTGTCTGGGATTTAATGAAGATAAAAAATATTCCACCCTCTTATTGTCATCGACATCGGTAAACGCACCTATTTGTTAATTAAATCGATTAATCTTCTGCCCCAGTTAGGGAGCCCACATCGCGGTGTACAAGGAGAAAGTTTCACATGTCTCCCCACATGACTTAATCCACAATACATTGAGTCAGCATTGCACTGTAGAGAATCTACTGTTGATTTTATCAAAATTATTTGTAAATAATTCCTTCACTTAAATGAATGTTAGATTGCAAAGGTATGTTTACTATGATCGAAATCGGATTTCCTTCTTGAATCATAAATAATCGATTATCGATTTTCGATAATTATCAGATTCATCCCGACAGAAAAAAAGCTGGAAAATCTTAAGTATGATAAAAAGAATGAATGATGGATTTGTTCAAAGGGTTATAACTCATCCATACTAAAATCAAATTAATTTTAAATTTTTTAGATTAAGGTAAACAATTGACGATAAAGGATTATTTAGCGAAATTATAAATCTCAACCAAACGTAATTATAGGTTTAGAATTAACCAATACTAAGAACTATAATTCAAGTAGTAATAAACTTTATTATAACAGTTAAGTAGGCTTAATTATGTATAATTTCAAATTCAAATTAATAAATGATTTAATATAACCGGGAATTGTAAACTTTTCTTTTTAGTTTCGTATATGCAAACATGTGTGCTATATTATTATTATTGATGCTAGTTTCATAAATATGCATACATTAATCATAATTAATAAATTTACTAATTATTAAATAGAACATTTTTGGCAGATATATACCTAAATTAATAGAACTTGTTAGTACGAATAGATGGGTTTATTGACTTTATTTCTAAATTCAAAATGGCGTAATGGAAACATATAAGGTATTTCTCTTCCAATTTTCGAATTTTAATCATGTCAAAACGCACTTTATTTCCTTTTGATGCATTGATTGTTGCTATTACTTCTGATGAGTTAAAGTCAAAGTAAATTCACGAATTGATATAATAATTAAGTGATTGATTTTGTGTTACGAAACAGATACTGCCAAGAATTGTAAATGGCAACTGAATTAAAGGAATAAATTGAAAGATGGTCAACATCATGAACTTTGGAATATAGACTTTTGTCATTCATCTCTCTCTCTCTCTCTCTCTCTCTCTCTATATATATATATATATATATATATATATGTATATGTATGCATATATATGTGCATACATATATATGCATACATTTTATGAAATTTCACACACTATATGTACTACATGTAGTTAGCTGTGTTCGATAATCGATAATTGCAAAAATTCCATGAAAGAAGAAGCAGATAATTTTTACCAAACTTAACACCATACACTTCACATCACAAGTGCAGTTAAGAAGTCTTATTGCCATACAAGCCGAAAAGCCATTCATATGAAATCAACAAGAGGTTCTTGAGAATGACAGGGGTTCGCTCGTAATAAATGTTTATGTTTAAAGCATAAGTGAACAATGATACTTGACTTTTCATTTTAAACCTAAATTCAAGCAGAAAGGCCAAGCATATAAAACCAACAGTATGTTCTTTAATATGGCAGGGGCGCTGTATTGTATCATTATATCTGTATTTGATTGAAATTAAAAAATATTTCAGTCTAGAAGGATTTCTCATTCACTGACTTAGAACAGAAGTGTAGTATCAGAACAGATACTGCACTTGGCTCCTCGCTGAAAAAAACAAAAATCCATATGATAATGCTGCGTAATTTCTTTCGATTTCTGCAAATGCTTAATTGTTTCCGTTTTTTACCAAACGTGAACTTTATCTAAACTATCGATCGTGTTCGATTCTTCGATTTTTTTTCTTTCTTTTCTTCTCTACTTCTCTCTGAATGACTAAGAAACTCTCGCGAATGGAATCGATTGTAAAGAAAGGGAAGGAAATTATTGTCGAACGTCGCCTCGACAGCCACCCGGATTTTATTCCGATACCGAGTGGGATATAATCAGCTTGCAGTTATTTTCGGGTTGTTTCCACCCTGTTTGAATGTCAAAATGCTACCGAAACATGGCCTTCGGATTTTCTTCTCTGTCGGTTCGCTCGGCTTTCATTCGAAATGTTATCTGATCACTTCACAGCCTTGTCGAATTCTTATTGATTCCTTCTGAATTAAGCTGAGAAAAAAAAAAAAAAAATAGAAATCAAACCTAACCTTTCTAGTTTCAAGTTTTATGGCCTGAAAACATAAAACACGCTTTTTTTTTATTATTCAATGGTTAATCAGTTGTTGTGTTCTACACATTGGTTGGATTTCTTTGCTTTTCGTCACGTATCGAATAAACATCCTTTCTTTCTTTTTTCTTTCTTTCTTTCTTTCTTTCTTTCATTATGAAATTATCTCCCCTGGATTCAATTAAATGTCGATTGTACAGTTTGAAAATAGAACCTTCGTTTCAAATGCGAAGATTTAATGAACACTTCTTTTTATAGACTAGGCATGCCATTGAACAAACTTATTTGCGGCTCGCACAAACAGCGCCTTCAAACAAAGTGGGAGTGAAAATATTAAAATACGAAGCGTGACAAACAGATAGATAGATTCTCTTAAATACTGCACTAACAGTATTCACTTGGCTGCAAATAATTTCAAATATAGCCATATTTACATATTTGTCTTGAGAGAAATGTTAAAAGTAACAGTTGAAATACGAATTCAAGTAATAATAAAAACGAAAAAGCAAAAAACTGTTAGCACAGTGGTGTCTTCTAAAGAAAAACAAAAATTGTTTTTACAGACAGTTGCAAAAAAAAGTAAATTTTTTAATGAATCAAAAGACATTTGTGTTAATTCTTGAAAAATAATCAAGAAAATATTTAACAGCTTAGACCTTTACTTTTCCTTACATTATTCACAGAGTTTTCTTCGTTTTAATGTTTTTATTGTTCTGTTGTTTTTGGTTTTTTATTTTTGTTTTTTATCTATCCTCGTCTTACGAACGTTTTTTTTTTTTGGTCCCCCAGACAAAAGGTGTGTGGACCTGCAAATTCACCCTTGTCCGTTCGTCCGTTCGTCCGTTCGTCTGTCCGCATGTTTCTCAGTAACTACGCCTTGGAATGTTTTGAAATTTTGCACAAAAATTAAACATGATATGAGTAAAAAAAAAAAAAGTAACAGAACGGATTTTCCGAAAAAAAACTCTGGTTACCCCCCCCCCTACCAGGGGTGCCTTTCGGGTTAAAATAACTAAAATTGCTACTTTTGTGCTTATTAAAAAAATTATGTCTTGGATTTTTATAAACTTTCTGAAAAGTTGTAACTAACTGATTTCTACATAATTTTGTTTATCTATACTTCGCAATAACTCTTGGGTATGCCCTAGGGGCTCTTTAAGGGCTAATAAAAACACTCCACTTTTGGGACTATTTTACTACATTTGTCCCAAATTTTTTGTGTATATCTATTTAGCAGTTTTGCCTGGTGCTGAACTCAAATTTAAATATGTTAAGGCCTTGGGGACTTTTGGAACTAAATGGAGGGGCAAACAATGGACTTAGTCATTTCTTTTTTTTTTTTTTTTGCATATGTTAAGGCCTAAAACTGCACCGTTTGTTCATTTTCACCATTTGACTTGTTTACGTCATTCCCGGGGCACCTGAATCTAGTATCGCTGTCTTGATCTAGAATCTTACCGATTTTCCTTCAACGTCATCTTCGCAAGCCCAGAGAGCCGGCCGTTCCTCTCTGTCGCCTGAAACTCTCCCCTCTCTAATATCTGATTCCGGAATGAAATGTTAGATAAATGTTTCACCAGTTCTTACTATTGATGGAATTTTTTGTTGTTACATTGAAACAGTTTTAAACAATGCTCTGAATCGTCGACATATTGTTTTTTATCTATTGTTAACAAACGCACCATACACATTTAACACGGCTTTCACACCGAAAAATATTCATACAATATGGAGAATATACTATCTTCTAATACCTTCAGCTCCTCTGCTATCTCACGCAGTCACAATTTACGAAATATCAAAATGAATGTATGAGGTTTTTTGTGTCTTCCTAGAAAAACTAACCTGGGTAACTTGAGCGTTTTGCATGATTCTGAAATAAAATCCTAAGAATAATCCGATTGTCATATAAATTTTAAATATTTATTCTGGACATCATATTTTAATATCGTGTGGTTTATATTCGCGACGGAAAATCATGAGCAGCAGAAAGCATGCTTTATTTAATACTAGCAGGTAGTTTGGGTGGAGAGAGGTGCTAAAAAAGTGGTAGTAGGCAGGCGGGCTCGAACCCGTAATGCGAAGGAGAAAAAGAATGTTAAAAAAAAAAACGTAACGTTTTAGCCGATGCCTCCATGGCAAAACTGGAAGTCTCGAATGTTGAAATTGAGGCTATCCAATCGAAAGAAGACGATGACTGGCGACAATATCGGCGAAAAAAGCAACCCCTCCTTCTAGAAAACTGCTTAGTTGAGGGTGAAGGAATTAATATTTTTGGCTAATTTTTCGATATTTGTCGTCGGAAAGATTGAGGTTTAAAACGATACCGGGTTCGTTACGTCTGTCAGAAGTGTTTGAGAGACATATAAACCCCCCACACGCACACATATTTTGCCCATATATATATATATATATATATATATATATATATATATATATATATATATATATATATAGTAATTTATAAAATATATATGGCGATTAAGCTACACTGAATATTCTGCGTTTCATCCAACTATAGGATTCGTCAGGCTTATGCGCACAAGCCTGACGAATCCTATAGTTGGATGAAACGCAGAATATTCAGTGTAGCTTAATCGCCATATATATTTTATAAATTACTAACTAGCTCTCCCTACGTATTGAGCACTTTTTAAGTAAATACTTAAAGTTTACGCATAAATCTATACTTTCGTATATTAAATTTATGTGAATAAATGAAGTAGTTATATATATATATATATATATATATATATATATATATAATTTTATTTATAATTTTAAAATTGTAAAAATGTCAGTTTTTATTACCAATCGTGTATTTTTACAAAGATCTAGCAAAAGTAAGTGATCCTTTAATGATTTCTTATGTACTACGGAACCAGTACATTAGCACGACTGGAGTGATACCAAGGAATCAGTGGCATTAGCATTACGGCTGTTATGTAATTTTTTTAACGACGCGATGCAAAATGTTGTGGGTTAGATAATACATCAACGTCAGTGCAAGATATACGATAACGTAACACCAAATTCAATCTAATAAGAGTAAAGGTCACAGAATGATTTAGTAAGCATCATGTAATTCTATCTCAAACAAATTCCCTACAACAGAACAACATTCAAAACCGAAACTATTGAACATAAAATTAAAAGAAAATATTACGAAAATTCGAATGGCTTAGGCAAATTCCACAGTTTATATGAAAAAGAGCATATATTTTATTATTTCAATTGCTTATTTTATATATATACTAGCAGGCTGCTCGCTGTTGCCCAGTCGTAAAATACGCGTAAATATTATATTTTAACTAATGCAGAATTGACGTTTCTGAATTTTTCAGGTGAGGATTGGTTATTCGTATTATTTGGATGAATCGGATTACTGTTCTCGTTTCGGTCGATGTAACCTCCGACCTTCTTTAGGTGTATCTTGTCGAACTCGGGAATGTTTCTGTCGAACTCGTTCGACATTACTTAGGACCTCTATCCAGTCATGGCTGACGGAACAAGAGCATGCTACCTTCGTGGAGTAAATAAAGGGTTCCGCTCGAAATTCCGTCAAATTCCCGAGTTCCACAGAAACATTCCCGAGTTCGGCAAGATACACCTGAAAAAGGTCGGAGGTTACATCAACCGAAACTTTGTGAAAGTCACACTCAAGATGAGAACAGTAGTCCGATGAATCCAAATAATATCAATAATGCAGTATTCTCATTTATTATTAAATGTAACGTTAAATTCCTTTAAAAAATGAAGTAAAAAACGGAATATAACTGCTACATGAGCACGCAAGTATTAAGTTTTTTTTTAATATAAAACCGTTCACTTCTTGTAAGTAAAAAAAAATTTTTTTAAATATTAATAAAAAAAAATCTTTTTAATACTCGACTGAGACCGATGACCATTAGATCAGCGTGACACGTGCCTAAAACGTATTTTCAAACTACTTATTCATAACATAAGTAATCTGTGATGTGAACTATTCACGCATGCGCATTTGTGAAACAGTTAGCAAACAAAATAAAGTCGATCACTCGCACGTATCCATTTTCAATTTAGACCTAGCAGAAACTCGACTGACCAAACGACAGTCGGCGCTTCTAACCGTTACGCTATTCGGCTACTGCTATGTCAGGTAGTGACTTAACAATGTTTTGACATCGTCCAAACACTTTAGCTCAATTTGTTTACAGAAAGAGCATCGTTTAATACGCTAATGGCAGTTTGGATATCACTTCCCAATATGCTCAACCCAAGATAGGGAGCAGAAACTCGACCGCCTAAGCGTTTCTAACGGTTAAGGAGTAAAAATGAATGGGAAATTTATTATATTATCAGACCAATAAAAATGAAAGAAAAGGTAAGTATGAAAGAAATCTCTTTAGGCCATGGCATTTCGAAGCTAAATGCTCTTTATCAGAAGAGAAGAGACAGTCGACATTATAGGAAAGTGAAGGTAAAATGACAACACTGATTTTAAAAACAGTTAGCTAAGATTTGAAGAACAAAATCAGGAATGATATAAGAGATATGAAGAGAATGAAAAGAGAATCCCAAAAAGCTAGAAGAATCGCGAAGGAAATAATCAGGAATAAAAATGAGGAACTTAAAAAAAAAAGCCATAAAATAAATCGAATCTTTCTTCTTTTTCTCCGTCGTCTTTCAGGATGCTTCATCACTGAATCAACATGACTTCTCCAGTTCTTTCGATCTCGCACAACAGTTTGCAGGTGTCCTGAACACTCCCGTGTCCTGTAGCAGGTTGTCAATGTAGGTCATTCTTCTTCTACAACGGTTTGGGTGTCCATCTGTTGGTAACCAGAGAACTAGACCGCTGGCTTCCTCTTCGCTGTGTTTCGTGGAGTTACCAGCTACTCTCATCCTTCTCTGTTGTACTTTCAGTGATACTGGTGGTAGGTCACCATGAAGCTGTTGGTTGTTAAATAGAAGATAAACAAATATATGCAAGGAAAATCAAAAGAAGGGAAAGAATAAAACAAATAAATAAAAATATAAGCAAGGACAAAAAAAAAAAAATGAAAATTGAAAGAAAAAGAAAAATTTTAAAAAAATATATAAAAATATACATTTAATGAGTAAACCAACTGAAGTCTTTGTAAGGCAAATCTGAATGAGATGAAAGTACTTAAAAATAAAACGACTTCAAAGTAAATATCCGATAAGTAAAATAATCCCCAAGACATTTTTTTTTATATCTGATACGCCGAAGAAAAAAAAAACACTTCTGGGCTCATCGTTAAGGAGATCCTCACAAAAAAGTCGTGAATGAATATTAAATCTGCATTAATTGTATATTCATGCATATAAAAAATTAATGATGCAGTAAATATCGAAAAAAAATAGCGACGAATGAAGTTGTTGGGGTGCTATGTTCAACAAATAGGAACTATAAATTCAAAAGAAATAAAACCTTACTATAATTTCGGGAAAAAATGTTCAGTCCGACAATCTCAATCAATAAAATTATAGATAACCCAAAACTTTCAGTTAATAAAATGGGGTTTCCATTAAAATAAACAAAACAAGTAAAAAAAAACTATAAAATCTATGTTTCCCCTGATGAATCGGAAAGTGCTTTAATAAAAGAACACTATTTTAAGAACATTATTTAAATTTTCTTGTTATGCAGTCTATGACATGAATAATGCGATTAATGCGGGATGTTTTTGAGTGCGATAGAGATCGACCCCATTGACTTCCCTTGACAACGCGTACATTCCTTGCAGTAAGAGGGTGACGAGACAGGTCAGTAAGTGTATTTTGAGTGCAAGTTGGTCAACGGGCATTAGACACACCTTATTATAAAAAAGAGGGAACACAGTATTCAGTTCGAGTTTAGAGTCGACAGTTCGAGTCCGACAGACGCAGTCGTCAGAAAATAACTTCTCGAGGGCTAGCGATGAATAGCAGATGAATCAATAGAGAAATTCCCACCCTTCTTCTAAGGATATCAGAGAACAGTGGTGCGACATTCGACCGTGAAACGAATAAAGTTCCAACTGTGCAGAGAAATGAGACTTGTGTTTATTGTTACGTATGAAAAGCCTTTTGTTCCAGGATCCGACGTCGGACACGAACCACTCGAGGATACGGCAAGAGATGTGAAGAAGACATAAAAAGGTACGTTCTGCTTTTATTTTATAACCCCCTGAAAGGGCTGATGTGCCGCAAATATGAATATTGATTCAATATAAGCAGACACCCCACCTTCCCCTATGTTACATTTGAACTTACTTAATCATACTGAAATTTTAGTTCCAGACACCCCAAGATTTACTCTTAAAGACCAAAAGAAAAATATTCGTAAAAATCTATCCATCAGATTAATATGCTCATCTAAATCTAACATAAGAAGGATCAGCAAATTAAAAAAAAATAGAATTTAGAAAAGAAAATCTATTTCCTCTCCGGCACTCATCAGTAATGTAATTAATTCGTTTGTTAATCTTAAGCATTAATATTGCTTAAGCCTTATCACATTTGATATTGTCATTAGTCTCTTTAACCTATCCTTCTTAACAATGTCCTTATTTTAGTCCGAAATAATTTAGACCTTACATACTTAAAAAAATAATCTTATATTACTTACCAGAAAATCTCTGCTCACTTTTGACAACAAACTTTGGACGAGAAAAGGGTACCTAGATAAGTTTGATGCGATTATGAATGCTTCTGATCTAGTCCAAATTAATGGTTGGCCTATTCTTCCGATAAGAAATTAGAATTAAATTTAAGGACATGAACTGATAAAAAAGAACTAGTAGTTATAAAGTATTAACTATAAAAAATTGAATAATGAATTACCGATCAGCATAATAAATAAAAAGGAAACTAACAATTTTTTCAAAGTTAAGAAGAAAAAATAGCTTATGGTTTAACCCTCCCACAATAATTATGTTAAAACCAACAGCGCCAAAGAATGTTTTAAAATGTTAGAAAATTCTATTAGACACTCCCATAAATATAATGTTATTCTGAATTAATAAAAAAAAACTGTGAAAATGTCTTTTTCTACTATGCCAAATTGAGCACCACATATTATTAATTCTAATAATAGAATAATTAGCTATGCACAATCTGATAATTCACCCAATTCTAAATATTTTAACTGCAATTACCAAATCTTCTTTCAATGCACCCCTCGACAATGACTGCATTCACAGAGATGTGATTTAATCTTGTACCATTACAGAACTCCTTTCTAATAGTCAAACAGGACTTCCAATCAAACAAACCCCATCACAAACTATAAGACAAATATGAAAAACAACAAAACATCTCCAAAACAAACCAATTTCCAATGCAGGCATATACATTATTCCTTGCCAAAATTGCCATTATAGATGCATTGGTGAAACCCATCATAAATTAGAAAAAAGGCTCAATGAACATAAAAGAGATATAAGAAGTGCACTATTCTCCCACCCATTGTAGCATAATCATACCTTTGATCAAACAAACA
>NC_136482.1:154268493-154295993 GCF_053919585.1 Euprymna scolopes | reverse complement strand
AAAGGATGAAAAATAGTAGTAAAGATAGTTATTGAATTTTTGATTTTATACTTGGATGGGATCTTTATTCGGGAGAAATTATGAAAAGCTTCTTTTTTTTTAAGAATTTTTCGATATGATACAAGATTAAAACAATAATACGGATTTATATTTACAAAATAGTTTATAAAATGAGTATTTCCATTTTGTTCATTTTATTTTTTTTAACCGCAACGAGGCCTCTCGGTGCGCAAACCTTTTATAAACATATTTTGTTAAATTTAAAAATAATCTTTAGGATATATAACCAAAAAAATCATTTATTCTCTATGTTAGTATAATGATTTATATATATATATATATATATATATATATATATATATATAAATATATATACATGTACATACATATATATATATAAATATATATACATGTACATACATATATATACGTACATACATATATATATATACATACATATATATATAAATACATACATATATATATACATACATATATATATGCATATATACACATACATACAAATATATATATACACATGCATACATATATATACATATATATACACATACCTATATATATACGTACATATATATACATACATATATATATATATACATACATATATATACATCCATATATATACATCCATATATATATATATACATACATATATATATACATACATACACATATATACATACATATATATATACATACATATATATATACATACATATATATATATATATACATACATATATATACATAGATACATATATATATAGATAGATACATATATATACATACATACATATACATACATATATATATATATATATATATATATATATATATATATATATATATATATATGGCATAATCACGTTGACACACCAGTTCTCGTTGGATTACCGAAGTCAAGCAACGTTGAGCCTGGCTAGTACCAGATAGGGGACATTTTGGGAATTCTAGACGCTGTATGTGCTCTCCGCTTATCGCCGCATTGTTTCCAGTCGTCCTGAACCCTTCACTTGCGACTGGTATGTAACTATGTCGACTCAGGAGAGGTGTGGTTGCGGATTGCACAACTCTTGCCACAAAAATTGCACACGCTGGCACCCTTACAGTGGGTAGCCATAGTCTGTCAAGATTGAAGGAAAGCCACTGTATATATATATATATATATATATATATATATATATATATATAGTGGAGATGGTAATTAATATAAACTGAAGAAAGTGCTCAATACTGTTGTAGAGCAAATATGCGTTTTATTTTTTATTTTTTTATTTTTTATTTTTTATTACCGTATCTTTCTAAACAGAAAGATACGGTAATAATATATATATATATATATATATATATATATATATATATATACATATATATATATATATATATATATATATATATATATATATATATATCATTATTCTAACATGGCTAATAAATGTGTTTTTGTTCAACCCAGTATTATGCATTTCCCGACCTATATTTCTCAATACGTCAACTTTCCGAAAAATCCATACCTAAAAACATTATGGTTAGAATAGAAATTTGAGCAATGTTTACAATCGAACAACTTATTAACCTTTGAATACAAGTAAACGGATTTTTATTATTTCTGGTCGTAAAACTATAAATTCCAAAGGTTAGATTGGGATTTCTCTATTTTATGGCCCGACTTAGAAAAAAAAAATCAATAAATATTCGACAAGAGGGACATTTGATCTGATGTATATATACGGTTGTCTTTTTGTTTTTTTTTTTTGTTTTTTGTGTGTGTGTGGCATTCGGAAACAAAATTCACAAGCCAGTATTTATAGAAGAAAAAAAATCAATAGAATGATTATATGAAAATATCGTACAATAAATAAGTATACGCGTTTCCCGATCGCTGGTTGAATGTATATAAAAAAGAGTACCAAATACACAATGAATCATGGAGTAATAACAAGTAGCATCATCATTATCTCATCTCATCTCCGTCGTCTTTCAGGACGCTTCACCACTGAATCTACACGACTTCTCCAGTTTCTCGATCTCGCATGACAGTATGCTGGTCCCGAACACTTTCCAATCCAGTGGTCCTGTAGCAGGTTGTCAACGTAGGTCATTCTTCTTCTACTATGGTTTGAGTGTCCTTCTGTTGGTATTCAGAGAACTAGCTTGCTGTCTTCTCTTTGGTGTGTCTCATGCAGTGATTGACTACTCTCATCTTTCTCTGCTAGTACGGACAGTGATACTGGTGGTGCTGAGGCACGGACACTTAGAAATGCGCTGAAGAAGAGACTGTTACACACGGATGCTCAGGATGGCCCCTAATACACCATGGAGGATCCACGCAACAAACCAACAGGTTTATGGTGACCTACCACCAGTAATAACATAAGGACATAGCAATGTATAATATGTTATATTTCGAAAAAGAAAGTAACTAATTTTGCTAAAATTAATCTTAAAATCGCATGAGAAAATAGTGGTCAATGTTGGCGACATATTCATGCTGTTTTTTTCTGGGTGAACTTGAATATATACATATATACATACATATATCTATCTATCTATCTATCTATCTATATATATATATATATATATATATATATATATATATATATATATATATATATATATAAAAAAGTGAACGTGTCTGTGTGTGTGTCTGTGTGTGTTTCTGTGTACATTTCCCTACGTAATAACTCTGTCAATTTTTAGTCTACAGACTCGAAATTTGATATACAGGGTTCTGAGATTTGGGAAAATCAATGGGAGCGGTTTTCGGCCAGAAATTGGGCGATTAACGGGTCAAAGTTCAACGATTTGACCTTTGAGAACTCTACCAAACTTCTCCGACAATTTTGGGCCTACGCACTTGAGATTTTAGATGTAGGTTCCTTAGACATGGATCTAACTTAATAACTTGATTTGAGCCCAAAACCAAATATTTTAAGGGGTCATAATAGGGGTCAAAATTTTAAAAAAATTGACCTCTGCGGTCTCCTTCAAATTACTCAGACAATTTCTGGTTTAAATATTTGAAATTTTACATAAAGGGTATCCAAAAATAGGGCAAGCTTTTTCGTCAGTTTGGGTCGAAAATTTTTAGTTACCAATATATAAATGTATGTATGTTTGTTTGCATGTCTGCCTTAAACTTTCAATAGAGGCGACGAATTTTACCAAAATTAGTATCGTTTTAAAGTTCGACCTTTCATACAACAAATATCGAAAAATTGGCTAAAAACATTAATATCTTCCCCTTTAACAAGGCACTTTTCTACAGAGGTGGGGTGTCACTTTTTTCGTCGATATTTTTGAAAGTTATCCTCTCCTTTAGATTGTCTAGGCTTAATTTAAAAAAAAAAATGTCGCTTCCGGTTTGGCGGTGGTCGTAACAACATAAACGTCAGGTTTTACCCCGTTCTTTTCCTCCTTTGCGGTACGGGTTCGAGCCTGCCTTCCTACTACCACTTGTTTTTTTTTTTTTTTTTTGCTCAACATACACATCCAAACACCCGGGCAACGCCGGACTGAAATGCTAGTAATATATATATATATATATATATATATATATATATATATATATATATATATATATATATATATATATGTGTGTGTGTGTATGTGTGTGTGTGTGTGTGTGTGTGCTCGCGTGCGCGTGCGTGCGTGCGTGCGTGCGCGTGCATGCGTGCGCGTGCGTGTAGCTAAACTAAACACCACATGTATGTATAAAAAGAGCCATCCAATCAAGGCCTTGAGCCCCTGGAGGAGAATAATTTTCCGTGTCATTTCGGAAGGGATTTTTCGATGTCCTTTCTAATGTTTGACTATCATTAAGACTCCTAAGATAATGTCGATAATTTTATTTGCGGTTAGAGAAATCCGAAATTTCTACCTTCAGATATCAATGTCACACGAAATATTCAGGACTTCGTGATCATTGCTAGGAAACATAAAAAAAATGATTGCGAATTAGTAATACTAGCTGTGAATACACCGTGTTACTGTGACTCCGTAATGTAACGTATATTATTACGTTATTCAGATTTTGAACGTTTAATAAAAAAGGCTTTCAAAATCATGGGATATTTGTAAGTGTCATATTGTGGCCGTTTGGCTGTGATAACAGTATCTGTATCAACAGTGGCAGGCAGTGCCAAGAGTCAAAACATTATTATTATTAATTGATCCGAGCGACGGCAGATCGCTGGATCGATTGTTATGATCACAAAAAAAAAAAAAATAAATAAATAAAACACATTAGATTAGAAAAATGAGAATGACAGCTGAAAAAATAAAAGTCTACAAAGGAATGTTAACTTGGAAAAAAATTGTAAACTAAGTTCTGGAACAATTTTAGTTTACGTAAACGAAATTACTAGATTTAGGCTTACATCAGCGTTGGGGTTTTGGACACGTGATGATGACGTGATGATACATAGTTTTGAGTAGATTTTAATCAGTCGTTAGTTGAACGCCGGGGAAAACGGACGACTCAAGGGGGGGGGGATAATCTCCTTATGACGTCGAGAGTGGCATATTCCGAGACAGCCAAAATGTGAAAACATTTTAATCACTGAAGATGTCAGCCGGAATCGAGATAATAAATGTTTTATATATAAACTAGGTATGCGCTGAGTTTGTCTGCAATTGTTCAAACGCACTATTTTTTCTGCAATTTTTTCGATACGTCCACGTCAATCGTCTCATGTTAGAACTGCGTCAAATATGTAAAATACACACATTGGACGATCAACTAGTTGATACATAATATATAATAATAATAATAATAATAATAATAATAATAATAATAATAATAATAAGAAGAAGAAGAAGAAGAAGAAGAAGAAGAAGAAGAATTGACAGCACGTATATAGAAAAAAAAATTCCTTACCTTGGGCAGGTAATGAACAACATATATTTAAATTAATTTACATAATTTCCTAATTGTGCTAACTTTTCTGTACGTCACAGGTTTGTTTTTACATCAGAGTGCTATAGTGAACACGCGTAGAAAGGTACACGCAAAAGTTCCCAACAGTCGCCGTGAATGTGAGAATATGATCCGACAGACGTTCGAGCACGGAATGCTGAGTTGTCAATCCACACCGACACGTCGTCTCCTTCATCGCCATCTCCTCATCATTCAGAGCGGACTCATGCAAAAATATAGTCATTGTTCTGATACCAGTGTTTCATTACCAGTGTTAACCTGCTGTGCTGGAATTCAAAGATTAACTTTGTTTAATCCAATAATAAATGGAATCAACTACGTAAAATGATCATTCTACTGTTTTCATCCTGAAATAGGAAATGTGCTGCTCTTTCATTTTAACAAAAACAGTGTGAACACGAGTTGGGCAGTACATATCACAAATTACAGTATAATCTGAAACGTTTGGTTGGCCTTCAACTTTTTCCGCCATATCAATTAGTATTGGTTATTTTATTCTGACAAAGAATAACTATTGTATATGTTTAATAACACCCAGCTCACGATAGCTAGTAGAAAATTGCGGATTCATATTTTTATAACAGTATTAATGATTAACTAGCGGGACCTGTGGAAATTCCACAGTGGGCTCTTCCATATGTAACATATTGATATTAGCTTTCTGTGGATGTTCAGCGTAAATGGAGACGCCCTGGTAATAGTGTAGCTCTTTTGTTAAAACTGCAAAAGTATTTGCCTAAGCTTGCGGGGACGCCCTATGTAGCCCGGTCGTAGAACACGCTTAAGTATATTTAAATTTATGCAGATTTCGTATATATTATTAAAGAGAGAATTTTCTATCGATTTTTATATATTATAAAGTAGTGATTTCAAAAATAAAAAAACATATCCATATATGTATCATATGATATATATGTATCAGCTTGAATCGAAAACGAAACCAAAACTTATAAAGTAAAAAAAATATATGCATGTTTAGTTCCTTCAGGCATAATCGAAACTGAAATTAAAAACTATGAAGAATTCTTGTAAAAGTTATTTATATAAAAAAATAGATGGCGTGAGTGCTATCAACTATAATTGAAACCGAAACCCAAACTGATGAAAAATTATTGCTAAAATTATTTATTACAAGAAATTGACGGTAGTAACAATTAAACGATAGTTACCAGGTAAGAAAAACGATTTAAGTGTGACACAAAATAACACACACGCTATCGTATATATATATATATATATATATATATATATATATATATATATATATATATATATATATATATATATATATATATATATATATATATATATATATATATAATATTATATTTTTGGAGAGAATTAGACCTGGAGTCTAAAGAGCAGAGTTTATTTTAATGTATTAGTAAATGTATTAATAATTTTAAAAGAAAACAATGCCCATTGTACTGTAGATATATAATATATCAGAGACAAGATATGACAGCACGCAAAAGGATAGGCTGACTGAACTTAAAACAAATTTTATAATGGAGCTAAAAAAGGAATATCTGCCTTACTCACGACTAAAATGCTAGTTTTATTTTGGTGTTATTAACTTCTCCCCCCCCCACACTATTTTTATGCGGATAAGGAGACTACGTTTTAAAGGGAAAAACTTATCAAATTATTATCAATACTTATCGTCAATTTCAATAAAATGAACATTGTTTCTGAAACGATCGTACAATCGAGTTGATTTTGTTTATTTTTTTCCTTTTGAAACTTTTTTTGTAATTTACAATTATGAATTATTTTACTCAATATATATATATATATATATATATATATATATATATATATATATAAGAAAGGTCACCAACAATTGCTATGTATTTTTTAACATTATTTTATTATTCCGTGTTTTAATTTTTCATTTAAAAAAAAGTATCATATTTAGATCATTGTAATATTTTTTTTAAATCATATATATAAAATTCGACCTAGGAGTCGTGCGTTAGGTTTCCTGACAAAAAATCTCCACAAAAAAAAAAAAAACGAATGAAATGAAGCCAGATATTCTAAACATACGAAACACAAAATGAGAACAGTCTACCTTTACGGACTAAATATAGGACTCGATTGGGAATTATTAGAATGGTTATCAACTAAAATACACCAGAAGAAGGTCAAAGACGATGACGCCCGTAAAATAAAAAAAACACACAATAGGAATAATCGTACTAATATATAGATAAAAATCAGGTCAAAATTGACCTCCATAACATAGTGTGCAAGATCAGAGTTAGATCAACCAAACACGTCGCAGTATAGGAAATTAAAGAAAACTACATTTAAAAATTATAGAAAGAGGGAATATATTAAAAGTGGACAGTAATAGAGAACGAGAGAGAGAGAGAGAGAGGGGGAGAAGAGAGAGAGAGAGGGCTATTCATATAAAGATTTAAAAAATAATAAGGACATAAGAGTAAGAGTTAAGGAATTAGAGGGATGATCAGTGGAACAACAAAAGAATATGCGAGAATTACAAAATGATGAATCGAATGGAGTACATGAAGACGTTTTATTATGAATATATGCTGACATTGAATTTTCAGAAGATTAGGTAATATTATAAGGGGAAGCAATCCTAAACTAATGTGTTCCACAGTATGGGGTTCCTCTAAAAGTATATTCATGGGAATCCCGTTTGGTACTAAACATATGGAGGAAGAAAGGAAAGTTCTTGTCAGTAGTAGATATATTTTAGTTTGTGAATATCTTATAAAAGAACTGTTGGTCAAAGCTCACCGTTACGCCAACTTAAGGCGCCTCTACATTTTTTGATAAATCGACAACTTAAATAGGTTTGGGCTATGCTGCACACGAATGTCGCAGAGAAAATAAGCGCAGACAAATAGTTTTCGAGATATAAATACCTGTATTATGCATCGTAATTTCTAGTAGTTTGAATTGGCCACCATCTTTATTGTTTCAATGAAATGGGATAGTGAGCATGCGATGTGTGTAGTTAAGTCTACGAGGCAAGCGTTTATTCAACGTCATTTCTTTCGGATTACACCCCACCTCCCCATGTTAGAACGGCTTTTGGAATACCCCCCAACCACCCCATGTTAACTCATAAATTTCACTTAGGAAATTTTTGTTTACTCACTTTGTTGTGTGGAAATATTTTTAAAGATCGTTTTGAAACATTCGTAAATCTAAACTTTTCCGTTGCTAATTTTGTACGGTCGTCTGGCGCTTGTAGTTCATGTGTATTAGTTTTTCTTTTAATATTTCAGCCCTTTTCATTATTATTATTATTATTATTATTATTATTATTCTTATTATTATTATTATTATTATCTATTATATTATTATAATACTATCCTATTGTTATAATACTATTATATTATTATATATCATATTATTATAATACTATTATTATCTATTATATTATTATAATACTAATATATTATTATAATACTATTATAGTATTATAATATTATTGTTATTATCTATTATATTATTATAATACTATTATTAATATTATCTATTATATTATCATAATACTAATATATTATGATACTATTATATTATTATAATATTATTATATTATTATCTATTATATTATTATAATACTATTATTATTATTATCGATTATATTGTTATAATACTATGATATTATTATAATACTATTATTATTATCTATTATATCATTATAATACTATTATTACTATGTATTATATTATAATATTATTATTATTATCTTTTATATTATTATAATACTAATATATTATAATACTACTATATTATTATAATATTATTATATTATTATTACCTATTATATTATTATAATACTATTATTATTATCTATTATTATTATCAATTATATTATCATCATACTATTATTATTATATTCTCATAATACTGTAATTATTATTATTATTATTATTATTATCTATTATATTATTATAATACTATTATATTATTATTATTATTTTTATTATTATTATCTATTATATTATTATAATACTATCCTATTATTATAATACTATTATATTATTATATATTATATTATTATAATACAATTATTATCTATTATATTATTATAATACTAATATATTATTATAATACTATTATAGCATTATAATATTATTGTTATTATTTTTTTTATTATTATAATACTATTATTATTATTATCTATTATATTATTATAATACTATTATTATTATCTATTATATTATTATAATACTAATATATTATGATACTATTCTATTATTATAATATTATTATATTATTATCTATTATATTATTATAATACTATTATTATTATCGATTATATTGTTATAATGCTATATTATTATAATACTATTATTATTATCTATTATATCATTATAATACTATTATTACTATCTATTATATTATAATATTATTATTATTATTATTATTATTATCTATTATATTATTATAATACTTATATATTATAATACTATTATATTATTATAATATTATTATATAATTATTACCTATTATTTTATTATAATACTATTATTATTATTATCTATTATTATTATCTATTATATTATCATCATCATATTATTATTATTATTATTATTATTATTATTATATTCTCATAATACTGTTATTATTATTATCTATTATATTATTATAATACTATTATATTATTATGATACTTTTATTATTATTATTATTATTATTATTATTATTATTCTTTCGGCGGATTCAAATTTCTATCAATAATATTTTTAAAGCTTTCGGTATTGTTCCTAGTGCTCCTTACTATTATTGCTGTTATCTTGACTTTCATCTTTTAGCCCTCTGGCCAGTTCAGTTTATGTTTCGCCCCGTTTTCTTGATATTCATCATATGGTCTTCCGGAACAGCGAAATCTACGATATGGCAGAACTTTATCATCTTGCTACTGTTATAACATCTGGTCTTCTCGCTCGGATGCGGTTATCTTTTTGTACGTCTACCATATGGTTTTATGGTTTCCGTTTTTAAGTATTGCTGACGCGTGATTAAAATCTATCGCATTGGTAGTGGTTTAGACATCGAAAAAAAAAAAAAGAACAAACTATTAAGACATCGTAAAAAAGCTTCCTGGATATGTGATAATATCCGTTACTGAAACTCGTCTCAGACTCAGGGACCATTCGATCAACGATTGTGTGGCTGTAATGTTAAAAATGACCCTAATAGAAAATGAAATTTGAAATCTGACGCCAGTTCCTCCCGAAAAGGATGCTGTCTCTTTTACAAACAAGAGTTTACGACAAACGGACACAAAACGTAGGTGCTAGTCTCAAACGGCAGTATGGTGTTATCAATCGACTTTTTAAACGGTTTTGTAATAGTAATTCACGCCTATATAAGTAAAGTATATACGCGCGTGCACGCGCACACACACACACACACACACACATATATATTATAGCAGTTGAGTTTAGTATCCTAAATGCACATCCATTGAAACAAAATGCGTCTACCAAAAAGTGCTCAAAGAGCAGGTATATGAAATTTATTTATACAAACATTGATGGCTAAATATTGACAGCACATATGTAGCCATCAATGTTTGTATAAATAAAGTTTATATATATATAAATATATATATATATGTATATATATATATGTATATATATATATATATATAAGTGAAAGTGTGTGTGTATGTATGTGTACATTTCCCTACGCAATAACTCTTTTGGCCAGAAATTTGGCGATTAACAGGTCAAACTTCAACGATTTGACCTTTGAGAACTCTACCAAACTCCTCCGACAATTTTGGATCAACGCACTTGAAATTTTAGATATAGGTTCCTTGGATATGGATCTAACTTAATAACTTGATTTGAGCCCAAAACAAAAAAATTTAAGGGGTCATAATAGGGGTCAAAGTTTAAAAAAATTAACCTCTGCGGTCTCTTGCAAATTACTCAGACAATTTCTGGTTTAAATATTTGAAATTTTACATAAAGAATATTCAGAGATAGGGCCAGCTTTTTCATCAGTTTTGGTCGAAAATTTTTAGTTACCAATATATAAATGCATGTACGTATGTCTGTTTTCATGTATGTTTTAAACTTTCAATACTGTCGACGGATTTTACCAAAATTAGTATCGTTTTAAAGTTCGATTTTTCATATGACAAATATCGAAAAATTGGCTAAAAACATTAATATCTTCCCCTTTAACTAGGCACTTTTCTACAGGGGTGGGTAGTCACTTTTTTTCGCCGATATTTTTTAAAGTTATCCTCTCCTTTAGATTGTCTAGCCTTAATTTTAAAAATTGTCGCTTCCGGTTTGGCGGTCGTCGTAGCAGCATAAACGTTAGGTTTTACCCCGTTCTTTTCTTCCTTTGAGGTACGGGTTCGAACCTGCCTTCCTACTACCACTTGTTTTGTTTTTTTTGCTCAACATACAAATCTAAACACCCGGGCAACGCCGGGATGAAATGCTAGTGTATCTATAAAAGTGAACGCACATGTGTGTGTGTCTGTGTGTCTGTGTACATTTCCCTACAGAATAACTTTGTCAATTTTTAGTCTACATACTTGAAATTTGATATACAGGGTACTGAGATTTGGGAAAATCTGTGTAATTCATTTTCGGCCAGAAATTTGGCTATTGAGGGGTCAGAGTTCAGCGATTTGACTTTTGAGAACTCTACCGAACTCCTCCGACAATGTTGAGTCTAAACATTTGACATTTTAGATATAGTTTGCTTAGACATGGATCTAACTTAATAACTTTATTTGAGCCCAAAAGAATACATTTTAAGGAGTCATAATAGGAGTCTAAGTTGTAAAAAATTTACCGTTTTTTTTTTTTTTTTTCTCACCATATACCTCCAAACATCCGGGCAACGCCGGGCTGAAATGCTAGTATATCTATAAAAGAGAACGTGTCTGTGTATCAGTATGTGCGTCTGTGTGTCTGTCTGTGTGCATTTTCCTACGCAATGACTCCGTCAATTTTAAGTCTACAGACTCGAAATTTGAGATACTCGGTACTGAGATTTGGGAAAATCTATGTGATCGGTTTTCGGCCAGAAATTTGGCTGTTAAGGCGTCACAGTTCAACGATTGGACCTTTGAGAACTCTACCAAGCTCCTCCGAGAATGCTGGGTTTAAACACTTGAAATTTTAGATATAGTTTGCTTGGACATGGATCTAACTTAATGACTTTAGTTGAGCCCAAAACAATAAATGTTAATGGGTCATAAAAGGGGTCAAAGTTTTAAAAAATTACCGTTTTTTTTTTTGCTTTTTTGTTGCTCAGCATACACATTCACACGTCCGGGCAACGCCGGACGCCCATGCTAGTATATATATATATATATATATATATATATATATATATATATATATATATATATATATATATATATATATATAAAGAAAGAGAAGAGGAATTAATTATTTAAAAACTATGTTACATTCTTTGCATGGTTTTATTAAAGTGAGTTAACCCTATACCATTTAAAAATCTGCAAAAAGCAATTCAAATTATTAGAGACTCCTGAAAGAAAAACTAATAAAGAATGGAGTTCAGAAATGGTAAAAGATCAATCTACATCAATGAAACCATGGTAGGTCTCTGAAATATTCAACATATATATATTTTCTAAATGAATGATCTGTATTTTAGCGTTCACGTTTGCTATCGATCACTTTATTGATTTCTTTTCAACACATCCCGACATCATATATATATATATATATATATATATATATATATATATATATATATATATATATATTTATAAATATATGTGTGTGTGTTCCTCTGTATGTGTATGTGTGTGTCTGTAATCGAATCTGATAGATCATTCTTACGCGAATAAATGTTCCATTTAAAATGTTCCCGATAATCGATCGAGGGCAGAGAAGGTCAATATAATCGTGAACCCGAACAATCGTGCATGATAGTATCCCGATTTAACGACGGCATGACGCTCTCCTGAATGTATATGATATCATAGAGTTTGTGTCGAGGGATGTCGCCTGAGCGGCATTTTAGCACATTTGTTCGTAATCATATATGAAATATTTTTATACTGAAAAGATCTTTTACGAAATCGGTTTACTTCATTGTTTGTGTGAGGCTCGGCTGAACAATCGAAAGATTGAAGGATGACCTTCGAGCAAGTTTTTGTTTTCTTATTGAAATAACAAAAAAAAAAGAAAAGGAAAAAATATACCCAATAACTTACCAACACGATGTAATGTATCCGCACATTGCTTATGATCAAACACATTTGAAAAATAAGAGTATGATTGAGTATTGTATGATCAATCATAACACGGCTCCTATGTGAAAGAATGGAAATATACACGGAGAACTGGATAACAATTATGTGCTTATCATCATCACCAAAAACAACAGCACCGGTAGGACCAGCAGAAGTAACAAGAACAGTTATAATAATACAAAATAAAAGTAACAGTAATACGAATAATACAGCTAATAATAATAATAATAATAATAATAATAATAATAATAATAATAATAATAATAATAATAACATAATAATAACATAATAATAATAGTAATAATAATCATAACATAATAATAATAATAACAACATAATAATAACATAACAATAACATAATAATAATAGTAATAATAATCATAATAACATAATAATAATAATAATAATCATAATAACATAATAATAATAATAGTAATAATAATCATAATAACATAATAATAATAATAATAATAATAATAATAATAATAATAATAATAATAATAATAGGAAGTACAGCAGTGCCAATGACAATAGTGGCACAAGGAAAAGTTCAGAAAAACTTGAAGAATAATTACAATAAGACAATCGAATAAAAATAACGAGTACAACCATACCCATTATGATATTTATCAAAACAATTCAAGCATTTAAAAAAAGAATCTTCGAGTTCGGAAACCAACATGCATACGCAGAGGATGTCTACCAATCACAAATAACCTGATACAATGAAATAGACTAATAATCGTATATTGTAAACACAACTAAAAACAATATATATATATATATATATATATATATATATATATATATATATATATATATATATATTACAAGTAACGAAGGAAAATGAAACTACCGGAATAGATGAAGAAAAAATACATAATCTGTTACGCACAAAAAAAAGCACAAAAAACGTGGTTCAACCAGGTATGTCGATGCTCCAGAAAATGCTCGTAAGAGGGGATGTCAAGACTCGGTGTGATAGCCCTATCCAGTCTAAAGCTGGAATCGTACGGAGAGTACTGCTATTACGAGAGGCTGAGTGCCGCTCAAATTCCAAAGAATAAAAAAGGATATTTTCAGCTACAATGTACAGAGATTTTCAACGATTGCCGAATGATGCGGAGTATAAATAAAACAAACTTGGTTTTGCCAGTGAGTAATCACGAATACTTATTAATTATTAAAGCTAAAAAACCTTGATTACAAAAGACTGTTGACTTTATGCTGGAAAAAACAAATGAAAATCAAGACATGCTGCGAAGTTTTTTATATTTACACACGTGGAGAGAGAGAGAAAGAGAGAGAGAGAGAGATAGAGAGAGATAGAGGTGAACGGCTTTATTTACATGTTGAGACTGATTCGTACAGGTAAGCTAATCTCGTTTATATAACTAACGAAAAAAGGAAGTTACGTCATTACAAGTTATAAATCCAGGAAAACTATTATCTGTATTTCATACGGCCCAAGAGAGATAAAAATAGTAATCTGCTAGAATTAACAGCTGAGTCATATGAGCGACTACTACTACTACTACTACTACTACTACTACTACTAATAATAATAATAATAATAATAATAATAATACTGTGTGAAGGACACAAAAAAAGAACTAGAAAATACATAATGCAAAACACTGAAAGGATAATTATGGCAGCGAGAGATACGGAGAAAACCAAGAAAACAGAAAACAGAGAGAAAAATGACAAAATGAGAAAAGAGAAATGGGAAGAGAAACAACTCCACGGAAGATTCATAAGAATGACAAAAGATGAGAAAAACGAAAACACCTGCGAAAAGGACATATAGACCGAGAAACTGAATCCCTAATAACTGCATCACAAGATAACTCGATAAGAACCAACCATATCAAAGCAAGGATCGATAAAACACAGGAAAACAGCAAATGTAGACTCTGTGGACAAAGAGACGAAACGATAAACCATATAGTAAGTGAATGCAACAAACTGACCCAAAAGGAATACAAAAACATGCATGACCAAATGGGGAGGGCGGTGCACTGAGAATTGTGCAAACGGCTGCATTTTGAGCGTACAGATAAATGGTACAAGCATAAACCCGCAACAGCACTCGAAAACGAGAACCACAAAATCCTATGGGACATGGACATACAGATGGACAAACCCATCCAAGCAAGAAGACCAGATGTCGTAATAATTAACAAGAAAGAGAAATCCTGTCAAATCGTAGACTTTGCTGTCCCAGCTGACCACAGGGTGAGTATTAAAGAAAAAGAGAAACGAAGCAAATACATAGAACTAGCCAGAGAGTTAAAAGGGATTTGGATGATGAAGAAAATAAAAATAGTACTGATAATAGTAGGAGCACTAGGAACAATTCCGAAAAACCTGGAGAAAAGAATGGCAGAAATTGGAATCAGAGGAATAGCTGCAAAAGTACATAAGGAAAACGGCTGAAATATTAAGGAAAACACTTGAATGTGGAGAATAACACAATACAATATAACGAAGGAGCGTTACAGGGAATGAAGAACACCGAAGCTGCAGATCTACATATTCTACACCCCCATCATGCATCTCTCCATTGTTTCAGCACCGTCCCTCCCAAAAGTGATACCAAAGAGCCGAGAAGGGTCAAGGAGGATGGAAAGACCGAGGAGGGAGCACTGGCCAGACCTCCGCTAGACAAGTGCGAAGAGAATTGGGATCTTAGGGAGGCTTAGTGCCACCCAAATTCCACTATAAACCAATGGCCACTTCCAGCGAGAAATCAATGTTAAGAGGCTGTTGCGATGATGCAAATTTATTTGCAAATGCTATCGAAGGAGGAGGAGAGAGCTGGACGTCTGGGGAGACTTGTTGTCACTCAGCTTCCAGAGAACACCACAAGTCTCCAATCAGATCGTTTGCTGACTTGTGTAAAAGCACTATGTGAGCCGATAATAATAATAATAATAATAATAATAATAATAATAATAATAATAATAATAATAATGAAGTAAATAAAACAATAGTGTATACGAAATGCAAGACCATCACAGAAACAAATAATTTGATTATAACAGGAAGTGTTTGGATTGCGGAAAAATTCGGATTGAAAAGAGATCAACACCAGAATTGAAATGAACCAAGATGGAAAAGAAGACTAAAAGATGGCATTAAAAAATTAAGAAAAGATATGAACTTGTTTGAAAGAGTTTGAGGGTACAATTTGGTGCGGGGAAGACAGAGAAATTCAAACAACTGAATTAAAAGTACGGAGTAAAAAAGAAAAGAGAATTAAAACTGTTCTAGAGGAGATCAAACAAAGAATGCTAGCACAAAGTGCGAAAGTGAAGAGATACGAAGAGAGAACTTAACAGTTCGAAGAGAATAGGTTGTTTGGTCTGTACCAGATGTTCTTCGAAGCATTTAATAGCGGGTTAAATTACGTAAATAAAGTACCAAAGTCAGAAGATTGAACAAAGTTTTAAGATATTTAGAGTGTAAAAAAGAAATATAATGGAAGTACTTGGTGACTAGAAGATGGGAAGAATGAAATACAAAGTAAGTTAAGGCGAATTCAATCTGTGGTGAAAGTGAGTAATGAAAAATTGAGCAAACAATGTAAAATAAATTCCAAATTGAAATGTTCTAAGACCAGATTGTGTACAAGGATATTGGTTAAAAAAACTTTAGAAACTATCATGGAAGGGTTGCATCTCAAATTGACGGAACGTTGACAGGAGATGTAATTCCTAAATGGAGTATTAATAAATGAATGGTGCTCTGCCAGGAGGATTCATCAAAGGGTAATGCGTTTGATAACTATCGGCCCATCACCTGTCTTCCACTGATGGGGTAACTGCTGACAGACATTTTTGGCAGATGGGATTAACCTATATATGGAACAGTAAGAGATCCTTCCAGAGGAGAAAAAAGGATGTAGACTAGGTAGTAGAGGGACCAAGAACCAATTGTTTATTCATAGGACAATATTCAGGATTGTAAGAGAAGATCATGCAGGTCATAGATAGATTACTGCAAAGCACATGACCACATACGTTCCACACAACTAAAGAATGTATGGAAATATTTGGCATAGTGACGAATATACGAGATTTGTCAGAAAGAAGCATGAAACAACAGAAAGTGTCATTGATCTCAAACAGAGAACTTGGGAAAGTTCATGTGCAGAGAGGAATTTTTAAGGGGGGGGGGCAGATTGTCGGCATTGTTTGTGTTGAGTATGGTACCCTTGTAATTTCTATTACAAAATATTTACTGTAAATGCTTGTTATGGATAGGGCTATGACAACAGCATATTCTTTTCATTGTTTTGACCCCCGAGTGTGTATCCGTTGCTATTTTATATGTTTGTTTGTTTTTTTTTTATATAGAGTGATGCGGTTCTCGATTGATTAACTGTGTGTAACTGTGTCGAGAGCCAAGACAATGAAAAGAATGTGTCATAGTAATAGTTATGAATGAAGAAAATAGAGCATCAAGTAAACTATTTATCATTCATGGATGACTTAAAGTTAAACGCCAAAAACGAAGATTAGCTAAGTATGTTTGTGAGGATTGTTCAAATGTTAAGTAATGATATAGGCATAGAATTTGGCATAGAGGAATGTGGTGTCTTGAGATCGAAAAGGGGAAAATTTTTGAAAGTGACGAAGAAATATTTTGAATGAGGAATAATGAGAATGGTTGGAGAAGAAAATTGCATCTACTTAGTAATTGTGGAATTAGATAAAATAAAAGAAGCTGGATTAAGTAAATGATAAAAAAAAAAAAGAATACAAGAGAAGGTCATGGTTGATTCTTGGGTCAAGATTGAATGACAAAAACATAATATACGCAGTAAATAAATGAGCAGTAGCTATATTTTCGATAAAAGAATATGAAAATGAAAAGGATATGACCTGAAAGATATGGACAGGAAGATGGGGAAAACGATGACAATGGATAGAATTGTTCAGTGAGAGACTAATTTCGATAAGTTATATGTTAAAAGAAAAGAGGGAGAACGAGGACTAACAGGTGTAGAACGATGCGAAAAAATGGTTGGTTGGTTGTTTTTTTTTTTACGGCATATCAACCCTTTTCAGGTTATTTAATGCCGAATCCAAAGATTCCGAAGAAAAAATTTTTAATAGAATATATTTGTTGTTTTCAAGTCAGTTTCTATTTAACCCATAGTTGGGACCCTAACAGGTACTACCACTCCGTATCAGAGTGGACCTGGGAGCAATGGCAATTAAAGGGTGGCTCCACACTCCCCAAAGCCAGCAAGATGAGGCGTCACTACTGGATATAGTTTAAGGTCATATCCAGGACCGAAAAAGATTAAAATAGTCTGAAAGTTTCCAGCTCCAACTGTAAAGAAAAGCGTACAAGTTAGAAAAGCATTTCATCCAAGGCATGAAAATTGTTTAACAAAATGTTTTTACTATAGGCTTTAAAAATAAAGGTACAAGATTCAATTTGAAATTTATTTATCTTCAAAGTGCACTTTTATAAATTTTACAAAGTAAGGTATGAAAATTTAATTTAAATTGAATAAAAAAATTACCTTGGATTTATTTTATGTAATGTACATTCTGTTGCACTTAAAAAAAACATCATTGAACATTTTATATCTATATCATTAATTTCTAGATGAAAGATAATGTTTTTAAAGGAATTCGAAAAGCTAATATAGCAATCAGGATTTTCAGCCAGCATATTCGAATAGAATTCAGAATCATAAAGTTTGCATTGATGGAGATGAAAAAGGCAAAACTGAAGACAGGGAAATGATTATCAACAAAGGGCAGAATAAGATACTCAGCGAATATAATAATTAAATATCTCGGACTCCTGATAGCAGCCTAATACGATATTCTGACCTCTTCAAATGCTGCACTAAAAAGAAAGAAGGCACCTATGTCAGAAAACTAGGAAACTAATGACCATGCACCGTGTTCTCCAACTGAAGAAACATGTTAACAGAGTATATATATATATATATATATATATATATATATATATATATATATATATATATATATATAAAGGAGAACAGGGGGAAGAGGATTGGTATGCATAGTACACCGTGTAGATGACACAAAAAATAGCATGAATACATAAGTCCAGACACTGAAAGGCTTGCAATAGTTACAAAAACATTAGCCAAACAGCAGCGAAACAGGAAGCAAATAGCAAAGAAAATAAAATCCAGAAGAAAAGGCCTCATAGACGATTCATTTAGTTTAGATCCAGATTTTCAAAAACTAATGTATCCAGTATTCGTCTTTAGGGCGCTTTTTTTATAGAAATCGCCCCAGACAAGGCATGAAGCTACTTTTTGCGAGTAGCTAAAAAGTAAACAATCCAACTTCATAATTTTGGTTTTGAAGTTGTATTTTTAGCCAACGATAAATGTTAGATGGACATATTTCCACCTAGAAAAAATCAATTCTCCTCCCTTTGTCAGAATACATCGCTCATGGAATGTGAGAACTAAAGGACTAAGTATAACACGTTCCGCCTGGTCGCTGGTGCATGACTGAGCCATGTGTTACCTAAATGTTCTGGAAA
The DNA here is from genome assembly GCF_053919585.1 of Euprymna scolopes. Classification (NCBI taxonomy): domain Eukaryota; kingdom Metazoa; phylum Mollusca; class Cephalopoda; order Sepiida; family Sepiolidae; genus Euprymna; species Euprymna scolopes. Next base: position 154,276,242 of record NC_136482.1, on the reverse strand, counting down.
CAGTCCGCGACGAAGATCCGTCGATTAGACGTCTCCCTCAAAGGAAAAATCAAAGCATACCTGGAATGTTGAGTGTGGCCATCTCCCGTATCAGGGCTGCTGCATTCCTCTCCGGCGATGTTAGTCTGCATCGGACCTTCTTCATCTTTCAAGCCCGTTTCCCTGGGACCTTAGGCAGACATTCAATACAGCACAAATAACGCACAACACAATTGTAATATATATAATCTTAACTATTTTATTGTTCGATTGTTCATACAATAACTGTTTCGTACACTACAATAACTTAATAACTGTTTCATACACTACAATAACTTAATAACTGTTTCATACAATATTATAACTTAATACTGTTTCATACAATAACTGTTTCATACACTACAATAACTTAATAACTGTTTCATACAATATTATAACTTAATACTGTTTCATACAATAACTGTTTCATACACTACAATAACTTAATAACTGTTTCATACAATATTATAACTTAATACTGTTTCATACAATATTATAACTTAATACTGTTTCATACAATACTTCTTAAACTAACTAACCTAACTATGATGAAAAGAGGGGGGGTCTCCTCTTCTCATCTACAGAGGGACTGAAAAACACGTGCTCACCTCATCGCGTCCAGAACGAAAGAGAACGAAAAACAGGAAGGGAAATCTAGGCTGCACATTTATATATCCCTCCGCCTCAGCCAAATCACCGCCTGGCCCTGCAAGGGAAGGGTGCATGGGCAACCCTAACAGTGGCACTAACGATATAGTGCCACATAAGTAAGGAAAGCGACAGTTATTAGGCTGCTGAAAGTAAACAAAAGGTCTTCTTTCTATTTTCCTAAAAGTTATAAGATTTGAACTTTATTCTCTTTTAAATAATACTTTTGGCTTCAGAATTCAAACAGCACTACAATATTCTTGCGAATTGTGAATTGATTTAGCTAAATAACAATAGATAATATAGAAATAAAAATAGAAAGAAGATCTACAAAAATGTCTAAATTTGTCACATTATATTACTAACTTTCACTTCTTGGTCATCACTAACAAAAAGAAAAAAAGTTACGAAGGGCGTGCAATAAGTAATGCCCGTGATGCACTTCCCATAGCAGTAGAGCAACAAAACTTCGCACAGTTATTAGTATTTCTCTACAAAGGAACCACCCAGAGTTATGTATTTCTACCAACGTTTGTAGCTCTGGAGACCGTTTTTGTAGAACACTCCAGGTTGGTCCTCCAACCACGACGTGGCTTCAGAAATCAAGGCTACATCATCTGGGAAACGCTTTCCTTTCAAAAACAACTTCATGGCTGGGAAGAGGTGAAAGTCAGAGGGTGCAAGGTCAGACAAGTGAGGAAGATGGGAAAGGATTTCATAACCACACACCCGTGCTTCTGATCTGGCGACATGCGAGTTGTGGACCGGAGCGTTGTACTGCAGGAAGAGGGTACCTTGCTGATCCTACCCCGCCACTTGATTTTGATAACTTCCCTTAATTTCCTCAAAAGTGAAGCATAAGAGGCTCCTGTAATTGTGGTACCCTTTGCCAGGAAATCTGTCATCACTACTCCGTCCTGGTCCCAGAAGACTGTGAGCATGACCTTACTAAAGTGGGCTGCACCCTTGCCTTCTTTGGAGTTAGTGAGTTCAAGTGCTTCCACTGCATTGACTGGGCTTTGGCCTCTTGATCATATTGATGGAGACAGGTTTCATCCTGTGTAATCAGTCTTTTGAAAAACTTTGACTCATCTTCTTGACACATCTCCAAATTCATACTTGAGCACTCGACACGTTATCGCTTCTGAAATGGTGTGAGCAACCTGGGAATCCATCTGGAAGACACCTTATGCATATGCAAATGGTCATGAATGATAGTTTTCACAGACCCTTACTAATCTTGAAATCTTGGGCTATTTGGCGAATAGTAATGCGCCGATCTTCCAAAATGGCAGCTTCAACTTAACGGACAGATGCCTCATCAATGGCAGAAGGGGGGCGACCAGATCTGGAAGCTGTTTCCACAGTCTTCCGGCCATGTTTGAATTTACGACGCCAGCGTTTTACAAGGTCATATGATGGGGCATTATCACCATAAGTTTCTTTCATTTCATCAAAAATCTTCTGTGGTGTGCGTCCTTTCAAATACAAAAACCGGATCACTGCTCGACATTCAACAGGCTCCATTTCACACCTGACTCAGTTCAAACACCTGTAAAACAGAAAGCACAATTAGTTTAGAGCTGTAATTTGCCACAAAACCCGTAGAGATATAAATCATTGCGCATGCAAAATTTCAGCTAGATCAGACAACTAGAAGTGGGTAAGGAGCATTACTTATTGCACGCCCCCCGTATTAGTGTGTTGGTTTTTAAAGCTATCGTATTCAACCATGACAGGAGTTATCCACTGTCTTTTAAGATTGAACAGTGCACACACACACACACACACACACACACACACACACACATATATATATATATATATATATATATATATATATATATATATATATATATATATATATATACTGGTAAGGAGACATTTCCCTGGATTGAATGATGATCAACGAATATTTCACACTCCTATATTTTTCCTGTCATCAAAATCCGTGAAATCTCCCGATAGGAAGCTTCACATGCCTCGATTCAGTAACTTATTACAAAATATATGGTCTTCTACATCTGATTGTACTTTCGCTAATAAATACGAACAAGTAGGGTTCCAAATACTAAAAAATATATGATTTATTATATAAAACACGCTTCCTTCCGGAAGTTTTTATCTTATGCAGTGTCGAACGAATTTTACTGAGATAATTCCTATAATATTTTAATAATATAAAAATCTTCAATAAAAGAGGTTTACGTTAAACCTACTGCTTTCTAAATCCTAAGTTTGTGTGAGGCCTGGCTGAACAATCACACGATTGAAGGACAAAATGACCTTTTAACAAGTTTTTTTTGTTTTCCTATTGGAATAACAAAGAAAAATATACCCAACGACATACCAACACGATGTAATGTATCCGCGCATTGTTTATAATTAAATACATTTGAAAAATAAGAGTATGATTGAGCATTGTATTATCAATCATAACACGACTCCTGTGTGAAAGAATAGAAATATACACGGAGAACAGGAAAACAGGAAAACAATCACGTCATTATAGACAAAACTAACAACAATCATAGGCACTTTTCAATCTTAAGAGACAGTGGATAACCCCTGTCATGATTGCTGTGCGTTTAGCTGCTAAGCAAGGATTGCGCAATTCCAACTTTTGAATCGACACTGCTTGCATCTTGTAGCAAGAAGAAGTCCAAGAATACTGGAAAAGATGCCAAAATAAGTAGAGAGTACGTACATCACCTGATATTTTCAAATGACCACCCAATTACTATTCGGGATCAATGTCGGTTAACTACGGTGATCTAACTGGGACCACCATGCCAACATGATTATAGGCATACTAGTAGGCCGCCCGGCATTGCCTAGTCGTAAAATACGCTCAAATATGATATTGTAATTAAGGCAGATTTCGTATTTGATATTATATTTTATTGGACCTAATATATAGCAATTATTTAAAAAGTTAAAAAAAAAACAAACAAACAAAAAAAACAATGACTCGTGCGCTACCACCGAGTATAAAAACCAAAACGTTTAGCTTACGATTTAATTTCTTTCTTTGCCGGTCATGACTGTACTATGAAGACATGTGTACTGGAAAGCTAAAAATTAAAACAGGAACCAATAGCTATTACGTTACGCATGCATATTCGAAATGCCGTCGTTCGACCTTCACTGGCAAATTTCATTTTTTTTTAAATTTTCATATAAATTTTTGCATGGGTTCGAATACCCTATATATGAAGTTTATGTCTGTAGATCAAAACCTGAGGGAGGAGTTTGGTGGGCACAATTTTTTAAACAAAAAATATATACGCATACATAAATATATATAGAAGGCGTTTTATGTTTACTATAAACTTTTTACGCAAATATTACGTAAGTATTAATCAAGTAGAATATCTGCATGAATATAATTACACGTAATAGTTAACTACAGATGATCATCTTATGAGAAAACTGAAAAAACTAAAAGGGAAATGTTAAAATAAATATTTAAAAAAATATACAAATTAGCTAGATATTTTGCAGATAAATGCAATTCAACGACCCATATATAACAAAGTTGTATTTTCTTTTTTAATAAATAGAAAAAAAGTGTTTTTTTTGTATGGATATCAATACATAAAAACAAATTTCTAGGAGTATAGATGGATTTATTATTTAATAACCACACATCAGCAACAACAACTACAATAATAATGTACACTATTATAATACAAGAATAAAACTAATATCAATAATTTAGAATAAATGAAAAGATGACGACAACCAGAATAATGCCAATGCTAGTGAACCTAATAAGAACAGTTATGAAATAAAAACCCTGAAAATTACAGGAGAAATTGGAATCAAAGGGAGTATTAACACCACACAGAGTACAACATAGATAAAAAAAACTGAAATATTAAAAGAAATCATTGAGTTCGGAAACCAATTCACATAAACTGATAGCATCGACCAATCAGAGATAAGCAGATAAAATGCAATAGAATAACACGGTTCCGATATGAAAAATCATATAATCTTACACGCACTTCCGAATAATCATGCAAGTTAGCACTGAGATCTGTTTTTGTACTAAGAGAAATGATTGTGGCCGGTAAAAAAATCGATATGAGAGAGATGTATCACGTCCTATGCTATGGAAAATACTGGGGTCCCATGGAGGCTTCTGGTGCATCGACTGCTTGTCTCTCAGTCCTGGACAGAGTTCAAAAGAGAGTTGACAACCTGATAGGTCCTGAACTTTCATCTAGGCTTCGGCCTCTGTCCCATCGACGAAATGTTGCATCCCTCTATCTGTTCTACAAATACTTTAATGGTGAATGCTCTGACGAACTGCAAGCACTTGTACCTCCTCGACGTAACTACCCCCGACAAACCCGACAAGCAACTAAGTCACACCCCTTTACAGTAGAGATCCCTAGGCGTAAGAAAGCCTTTTACTCCAATAGTCTCTTCCCCAGTACTCTACGTCTTTGGAACTCCCTTCCGGGATTCTGCTTTCTCAACTGTACTTATATGCAGAAGTGTAATGTGAACAAACACATTGCTACTGATCTCCCTTCATAATGCCCCCGCAAATTATGTCCCCGATAGTAGCTCTTTACTTCAAAGTTGCACTGCTTTGTTTGAGGTGAAAATTGAATTTAAAAATTGCAGAGATTAGTTGTTGCAAGAACATAAAGGGGTTATAAATGGTTGTCGGAAAATGCGAAGAATATTAGAAATCTTGGAAAAACTGTTGTCACACAGACTCCAGCAATGGCTTTCGTTTTTTTTCCTCTGAGCAATCACTGATAATTTGCCCTATTAGGAATGATATTGGGTTGTTGTTGTTGTTGTTGTTGTTAATAATAATAATAATAATAATAATAATAATAATAATAACAATAACAATAACAATAACAACAATAATAATAATAATAATAATAAGAAGAAGAAGAAGAAGAAGAACATAGTCATGGCATGGATCGACTGAAAAATATACAAGATACTCGACAAGATTGTTAATGTCATTAAGAAAGCAATGGAAACATGGAGACGAACTAACAGTTGGTGGACGACACCTGACTGAAAAAAAAATACATTTTCCAAAGCGCCTATCTATCACCACTATTGTTTATCATAGCCATGGTGCAACTTAATGACGTACATAGAAAATCTCCTGTGGGACACACATTGCAGACACAAAGTAAAGAATAAGTAATATCATATATATATATATATATATATATATATATATATATATATATATATATATATATATATATATACTGGCAGGGAGACCCGACGTTGCCCTGGATTGAATGATGATCAACGAATATTTCACACTCCTATATTTTTATTGTCATCGAAATCCGTGAAATCTCCCGGGAGGAAGCTTCACATGCCTCGATGCAGTAACTTATTCCAAAATATATGTTATTCTACATAGCACTCTAGAGAACCTACTGTTTCTTTCATCAATTAATTTATATAAACTTCTTTCCAGTTAACGAAAAAAATGACATTAAGAAATTTACGTGCCGGGGGGTTGAACCTGCAGACCACATCATGCACAAAAACACCCACAAAAACATACGTACATTTTTAAGTCTGATAATTTTATTTTTATTTTTTTTTGCAATTAATGAAAAAAGAATTAAGAAATTTACGTGCGGACTTTGAATCTACAGATCACGCCATGCAAAAAAAAGAAAACAAAAAAGAAAGAAAGAAAGAAAGAATCAAACAAACAAAAGAAAACACCCTATCGACTTACCCACAGTAGAACTTTCACGGCCCGTTGTTTTATCATTGTTGCTAAGCGACGACATGGGAAAATGGCTTTACCGATGATAAATTAAAATAACGGATTTGATTATCGATTATAGATAATTATCAGAGTTATTCTGAGACAAAACTTAACTAAGATTTATGCACTAAAGTTCTGTAAATTTTAAAGAAAATCAGGTCAGCCATTTCGGAATCTATAAGGAACGAACTCAAACACACAGACAAAGTTGCTTTTATATATATATATACATATATATATATATATATATATATATGTATGTATATATATATATATATATATATATATATATATATATATATATATATATGGTTATCCACATACAATACTGTTTCCCTGTGTCACAGCTCATCAGTGCGGCTAGACAGGCAACTACCCCAAGCCAGGATTCAAACCCGACCGTCTGTACGCAGTCAAGTCTCCTAAACATTATGGTATCGGCGGCTACAGAGCGAGTCGTGAGTTTAACGATGTTTTGACATCATCCGAAATATCTAAACTCGATCTCGATTTGTTTATACAAGGAGCATCGCTTATACGCTAATGGTAATTCGTGTATCACTTCTCAATATGCTCAACTCAAGATGAGGAGCATTATATATATATATATATATATATATATATATATATATATATATATATTTATACATGAATATTGTGAAACTATTTGCGAATACCAAAAAGGAACAAAAAAAAGCTAGTAAATACGACAAGAATATCCAACTAGGATATACAAATAGAATTCGGATTCAAACATTTTTAAAAAAAGTGTATACATCAGAGCGCATAGAATTGGCCAACACACAAGAGATGCAGGCATTTGGCGAACATGATACCTGCATATATTTTGGTGTTTTAGAAGCAGACACGATTAAATCTTCGAAAATATCGAAAAAAAAAATACGCGGATAAGGACAAGGAACTTCTTAGAAACAAAGCCATATAGTAAAACTTTTATGTAGTAAAAATTTAAATGAATAAACAATTTGACAGTATCACTAGTAAGGTAGCTCGGCCATGCATAGGATGAACCAAAGGAGAACTTTGGTGTCTAGATCAGAAGACGAGGAAACTGATGACTATGCACAATGTACTACACCCGAAACATCTTATTGGCCGACTCTGCGTTAAAAGAAATAAAGTAGGGAGAGAAATTATGATGGGTAAAAAGACTTAAGAATAACAAAATGAATAGCATAGGCACGCTTCCACTGTTTCCTATAACATTTTTCAAAGTTTAATTATTTCATTGTTTTATTCCGTATTTTTTATTGGTTTTTCTTTTCATTTTTATTTTCTATGTAATATGT
>NC_136482.1:154180993-154263493 GCF_053919585.1 Euprymna scolopes | reverse complement strand
GCTTTAATTTATCGCTTTTCTAAAGATAAAACAGTATATATATATATATATATATATATATATATATATATATATATATATATATATATATCCCATCTACAGACTTTCATACAATGCAACATACTAGGTAGAATTAGTTCGTGCTCTTTATATCTCTGGCATTTTGTGTTTTGTCAAAAGCGAATGAAAACAAAATATGTTTTTTTAAACACTTACATATCAGTGGCCCAAATCATTAAGACAACATATTTTTTATCTACAATTTGTCAGTAAAATGTCAGTTAAATAAATAACGAAAAGTCAGACTATACATATGTGTGTGTTGTGTGTGTGTGAGTATGTGTGTGTGAGTGTGTGTGTGCGTGTGCGTGTGCGAGTGAGTGTGTGGGTGTGTGTGTGCGTGTTACAGAAAAACATCGGTACCGGCGTTTTCAAATCTCATACTAGGGGATTAGTTTCTGGTCGAAAAATACAGAATTCTCTTCAGCCTGTTTTTAGTTATTTACACAGGAAATGGCGTCCGTAAAGTTTTATTTCGGATCGTAGTTAATTATTTGTTTTATTTATTTATTTATGTTTTTTTTTTTATTATTAACTTATTTCTTATTTTTTATGAATTTATATTTCAATTTACTTTTTAGGAACTTCCGGTTGTAATGTTCTGGAAGAATCTGTGCTTCTAAATACTTTTCGCTTATATAACTACTTCTTGCCTGATGAAGATTGTATATTGAATTCCCTTTAAATATTTCAATGTAATTTATATGTGCCGTTTGGTTTTCCCGGTTTATTTAAAGTACTGAGAAATAATAAATTAGTTAAGACTCTTTGAAGTAAATTCAATATATAATCCTCACTACGCAAGCAGTGATTAGAACATAAAATTATAGATAATAAACATATAGATAAAACAATTTATAATTATATAAACTAAATAAACGAATTTATGTTTTAAATGCCACAATTTAAATTTCCTAAGAATTTTACTTTAAGTGGCTAAAAAAGTGGCATTATTTGTGTTGGTATTCACAAAGAAAAATTAAAACTTATATATATTTAAATAGAGTTGTAATCTGTATATGTTAAGGATATGTATGATATAATAGATCTCAAAATAAAGTTCAAATTATTAATTTAAAAAAGTATAAAAAATGGGAAAAAAAACAGATTCAAATAAAATATTAAAAAAAATTATTAGTAAACTTATAAAAAAATTAAACATAATACATATAAAAATATTAAATACTATTATAATCAATTTTTTATAGATAGATAGATAGATAGATAGATAGATAAATAAACATATATGCACATAAACACACACGCACACACACACATATATATATATATATATGTGTGTGCGTGTGTGTGTGTGTGTATTAATGGGAAAATATAATTATTCAATTATATTTCACCTTTTATTATCTATATTCTTAGAACTGCACGCCTGTGGAATTGTCTTCCGTTTTCCTGCTTTCCGGCTGACTACAATATGGTTGTCTTCAAGTCTAACGTAAATAAGTTCTTGATGAACCGTTCCATATAAGTTAACAAATTTACCGAATTTTCATTACTAATGATTACTTTATTGTCCAATTTCTACTGTACACTCTTTAACCCTTATCCTTGAGTGGCCTCTTGGCCTTGATAATATGGTGATGCCTGTGTAAAAAAAAAAACAAAAAAACAATCTTTAATTTATGAAGCTTGATGTAACTAACCCTTATCCCTGAATGGCTTCCGGACCTTGATAAGTGGTGATCACTGTGTAAAAAAAAAAAAAAAAAAAAAAAGAAAAAACTACAGAGCATAAATAAATGACAAAAGTCTACATTCCAAATTTTAAGATGTTGTCTATCTTATTTATTTCTTTAATTATGTTAAAATGTTCAATTCTTGAGAGCACCTGTTTCGTAGCACAGAATTATTCATGTAATTATTATGTCATTATTTTTAATTTATTCCGCACTTAACTCATCAGAAGAAAAATGAACTCATCAACTTTAAAAGAAAATAAAAGAATATGGGTTTATATAATCTGAAAACCGGAAGAGAAGTTGCAATGTTTTTACTTTCAGTTACGCCATCTTTGACTAAAAGAAAACACAATTGCAAATATACATATATTTCCACAAGCATTATATTTATAGAGTCATTCATAGACAACTGTTTCGGTTTATCATGTTTCCTTAGTGTGGTTAGATGAGGCGTGTTTTTTTTTTCATGCTAAAATTCCAAGATATATGTCTTTGTCGATCGACACTTTATAATTGTGATGGGAGGTGTTGTTTTTCTTGTGGGCGTTTGCAGTTCCACATTTTTCATTTTTTTAAATTCCATTTTCACCCAAACAAGGCACAGTGCCACTTCGATGTTGGGGCTACTAGGGGAGACATAAGTTGCAGGGATAATATCTAGGGAGTTGAGCAGCAAGATGTCTGTTCACGTTACACTTGAACTTCTGCATGTTACTACAGTTGGGAAAGACGAATCCCGGAAGGGAGTTCCAAAGTCCAGCAGTTCTGGGTAAGAAACTATTAGAGTAGAAGGCTTTATTACATCTAGGAATCTCTACTGTGTAGGGGTGGGATTTTGCTGCTTGTCGGGTTTGCCGGGGGTATTTACGTCGAGGGGGGTACAAGTGCTTGCTGTTTGTCAGAGCATTTACCATTAAAATACTTGTAGAACAGGCAGAGGGATGCAACATTTTGTCGATGGGACAGAGGTTGAAGCCTAGATGACATTTTAGGGCCTGTCAGATTTAAATCAATTAAAATTTTGCTTGTAAAATTTTGCTTGTAATTGCTTGTAAAATTTTGCTTGTAAAATTTTGCTTGTAAAATTTTGTTTGTAAAATTTTGCTTGTAATTGCTTGTAAAATTTTGCTTGTAAATTTTCCTTGTAAAATTTTGCTTGTGATTGCTTGTAAAAATTTGCTTGTAATTGCTTGTAAAATTTTGCTTGTAAAAACATGCCGTCATCCCAACAGGGTTTTTTCGGTAACCAAACCATTAAAATTATTGACTCTTAATTAAATTCTTCACTTGTGAATTAAGCATACACCGAATGAATAATTAAAGGTTTGGTTTAAGTTGTTTATTGACAAAACACATTAGAATCTTAACGATATTACTATTATTAATATGCTACTTACATGCAATTAAACGTTGCTGACTAGAGTTTATATTTACTAATAAAATTAATTCAAACAGAATTTTAACTTTTTACGATATCTTATACATAAAGAGTAAACATTTCATTCTTGAAATATTTTCTTAGTAAAAATTATAAACAGAAAATAAATATAAACACGCCTGTCAATTTGGAATTTTTGTCGAGTGTATAGTCACCTACTTGTTAAGAACACTATCATACTATCAGGTTGCTTTATCCTAGAGACATGACTTCTATACTGTAGTCATATTCTTAAAATAAATCATAAAGGTGTTCTTTTTTTTATCAAATGATCTGTCTGGACATTAAATAATTTTAAAAGGGCTAGTATGCCGTAAAACAAATGCAAACAAACTTGTGCACATTTTAATACTATTATATTTAAGAGAAGTATGAATTTTTAGAAAAAATAGCAGAAAATCATTAAAAAAAATGTTTAAATATTCAGTAAGGATGCAGGCTGAATGATTAACCATTTTCTTAAAAAAATAAATTGTGGAAGATTAAAAGAAGTATAAATATATTTTTATATTTCAAACGCTTTACAGTCAAAGTTAAACGATGGGACAGGGACTGTAAGTTGGTAGACAGTTCGGGGCATATTAGATTAGAAACTCTGTTTTGGACTAATTCTACAGGTTTATATAGCAGCCCGGCTCTGTGGATGTCCTTTTCTAAACGAACCGTGCCTTCATAGACCATCCTGCTCCACATGCCTCTTTGAAGAGCAGCATCCTCTCAATTGGTGAAGCTGAGTGACACTGTCTCGGGGGGGGGGTCCTTATATTGTCTTTATATCTCTTTTTCTGTCCTCCTTGGGACCGATTTCCCTCTTTTATCTGACTGTAGAGCATTTGCTTTGGAAGGCGGTTGTCAGGCATGTGCATAACATGGCCCGTCCATCGCAGCTGGTGTCGGATGATGGTTGTGGTGATGGTAGGTATGTTGGCCTCCTTCAGGACGCTTGCGTCTGTTCGTCGATCGTTCCATCCAATCCTGAGGATCTTGCGGGGAGAAGGCTGGTGATACTGCTCCAGGGCCTTTAGATGTCTGCTGTCGGTGGTCTGCTGAAAACAGGAGGAAGCAGAGAAAGAAGAGATCTACTACTAACACAGCTCCTTCTACCTCTTCCACTACAGTCGACCACCCACACATACCCCCACGGCAATAAAATATGTGGGCCAGGATCGGCCTCCGCGGCAATCTGTGGATCCACAAATGACAAGACCTAATCTCAGATGGGATAACAATCATACTCGTTAGGAGTGATGATGATGATGATGATGATGATGATGATGATGATGATGACGGTGGTGGCGGTGGTGGTGGTGGTGGTGGTGGTGGTGGTGGTGGTGATGATGATGATGATGATGATGACGACGACGACGACGACGACGACGACGACGACGGCCCATATGTTGTAACAATACTTCATTCATTGACCAATGATCGTTTGGACGTGGCCATTGTTGAAATTAAAGTTTATAAAACACAAAAAAAAAAAACACAAAACAACAAACAATCTTATATGGTTGCTAAGTGATTCTTTAGTTAGCAGTTATTTTACGATGAAATGGAAGAAAAAAACTATTTATTTGGAAGTAATTTAAATTGTAACAATAAAGAAATGGCGATATTAAATTGTCTTACTCACACGATCTAATTACAAATTTTCGACCGTGGACCGTGATCGGTGTACTGTTCATCCTGTTCCAAACGGTCATAAATAAAGGTTTATGTATAATTTAGAAACTTGTAAACTGCTATATATGACTGCACACCCAGAATAATTAAGATAAACAATCAGTTTTTATAAATTCGAATTATTTGATTGTTTTTAGTGATTTGCATTTTGTATCGCATTTCGTAAAAATATCATTTCAAAAACTTTTAATAATAATATCTTTTAAAAATAATAAGTTTTAATAATAATAATAACTTTTAATAATAACTTTTAATAGTAACTTTTATTTATGATAATAACTTTTAATAATAATAATAATAACTTTTATTTAATAGTAACTTTTAATAATAACTTTTAATAATAACTTTTAATAATAACTTTTAATAATAATAATTATTTAATTAATAATTATTAATAATTACTTTTAATAATAACTTTTAATAATAATAATAATAATAACTTTTATTTAATAATAACTTTTAATAATAACTTTTAATAATAATAATAACTTTTAATAATAATAATAACTTTATATTTAATAATTACTATTTAAATAATAATAATAATTTAATAATAACTTTAATAATAATTTTTAAAAATAATAATAATATGATAATAATAATTTAATATTAATAATAATAATAATAATAATAATTTTAATAAAAGATTTTAATAATAACTTTTAATAATAATAACTTTTAATAATAACTTTATATTTAATAATAACTTTTAATAATAACTTTTAATAATAATAATAACTTTTAATAATAATAATAACTTTTAATATATTTAACTATAAACATTTTTATGAGATAGATTTTATGTGACTTTTGTTTCAAATTACGAGACGCGTTCAATAATAATGCTCCTGACCCACTTCCCATAGCAGTAGAGCAACGAAATTTCGCACAGTTATTCGTCGTTCTCTACATAGGGACCACCCAGAGTTATGCATTTCTCCTATCGTTTGATGCATCTTTGGAGACCGTTTTTGTAGAACACCCCAGGTTGGTCCTCCAACCACGACGTGACTTCAGAAATCAAGGCTGCATCATCTGGGAAACGCTTTCCTTTCAAAAACAACTTCATGGCTGGGAAGAGGTGAAAGTCAGAGAGTGCAAGGTCAGGAGAGAAGGGAGGATGGGGAAGATTTCATAACCACACACCTGTGCTTCTGATCTGGCGACACGCGAGTTGTGGACCGGAGCGTTGTCCTGCAGGAGGAGGGTACCTTTGCTGATCTTGCCCCGCCTTTGGATTTTGATAACTTCCCTTAATTTCCCCAAAAGTGAAGCATAATAGGCTCCTGCAATTGTAGTACCCTTTTCCAGGAAATCTGTCATCACTACTTCGTCCTGGTCCCAGAAGACTGTGAGCATGACCTTGCCAGCGGAGGGCTGCACCCTTGCGTTCTTTGGAGATGGTGAGTTTAAGTGCTTCCACTGCATTGACTGGGCTTTGGTCTCTGGATCATAGTGATGGATTCAGGTTTAATCCTGTGTAATCAGTCTTTTGAAAAACTTTGACTCATCTTCTTGACACATCTCTAAATTCATCATCGAGCACTCGACGCGTTCTCGCTTCTGGAATGGTGTACAACCTGGGAATCCATCTGGCAGACACCTTATGCATATGCAAATGGTCATGAATGATAGTTTCCACAGACCCTGTACTAATCTTGACATCTTGGGCTATTTGGCGAATAGTAATGCACCGATCTTCCAAAATGGCAGCCTCAACTTGACGAACAGATGCCTCATCAATGGCAGAAGGGGCGGGGGCGACTAGATCTGGGAAGTTTTTCCACAGACTTCCGGTCATGTTTGAATTCACGATGCGAGCGTTTTACAAGGTAATATGATGGGGTATTATCACCATAAGTTTCTTTCATTTCATCAAAAGTCTTCTGTGGTGTGCGCCCTTTCAAATACAAAAACCGGATCACTGCTCGACATTCAACAGGCTCCATTTCACACCTGACTCAGTTCAAACACCTGTAAAACAGAAACTACAATTATTTCAGAGCTGTTATTTGCCACATAACCCGTAGAGATATAAATCATTGCACGTGCAAAATTTCAGCTAGATCAGACAACTGGAAGTGGGTCAGAGGTATTACTTATTGTACGCCCCTTGTATTAACATTTTGAAAGGCATTCTAATGATGGCGACCAACAGCCTCGAGTTTGTAGTAGGGGGCGGCGTGAGCAAGAAAATTTAATATCTCCACATAAATTGAATAAATCTTTTTTTCTTTCTTTATTTGAACACAAAATATTTATCTGACAATAAATTTTACTTGGTGAATAAAGAGAATATTCATTGTCTGAAAAAAAGGTTTAAATAATGTTGGTGGGTATTGAGGAATTCCATAGTTAATCGTCAGATGAAACAATGGCATTTGAATAAAAATCATTGGATCAGATGAAACAAGAAGTGTTTGAATAAAAATGTTTGGATCAATTGCTGATTCCAGTGTCTTTGTTTTACTCTTATGTTTATGCAAATAGGAAATTATTACCTGTCCTTCCATTTTGATATTCAGGGTGAAATTTTCATGCACATTAACATAATCATCAGTATCGGGGAAGCGATGGTGGCTAAGTAGTTAACGACACCGACTGACAAATTGACAACCAGGGGTGCTCCAAGTTCAAATCCAATTCGTTCCACAGAAACACTTTCACTTAGGGACGGTGATAATCTTCACATGGTCCTCCCCGTTTGCTTTCTAATGTCTTCCTATAAAGAGTTATAATAAGAAAGATATCAGGGAAACAAATGCCACCAATAATCACTTGATTTATACGAAACTAAATGAATATAGCCCAACGACAATAACAATTCTCAGCATCATATGTGTTTTATTTATTTGAACCATATTTAACTGAAAATTATTTTGAATGATGTAAACCAAAACTTGTTTAGTTCAATATTATTTACACTGATGTACGTATACTATTCTATTGAGAATTGTTCTTATTACAGTAAGTATAGATTAAATCAGCAAGCCTTGAATTTTAACTGGGTCTCGTTTCCGTGGCATGATGCCAAAACGTGTAGTACGTACATTTAAAGAGGATACCCTGAAAATAAACGTACACTAACTAAATTGAAAAGAATTAACAATACAAAAGAAATCAACATTTCAGTATATAAATAAAAGATTACGTTAATAAAAATGTTATAACAAATTTACTGGAATAAAACAAATGAATAAATAATATTTCGTTACACAAAAAACTATTTCATATCAATAAAAAACTTGGTGACAAAAGGTAATGAAACAAGAAGTGGTTGTAATTAAGAGAAAAAGCTGAACTAAAACACATCTCATCATCTGTATAGTACATTATTCAATTATTCAGTCTGTACAGTACATTATTCATTTATCCAATCTGTACAGTACACTATTCAATTATTCAATCTGTACTGTACATTCTCCAATTATTCAATCTGTATTGTACATTATTCACTTATTCAATCTGCACAGTATATTATTCAATTATTCAATCTGTATAGTACATTATTCAATTATTCAATCTGTACAGTCCATTATTCAATTATTCAATCTGTACAGTACATTCTCCAATTATTCAATCTGTATTGTACATTATTCAATTATTCAATCTGCACAGTATATTATTCAATTATTCAATCTGTATAGTACATTATTCAATTATTCAATCTGTACAGTCCATTATTCAATTATTCAATCTGTACAGTAAATTAATCAGTTATTCAATGTAAACAGTACATTATTAAATTATTCAATCTATACAGTATTATTAAATTATTCAATCTGTACAGTACATTATTCAATTATTCAATCTGTACAGTACATTATTCATTTATGCAATCTGTACAGTACACTATTCAATTATTCAATCTGTACAGTACATTCTCCAATTATTCAATCTGTATTGTACATTATTCAATTATTCAATCTGCACAGTATATTATTCAATTATTCAATCTGTATAGTACATTATTCAATTATTCAATCTGTACAGTCCATTATTCAATTATTCAATCTGTACAGTAAATTAATCAGTTATTCAATGTAAACAGTACATTATTAAATTATTCAATCTATACAGTATTATAAAATTATTCAATCTGTACAGTACATTATTCAATTATTCAATCTGTACAGTACATTATTAACTTATTCGATCTATAAAGTACATTATTCAGTTATTCAATCTACACAGTACATTATTCAATTATTCAATCTGTACAGTACATTATTCAATTATTCAATCTGTACATTACCTTATTCAGTTATTCAATCTGTACAGTACATTATTCAATTATTCAATCTTTACAGTACATTATTCAATTATTCAATCTGTGCAGTCCATTATTCAATCATTCAATCTGTACAGTACATTATTAAATCATTCAATCTTTTCAGTACATTATTCAGTTATTCAATCTACACAGTACATTATTCAATTATTCAATCTGTACAGTACATTATTCAATTATTCAATTGTATAGTACATTATTCAATTATTCAATCTGTACAGTATATTATTCAGTTATTCAATCTGCACAGTACATTATTCAATTATTCAAGAAGTACAATACATTATTAAATTATTTAATCTATTCAGTATATTGATGAATTGTTTAATATATGCAGTACATTGTTATATGATTAAATATGAGTAATATATTACAAAACATATGCAATGCATTATTAAGTCTTTATATCTGATATAATATGGTAAAATACTAAAAATTCCACGATCGAAACCTGATCGGCCAAACGACAGTCTGAGCTTCTAACTGCTATGCGGGCAGTAAATTAACAATGTTTTGACATTGTCCAAAGTACCTAAGCTCAATTTGTTTACACAAAGAGCCTCGCTTCATACGCTAACGGTAATTTTTATATCACTTCTCAAATACTTAACCTTAGATAGGGAGCATTATATATATATATATATATATATATATATATATATATATATATATATGCATAATTTCTATTATATATTCTATATATAATTTTCTAATATATATATATATACTATTATTATTAATATTATTAATAATATTATTTATATATATATTAAAATTACTTCTAAGCGTGATAATACTATTTATTCATGAACTATTCCAATCTCTTTATTCATCATATCTTTAATATGCGCAGATCATCGTATTCTGATTAGTTCACTCTGACTGACGTAAATTTTTTTTTAAAATAAAATGTTTTAATTTCAACGTTATCTCCCGAGGTTGACGGTAAGCGAATGGATACGGTCCTTGCTAATGAAGCCAGAGATGATTTCTGTCGCCAGGCTCGAATGTATGGACTGGTGTTAACCGTGAAACCCTGCACTGAAGATTCCCGAACGGATAAAACACTAGTGTTTTTAGGTATTTAATAATTATTATAGCAAATAATTCTCTCTCCCTCTCTATCTCTCTCTCTCTCTCTCTCTATATATATATATATATATATATATATATATATATATATATCCACTAAAATATTTATCCTTTGACCTATTTATAAACTCCAACAACATGCAGACGCACTACTATAAATATACTATGAATATTTAATTCTGCCACTTCATATGACTCAACAACCTTGGGAACACATTTTTACGTAAAACCGTTTTTTTCTTTATACTCTAAGCCAAACCCTAACCCTACCTCGTTTCATTATTTTACATTTCACTTTCACGCTAGTATGATCCTTTTCATACTTAATTTCTGTTAATACTTTACAGGCAAAATTTCTTTATATATTTTGCCAATTCCTTCTCTCTGATCAGAAGGAAAGTATTTCTTCGAAACTCAGGAGATTAAGGACTTTCACCTCTATTTGTGTTTCGTTTCCGAAAAATAAATGTCTTTAACTCTTGCTAAAGTGTTTCTCATCATACTTTATTAATCCTATGTACTTTATATATATATATATATATATATATATATATATATATATATATATATCTAAGAGAGAGAGAGAAAGAGAAAGAGAGAGAGAGAGAGAGAGAGAGGTGTAAAAGGCTAACTTTGGATTTTTATTTTTTTTTATATTTGCCTTTGGAAACTTACTTGTTTCTTGAATTAAATATTTTAACCGGGGCTAAATGGTTTACTCAACGGGTCATATTTTTCTACTTGTTTTATGTGTTCATTTTCTTTTATCTTTTGTCCTTGATGACCTTGAATAATGTACACTAAGAACGACGCTATACATATTCAATTTGAATAATCTCCACCATTTAACCATATGTTAAATATCAGACACTAATCAATAAATTGGACATTGTATTTGTTACATTGAAATTTTCAGGTGTCCAATGGAACACACACACACACACACACACGCGCGCGCATATATATATATATATGTGGATGACTATATATATATATATATACATACATATATATATATATATATATATATATATATATATATATATATATATATATATATAGTCATCCACATACAGTACTGTGCGACTAGAAAAGCAACTACCTCAAGCCAGGATAGAAACCCGATCGCCCTAACGACAATCAGAGCGCTATACAGCTGCTGTATGCAGGCAGTGAATTAACAATGTTTTGACATTGTCCAAAATACCTAAGCTCAATTTGTTTAGACAAAGAACACCGCTTCATACGCTAATGGTAATTTGTATTTCACTTCCCAATTACTAAACCTAAGATAGGGAGCATTGATGCTGCACTTCCATTTCTCGTTCTCTTTCAGTGGAGGAGAAATCCTTCACGATTGAGACAATTTATATTTTTGTACCTTTTCTCCACGCTAAAAAACGACCCTGGTGTCTAACTCTGTCCCGTGGGGAGGCATTATAAATAGATATATATATATATAGGTATATATATATATGTATATATATATATACATATATATACATACATATATATACATATATATACATACATATATACATATATATACATACATATATACATATATATACATACATACATAATATGTATACATATATATATGCATACATATATATACATATATATACATACCTATATATGTACATATATATGCATACATATATATATATATATGCATACATATATATACATATATATGCATACATATATATGCATATATATGCATACATATATATATACATATATATACATACATACATACATACATATACATATATATATATACATACATATATATACATATATATATACATACATATACATATATATATATATATATATATATATATATATATATATTTCAAGTTTAAAATGTCCATTGTAAAACCTATTGAATTTTTACGAAGTTGCTGATAGGTCTCTATAAAAATAGCAGGCAATTATTTACGATAAATCGCTTCAATAAATCTAGGGTGTCTGTCTAAAAAGACAAGGTCAGGCGACAATAAAATTTCCTGTCTTACTTTAGGCAAGTTTTTAATGAAAACTGTTGTAAACTCACTTTTTCATTAAAAGACTTGTCCCATGTAAGATAGGAGGTATACTGTGTCGCCTGATGATGTTTTTTAAGACTGAAACACTAGATTTAATGTAGCGACTTATGGTAACTTTGCTTACCTAAATTGAATAATATATATATATATATATATATATATATATATATATACACACAAACATATATGATGAAAAAAAATGGAAATAGTATTCCGACAAAATAGAGACATAAAAAGGAACAAACCGTATTATTTGTTCATCAACGTTTCGTCTTTATTTCATCCAGTGGAAGTTTCGAAATAAAGACGAAACGTTGATGTACACATAATACGGCTGACTGGGATAGCTTCCGTACATTCATATCTGATTTACCTCTGCACTCCATGTTTAAAAAGGATGTGTCCTCTATAGTATCAGATCTGACCGAATGGTTAATAGTAGGCATAGACCAATTCATACCATCCAAAAAATTTCGACAAAAACCTAGCAGCCAGCCATGGTTCTCCCCAGAATGTGCTGCTGCTATCGCGCACAGAAATCACTTTTTCCATAACTACCAACGTAATAGATGCACTGAAACTAAAGCTGCTTTCAGGTCTGCCAGCAACCACTGTAAAAGAGTAATAAAAAATGCAAGAGAGCTATATGCCCAGTCTGTTAAATCCAAGGTAGCTGATCAGCGGCTTGGATCCCACCAGTTTTGGCAAATAACAAATAGGATCCTGAACAGAAGTGTGCGTTCTATACCAACCATTATCAATGGACCAGAGGTCATCTCGTCAGCGTCAGACAAGGCCAAACTATTTGCAAAGAACTTTGCAGCTAATTCTACCCTATGCGACGAAGGCCATCAACTCCCCATATTTCCTCCTATAACACAGAACAAGCTGGGTAGCATACAAATATCCGTGCATGAGGTTGCCAAGCTAATAAAGAACCTAGATTCCAGTAAAGCAACTGGCCCTGATGGCATCCCAATATAGTGTTAAAAAAGCTTCAACCAGAACTTGCTCCCATACTTACGAAACTATTTAAGCGCTGCCTTAAGGAGAAGTGCTTTCCGACTCCCTGGAAGACCTCTACAGTTTGTCCTATATTTAAAAATTCAGGTGATAAGTCATCTCCCTCTCAATACAGACCTATAAGTCTCCTGTGTGTTATGAGTAAGTTGCTGGAATCCATATTAAATAGAGAAATAGTCAACCACCTCAGCAGGAATAACCTTCTTAGTGACACACAATATGGTTTCCGCTCTGCAAGATCTACCGCAGATGTGCTGACAGTTATATCCCACAGGATAAGTGAATCTCTTGACAAAGGCTTTCTTTCTAGGGCAATTGCTCTTGACATATCAAAGGCCTTTGACAAGGTATGGCATAAGGGTCTACTTCACAAGATTTCCAGCTACGGTATAACGGGAAATGTTTTCTTAATCATTAAATCATTTCTCTCCGATAGGCTCATAAGAGTAGTGGTCGATGGACAAAAATCGGAGGCCTGCAATATAAATGCTGGAGTCCCCCAGGGGTCAATCGTGGGCCCAACTCTCTTCCTGATCTACATCAATGACCTCCCTAAACACATACTTAAATCATTCGTTGACATCTATGCTGATGACACAACCATCTACGGCAACACATCAAAAGCTGAAAATGACAAAGTTCTCTCTGATTCTCTCTCCTCTGATCTCGAGCGCGTGGTTCAGTGGGGGAAGATGTGGCTGGTTACCTTTAATGCATCCAAAACCAAACTCCTATCCTTACATCATCAACGCTCTGATCCCCATCTGGCATCAATTGTGATGGGTGGCTCTCGTCTGGGTGAGGCTCCGTGTTTTGACAAGCTTCTGGGTTTGACCTTTACTCCTGATCTGAAATGGAACACGTACATCAAGTCTGTTGCCAAGGTCGCTGGAAAGATGGTGGGATCCTTCTACCGCTCCAGAAAATATCTCACTACTGATGCAATTCTCTATCTATATAAAAGCCAAGTACGTCCAAGGATGGAATACTGTTGCCATATCTGGGCAGGAGCTGCTAAAAACAGCCTATCCTGCCTTGACAGAGTACAAACTAGACTTCGTGGCTTAGTGGGGGATGCCCTTTTCTCTACCCTGCAACCTCTCTCCCACAGAAGAGACGTTGCGAGCCTGTCCTTGTTTTATCGTTATTTCCATGGCAGATGCTCGTCTGAACTCCAATCTCTGGTCCCCCCTCGCCAATCTTTCACGAGAAACACCCGTCTAGCTGAATCCACTGTGAAAAATTTCCCCCACTCTATATCTGTGCCTAAATCAAAACGCGGATTCCATGAACAAAGCTTCTTTCTTAGAACTGCACGCCTGTGGAACTCTGTTCCGTCTGCCTGCTTCCCTCCGGACTACAATTTGGATGTCTTCAAGTCCAATGTTAACAAATTCCTAATGAACCGCCCCCTTAAGTAAACACTTCAGCAAATCTCCTTACTAACTCAATGTACTTGCAATAACCCTTATCCCTGAGTGGCTTCCGGGCCTTGATAAGTGGTGATCACTGTGTAAAAAAAAAAAAAAATACGGTTTGTGCATTATTTCTCTCTCTCTCTCTCTCTCTCTCTCTCTCTCTCTCTCTATCTATATATATATATATATATATATATATATATATATACATACATATATATACATATATGCATACATGTATATATACGTACATATATACATACATATATACATATATACATACATATATACATACATATATACACACACACATATATATACATACATATATACATACATATATATACATATACATACCTATATATACATACATATATATATATATATATATATATATATATATATATATATATATATATATATATACATGATGACAGAAATTTCGTTACCGAATATTACCATTTGTTGATATAGCATTTAAAAATTTAAACTTGAAGGCAGATTCGTGATGAGCTGCACGAAAGTGGTTTTTAAGCCCGACCAAAATCTGGTATTCTTTGGCACACATGGTGTAGACATGAGCGCCACTAGCAGCGCGTGTTTGATGGTCACTTCTATGAACATTCATATGCCGTTTCAAACCGCCTGCTGTCTTGCACGTCCGCCCACAGTTGACACAAGTTAGATCTGGCAACACAAACTGTTTTGTGGCCCATTGCCTGATGAGCAGCCTGGGAGCTGATCAGCCCAGCTTTGCTCAGACATAGTCTTCCGCACGCCTCACATTTCAGACTAATTACTTATGAGAAAGAATAGAACAATAAATTTTAAAAAAGGGCTGTCTTGCACCCTACGTCGAACAAATGTTTGAATAACCGAGTAATGTGCCCCTATTAATGCTCAATAATAGACTACAGCGCTCAGTGGGATGTCCCCAGTTATGTCCAATAATGGATCACAGCGTCCAGTGAGATGTTCCCATTTCTGTCCAATCATGATCTACAGCGTCCAGTGAGATGTCCTAATTCATGTCCAATAATTAACTACAGCGTCCAGTGGGATGTTCCCACTTATGTCCAATGATGGACTACAGCGTCAATCGATTTGTATTGAAGAAATGGTCGATTTCACCTATTTCGATGACAGTAAAAATATGGGATTGCGAAACACTCGTTGATCATCATTCGATCCCGGGAAACGTCAGTTCATCCAGCTAGTTTTTAATAAATAGAGAAATAAAATGCATTTTGTTGTATTTTTAAATAAATATATACCGACAATGATAATTATTTCTTGAAACAAAGAGAGAGTAATTTTTCTTAATAGTATTGACACATGGAGTCATTTATTATCTTAAAGGGACTGTTATTATTAACATTATTATATATTGAATTATGCAGATTAAGATAAAACGCGCCAAGAATTTCGACAGCGTTACTCTAATATATCTATCTATCTATCTATCTATATATATATATCTCTCTCTCTCTCTCTCTCTCTCTCTATATATATATATATATATATATATATATATATATATATATATAATTATATCTCGCGAAAAACTGACATTGAAATTATATGTTTTGAATGACAGCTGCTTTAATGCTGTCTGCAATAATAACTATCCTTACGCCTTTCTATATTTGTGTGTACAGTCTACTCCTAAACTAATTAACTGATCATTAGAAGTTCTGGAACGCAGCTGCTAAACGTGACGGTGACGGATAATGTGACCTACTTTTAGTTTAATTGATTATAGACATGAAAAAGCGGGCGGAAGTCTTCATGAACATTTGTATCTCCTCGATATTCGTGAAATTTAAAAAAGAAATATTCGACATCAATAAATCAACACATCAATATACAACAAAAATCTCAGATCATGTGATGTATCTTAAACGGTTTTATGCAATGGTGAATATGGAAACTGAATTTCATTTTAAAATTCAAATATTTCAGATTTACATGAAATCTGATCCATAGTTATCTGACACAAATGAGGCAAGTTTCCTTGAATATGGATTACTTATAAAGACCCTTTAAACTTTGGTCTCCAATTTTAAACATTTCCAGAATAGAAATACGATAATGAAGTTAGATCATAAGTTGAATTTGAACTTTAGACGTAAGATCTGGTAACATTCTATCTTGATGTTAATCCTTATAACTGAATGTGCAAGCGGTTCAAAACTGTTCGTTTCGTAGTATTAATTTTACCAGTAATCTGACAGGTATTGTTAATGTATTTTATAGAAATACTAGCCTAGGTACCCGGCGTTGCCCGGGTGTTGGAGCTGTGTGTTTTGAGAAACAAAAGTAAGTGGTAGTAGGCAGGTAGGATCGAACCCGTGGCGCAAAGGCGGAGAAGAAAGTGACAGAAAACCTGACGTCTTACCTTTACTCCATGACGCGACCGTTAAACCTAGCCAAAGTAAATCCAATCGATACGATGGATTGCAGAAATGGCTCACAAAACATCGATCCCTCCTTGTAGAAAACTGACTAGTTTAGAATTAATGTTTTGGACCAAGTTTTCGATATTTGTTGTCCGAGATATCGACTTCAAAATGATACTGATCTCGTGAAAACCCGTCTCCTCTGTCGGAAGTTTTAGGCAGACTGTATTGGTGTTAAATGGTAATAAGATGAAGGAACACAGGACTTTTAGGAACAATACCATTCCTCAACTGTTGGGCGTTTGCACACGGCCTCCTTGACCGCGTACCAATCTCTGACTGCCGGGCACCGGTACTCGATACCAGAAGTTACGTCACCAGAGGAAGTGACGTCATGAGATAGTCCAGTAATCTCATGGAGGGGCGTCTCACACATATATACAAACATACATACACGCATTTAAACAGACATTTATATTATAAATGACGTAATTTTGGTTACGGACACACAATATTATTATAGATTTACCTATATGCCTCTTACCATATTCTATCGGCAATGGAATAATATTTCTGTGAAAAGATCGAAAGGCGTAGCACGTGGGTAACATATGTACATTTGGATGGCATTGTGCCTTACTAAGTTAATCCGAGCGTCGATATTTTAGAGGAAGCCGAGAGGGTTGGCAAATAAGCGTTCGATACTGATCATATATACACCGGTGGGTTAGGGTCAGGCTATCCTCAATCGATTCTAGAGAGCAGAACACTTTCAGTCACGCCTAACTGTGAACTGTCTATAAAAAAATGAAACGAAGTTATGCGAGCTGACGACGTTAAAATGCAATCGATAAGAAGATGAAATCACTCTGACGCACGTTTGACACTAACTTCGCCCCCGCATGTTTTACCTTGTACTAAACTTTAAGTGTTGAGTTACGAAATCGTTGAAGGTATATGAAGGTCCTCTTATGACGCATATATACGTAATAAAAACATCGTAGTAACTACAGATAGCTGTTCCGTTGCTGTGATCCACCAGCATGCAGTCGCTAAATAGCGAAATTATTACGACTAAAGTTTATAAAACACATAGACTATATACATAATTATATATATATAATATATATATATATATATATAATTATTTCAACCGTTCGGAGACAACATTTAACACATGCCAAATAATAGACTGACTAGAATAAAGATAAAAATGGAGCTAAATAAGGAATTTCTGCCTTACTTACAACAAAAAGTGTTAGTTTTATTTTGGTGTCTTTAACCCTCTACGTTGCTGATAAGGGTACTTTGTTTAAAGAAAAAAAACACTTTTATCAAATTCTTGTTCAAGAAGACATAAATAAAATGAACATCGTTTCCGAAACGATCGTACACTCGAGTTGATTTTGTTTGTTTTTCGCCTCCTTAAATTGATTTTAATTTACAACTATGAATCGTTTTACTCAATATATATATTTTCTTGAAAAAGGATTTCGGCCTCAACAGAAAGATGTTCAACAAAATGTTTAACCATAAAATTTACCAAAAACTATTAATATTAAACTATAAAAAGAAAGATACTAGAATTTAAGCAAAAAATATTTTATTTCAACTCAATCAGATGTGCCTTATGCACTAATAAAAATGCAATTGGCATTTTGTTGAACTTTTTAAGATTTTAAATATTTATAAATTTTCTCATTATAAAAAACGATTATTATATTGATTATAATTTTTTGACAGAAGAAATAAAATGAATATAAAACATTAGAAGAACAATGCAAAATTATCCAATTATATCAATAAATATTAGTAAATTGTGTAAATAAATCTTGAAAAAAAATGATTATTTAGTAAATTGATTTTAATTTATTGTTCATTTAAAAAAAATATTCAAATATTTTAAATCACTTAATTGTCAGCACATTTTTTCATTATCAAAAAAGATTATTGGATTATTTTTAATTTGCAAAATAAAAACCGGCAATGAAAAAATCGTAAATCAGCAAAAATTAATAAATTGTTTCATTATAAAAAAATATTTATATACTACAGATATAATCTATGTTTAATTAATTTTAATCAAGTAAAACAAATATTTTCTTATCAATAGCATTGAAATAAAACAATCGTTTTTGTTATGATAAAATTTAATGAATCTGCTGATTCTGGATGTTTTAACTGTACTTCTATCTTTCCAAATTAAAATTAATCTAATAAATGTATTATTATGACAAACTTTATTGATAATTTAGTGACTTTAGATTTATCTTATGATTTAAAAATTTGTCTTCTAATGTTTTTTATGCAATTCATTTTATTTCTTCTGTCAAAAAATTATAATCAATATAATAATCGTTTTTTATAATGAGAAAATTTATAAATATTTAAAATCTTAAAAAGTTCAACAAAATGCCAATTGCATTTTTATTAGTGCATAAGGCACATCTGATTGAGTTGAAATAAAATATTTTTTGCTTAAATTCTAGTATCTTTCTTTTTATAGTTTAATATTAATAGTTTTTGGTAAATTTTATGGTTAAACATTTTGTTGAACATCTTTCTGTTGAGGCCGAAATCCTTTTTCAAGAAAATACCTAACTTTTTAAAATTCTATTCATCAACAACGTAAGCAACAATAAAAATAATAGAATTATATTTATTAATTAATAGAACATGCTAATGATCACAGGAAAAGTATTACATAAACAAATTTACAGAAATTTGTTTTAAATTCTGAATTTAAGTGATTCATAAAAGTGCTATCGTTCGCCTGCAGGGATACAGTTATAGCCCCATACCACGCTGATTGGGAGGTTAGCACTCAAGTTTTTGCTATTTCGATTGGATATATGGTCTGATTTTTCTCAATTATTTGTTTCTTTTATATTTTTCAAAAGAAATGCCAATATTGATGGACGACATTTTGGAATGAAAATTAAAATCATATGAAATATTGGTGTCACTGATAATATTTCACCTGTTATTATTCTAAATAATGCAAGTAAAATGCCCAAATCGACTTTCATAAAAGTGAAGAATATCTGGTTTTACAATGAAATTTCTGCAAAAAAAATTTATTGAAATATATAATTTCGGAATTAATTCATTGAGGATCGTAATTTTAAAATAAAAATCTATTTGTTTGAACACACACATATTCCATTGCAGTAGAAAAATTCTATTTCTAGTGGCTTTTTGCAAATGCTCAGTATTTTGTTGACAATATTTGCGAATTGAAGAGTCAGTTTTGAGATAAATTTTGAATTACTTGAGTGTAAATAAAATTGTTGTTTTTTTAACTCTAGTATCTTCCTTTTTAGAGTGTAATACTGATCAATAGTTTTCAGTAAAATAATTTTCCGGTTAAAATTTTATATTACATTTATCTCTTGAAGCAGAAATCGTGTCTCCAGTTTAGTTATGATTCATAACAGTGCTATTGTTCGCCTGCAGAGTAACAGTTACAGCCCCATGCCATGCCTAGGTGATGGTTGAATTTTAAAAGCGAAAACCACCACTATTTATTTCTATTGAATGTATGACCTTGTTTTTATCAAATGTTTGCTTCCTTTATATTTTTTCAAAAAAAATGCCAACAATATTGGACATTTTGGAAGGAAACGATTGTTTTTTTTTTTTCGTTTATAAGTCTGTTTGTACAATGACAAACTTTGGGGCATAACAGAACAAGGAGGAAGCGGTGGCAAATCAACCCTGTCTCTTTTGGCCCTCAATCTATTATATTCAGTCCATGCACTTTTGTTACACATGGTCAATTTATGATGGTCAAGGTCAATCAAATAGACATTGCACAGCTTTCTAGCACGTGACAAAGCTACATAGGCCATTCCATCTGAAAAGACATCAGATCCCAAGTCAACAATGATACCATCAACTGAAATACCTTGGGTTTTGTGGACAGTTAAAGCATAGCTGAGTGACAAAGGTATTTGAGATCTAGTCAAAAAGAGTCCAGGAGAAAGTTCATAGTCAGCTTGCACAAATTCAACATTGACTGCATATGATCAAATTTTACAGTCACAGCAACAACTTTGCCATCTTTCATTTGTATTTCAGTGACTGTACCCATTGTACCATTGCAAATTCCTTTTTCAATATCAATATTTCGACGCAACATGCATCTAGCACCAATTCCAATTTTAAGTACAGTTTCAAGTCCAGCTGTGTCAGAAATCTTTTTAAGTTTAGAAGTTTTTGGTGTCTGTTTTGATTTTTTTTTTTGTTACGGTTTTTTGTCTTAAGTTGGAATCAGTTGCTGAAATTTCAATGATATGAATATTATTTTTTTTCAACATTTTATAATTCACTTCCTCAGCAGATTCATTTGTGGGTACAATGCAAATAATATGCATTTTCTTTTGCAAATTTTGCAAAAGATCAGTAACTTGATCAATATTTGCTTTTTGTTTAGGATTGATTCGATGCCTTTTCAAGATCTCAATATCCTAATCAGTTGGTGACCCAAGTCTTATTCTGTTAAGAATATTAACAAAGTTTTCATTGTCATCTTTTTGTCGCACATTTATGGTCAATTCATCATAATCGAAATATGACCACAAATTTATACCAGCAATTCCCAAATTTGATTTTCTAGCATCTTGAATAGATATTTTGGAAAATACAGGTTTTTCATTAACAGGTGGAAGCTGAAATAAATCACCAAATGCAACAATTGACATGTTTGCAAATGGATACACTTGTTTCCTAATATCACCAAAAACATCTTGCAAACGTTGGTGAATAAATGCTAATTGCAAGTGACTAACCATGCTTATTTCATCAATAATGAATAATCTCGCATATCCAAGCATGGTTCTCAAACTTTTTATTTTATCCTTTGATAATCGTTCATATTTAGGTGTAGAACCATGCTGCACATTTAGCTGAAAGACTCTATGGCATGTAGATCCTTTCAAAATGTAAGCACTGACACCAGTAGGAGCACAAATAACTACACTGGGTCCATTGATGGCAGGATATGTGAGAGTAATTTTATCTGCCAGTGCATTGATCAGAAAAGATTTGCCCACATCCACAAAACCATTAATAAATTTGAGAATTTGTGGACAATCGTCACAATTGCACCTGTGAATAGGGTTTTCCTCATTCCAATGAAGATTTTGTTGCTCAAGTTTGGAAATAATTTCATTATAAATTTCTTTTTGAATGAAATTTAATTTTTGCTCATTTTCTAAAACTTGAACTTCAGTGACATGTCTGATTTGAGGCATATTCAAATCAGCTTCATTTTTATCTGCCTCTTTAGCCATATTAGGATCGCAATCAATTTGATCATCATCAGCGTTATTTTCATTTTCATAATTTTTAGATTTTTGCTCTATTTTTTGCTTATTTCAATAGCATCTTTAATTTTTTTCTTAATACTTTCATAATTTGTCATTTCAGACAAATATGGAGCATTTTGATGTAATGATTGCTCATATGATTTACAGATTACAAATTGGCATATTTTGTTGTAACATAAACCTCAGTGTGAAATTCATTTTCATTTGAAAAGGATTCATTGTAAAGGTCAGAAATAGTAGCATCCCTGCTAACCTGGTAAATTAACTCACTATATATTGACCAGTCCCCTTCAAGTATTGCGATGTCATATTTGTTAAGCCATGTTCCAATCGACAATAATCGATATATTTTTCTGATCACTGTTCTCAGGTGTTGCGAGTGTGGTGACAAGAGTTTCATCAGGGTCAGCTTGTCCGTGCAATCACTTTGGCCACAGCAATAAATTCTATCAGAATGCATACCTTTGCAACTTTGGAAACTATCCAATTTCTTCCTCATTTGAGCAATTGTCAAATTCGGACTCAAATCAGACAAATTGTTATGCAATCTTTTAGCATATTCCAATTTCTGAGCTGAGTCTGGACAGCCATCTTCGATTCTACACAGACGAGTCATTGATATTCTGTAGTCACTGTTATTAATTTGATTTTCATTGTGTCGATGAAAATTAGCATCTTTGCTTGACATTTCGAATTTGCAAGTAAATTTAGATGCTTTTTTTCTATGTTTATTTTTATATTTGTTATAATATGCTTTTGCACAAATTTTTTCTCTATTTTTTTTATAATACTGGGCCATTTTCGCATGCATTTTTTCTCTATTTTTATTGAAATATTTTTTATTTGACTCTTTTTGCTTTTTTTATAAGTATCATTATTTACCGCTTTGAGTTTTTTTTTTATAATTCTGAACTCTTTGTTTTATTTTATCTTCATTTTTTCAATAATATTCAGCTTTTCTAGCTTTTTCAGCAATTTTATCATATACTTTTTTATTGCCATCATTCATAATATATTCTTGACAGGCCACAAAATCACCGCAATAACACATTTACTCCAGGGGGGGTACTACGTAAGTCCCAGGAATCCTACGTAAGTCCCTTATAGTAAAAATGTTGGTGCTCATGCACTAATTGTAACACGCTATTATTTTCTTAATAATATAAAAGAAAGTAAGAATTTTATTGACACAGTATTTGTAAACAAACAACAACAAAAAAATAGTACGCTTACGTGTTGAAAATAATGCAAGAAAATGTTACATGTAATATTTTACACAAATACTGAACAGTAGCCCTCCCCTCTCTGTCTGTCTGTCTGTCTGTCTCTCTCCCTCTCTCTCTCTGTGTTGCTGTTATTATGGTAGTATGAATAGTGGTTTGTTTACGTTGTAGTTGAAAATATATCTTGCATTATTTACAAAAAGTTGTAAATAATGCAAGAAAATGTTACAGCCAGTTACAAAATTAAAAATGATAATAATATATTCATAATATATTCTTGACAGGCCACAAAATCACCGCAATACCACATTCACTCCAGGGGGGGGTCCTACGTAAGTCCCAGGAGTCCTACGTAAGTCCCTTATAGTAAAAATGTTGGTGCTCATGCACTAATTGTAACACGCTATTATTTTCTTAATAATATAAAAGAAAGTAAGAATTTTATTGACACAGTATTTGTAAACAAACAACAACAAAAAAATAGTACGCTTACGTGTTGAAAATAATGCAAGAAAATGTTACATGTAATATTTTACACAAATACTGAACAGTAGCCCTCCCCTCTCTGTCTGTCTGTCTGTCTCTCTCTCTCTCCCTCTCTCTCTGTGTTGCTGTTATTATGGTAGTACGAATAGTGGTTTGTTTACGTTGCAGTTGAAAATATATCTTGCATTATTTACAAAAAGTTGTAAATAATGCAAGAAAATGTTACAGCCAGTTACAAAATTAAAAATGATAATAATATATTCATAATATATTCTTGACAGGCCACAAAATCACCGGTAGTAATGTAACGGATAATCAAAAATAGGGGAAAAATCAGTTATGTAATATTTTACACAAATACTGAACAGTAGCCCCCCTCTCTGTCTGTCTGTCTGTCTCTCTCTCTCTCCCTCTCTCTCTCTGTGTTGCTGTTATTATGGTAGTACGAATAGTGGTTTGTTTAGGTTGTCGTGGAAAACTCTGATGAAACTAAAATCCGGCAATTTTTATTTTTTTAATAACGGTATTAGTATCAAAATATCTGAAAATGATATCTTAAACTAAACAGAAGAATGTCAAGGTAATTATTGTACTATTTCAGAAAATGTTCAATAAGTATGTCTCAAGTAAATTAATTTTTTTATTTTTTCTACCGGTACACTACGCTGGATTACACAATAGTAGTCTCTAAGTAACATTTTGTTTGTCTCGCAGTTACTTGCGAGACTAATATATATATATATATATATATATATAATTACTTCATTTAACCACATAAATAAATATACGAAAGTATAAATTTATATAAACTTGAAGTATTTACTTCAACAGTGCTCAATACGTAGGCAGAGCTAGGTAGTAAGTCATAAAATATATATGGCAATTAAGCTACACAATGCTCCGCGTTTCACCCACGCTAGGAATCATTAGGCTTATGCGAGGATTTTGTGGTTGTCTCGCATTTTTATATACGCAGCTTCTATTGAGGTTTTAGTTAACCAATCAGCTTTCTAGTAAGCGCCTGCTCATTGGCTGATTGGGAAAGGTGCGGTGGAAACTAGAAAGCTGATTTGTTAACTAAAACTCAATAGAAGGCGCGTATATAAAAACGCGAGACAACCACAAAATCCTCGCATAAGCCTGATGAATCCTAGCGTGGATGAAACGCAGAATATTCTGTGTAGCTTAATCGCCATATATATTTTATAACTTAATAATATATATATATATGTGTGTGTGTGTATAGTAAATAATTATGTCAGCCCCTTTAAGAAACTCATCGTTGAGCACTCTCAGTTGAAATAAAAATTCGGTCTATTTAGCTCATGCCCGCATGACCTGCGCACTGAAATATTAACGTTATTATTTCGAAATTATTATTTAACATGGGGAGAATGGGGTTTAAAATAACTTAAACGTAATACAGAAATGAACGATGTAAAAAAAAAAGCAGACAGTATTAACAATTGTTTATTTGGATAATTTAAACGCGAAAATACAAAACCAAAGAACAATTGGGACGCTGAAATATCAACGTTATTATTTCGAAATTATTATTTAACATGGGAAGAGTGGGGTTTAAAATAACTTAAACGTAATACAGAAATGAATGATGTAAAAAAAGGCAAATATATCAAAATTTGAATTTAACTATAATAAGTATTATGGTATCTCTTCAGTGCACATTTACCTATAAGTATGGCCAACCACTTATAATTCAGTAACTGTAATTTAAACAATGCTACAGGTAATATAAACAATACTACAAGTAATTTAAACAATGCTACAATTAATTTAAACAATGCTACAAGTAATTTAAACAATGCTACAGGTAATTTAAACAATGCTACAGGTAATTTAAACAATGCTACAAGTAATTTAAACAATGCTACAGGTAATTTAAACAATACTACAGGTAATTTAAACAATGCTACAGGTAATTTAAACAATGCTACAGGTAATTTAAACAATGCTACAAGTAATTTAAACAATGCTACATGTAATTTAAACGATGCTACAAGTAATTTAAACAATGCTACAGGTAATTTGAGAAATAGAAGAAATGTTTCGCCTCTTTACTATATTTTCTGGTCTATTTTTAAGTGAGCCACACCGTATATGTGTTTTGTCACCTAATATTTAAGAACTTCCAGGCGATTGAGAAATTTGAGATTACTTGGAATAAAATCTATCTGGAAGATTGGCGTATTTTTGTCATTTGCGGTCCTCAGCTCAAACCGCTACAGCTCATGACTTTCTTATCAATTCTGTTACTGATGAACATGCGAAATTTTCAACGCAAAATCCAGACAAATAAATAAATAAATTTCAATTAGAACGGTAGTTATTAGGCTTTCACTTCTTCTTCTTCTTCTTCTTCTTCTTCTTCTTCTTCTTCTTTTTCTTGGTGGTTTATGACAATTATGCTCCAAGTGGTTCATAATAGTCCAATTACAGTCCAAGTAGTCCATAATAGTCCAAATGGTTCATACCTAATTTCCGAGTAAGGTATGAATGATTTTCTTTTTCGCCACAAGGGCGCAGAATCTATTGGCCAGAAGAAAACCTAAGACAACTAATTCTTACATAGTGATAGATTAATTCCAGTTCACTCGAAGGATTGTCAATCGACACCCGCCATGCACGCTATTTTATGCTTTGATGATCGTTAACTCTATTTCTGATAATCTAACTGGGATCAAAATGCCTTATTAAACCACTAGAAGTATTTTAAGTGGGAAAATCCATACAGTAAATGTGGTATTGTTGTGAATACTTGAATTAAAGTGATTGGCAAATTGTTAAAAAGATAAACGAACAGTAATTATGGCAAATGAATCACAATGCTTCTAATTAAAAATACGATAAGCATGTTATGGTCAATGAATCCACCCACTAACCCCCCAAAAGTTTTGGTGGAGCTTGTGCTTCAATTTTTAAAATATAATTATAGCAAACTGGAGTATCTGTTCTGCCCCAAGTCGCGGGATAAAAAAGTACTTACCAACTGGAAAAAAAATTCTTTACTGCAGAGTGATTGTTTATCATGAGCTGGATATACCCTATTATAAAAGAAAAAAAAACTTGTTTAAATTTGCTAAGCAAGTAAATACAAAGCAGAACGATAAAATTGTCGCCTTAGAAAAGACGACATGATTCCATTTCCATTTGATGAAACCCAGTTTTCTTTTTTTGTTGTTGCTGACCTCTACTAGTTTGCCAGTTGTTTACAAATCCCGTCGATCCTATCGCTCTCGAGAGGGGCCTTCTATCATGCCTGAAAGTGACACAATGTTACGACCAGCGAGATCGGATATGCGTTGCAGCCACGAATCATGCTCTTTGCAGATCCAAGTTATGACAAAAGACCATTGCCAGCACCCTCAAATTGCATCGCCATAAATAACAGGGCGTGTCCAGGATGAGGAAAACTAAGTTTCCAGCCACAATTATAATCTTTGGTGTAGTTTCAAGAGAGGACCACATACTGTTACCTCACATCTTCAAAGTCGGCTTTAAAGTCAACACCAAAGTGAACCTGGTCCTGGATATGACCTAAAACTATATCCGATGGTGAGACACCACCTTGCGGACCTTAGGGAGTGTGGAGCCACCCTTTAATTGCAATTGCTCCCAGGTTCACTCTGACCCGGAGTGGCAGTACCTGTTAGGGTCCCAACTATGGGTTAAACAGAATCTAACTTAAAAAGAAATATATATATATATATATATATATATATATATATATATATATATATATATATATATATATATATATATATATATATACTCCATTAAAAATCGTTCCTCAAAATAACTAGATTCGGCATTAAATAACCTGAAAAAGGTTGATGTGCCGTAAAACAAAAACAACCAACCAAACAACCAACCAAAGTGAACCTGGATGTGCTGAAGAGTTTGATGATCCCCTGGTGATATCAGACCGTAGGTGTGGTAGACCCTGAGTGGCAGACCCTAGGTGTGGCATCAGGACTCAGCGCTGGACCACGTCAAAAGTTACCCAGGCTTTGCTGCTTCAGGAGTACTATGATTTCGTACTCTTTTCTCACTGGCCTTCTCCTTCCCCGA
The DNA here is from genome assembly GCF_053919585.1 of Euprymna scolopes. Lineage (NCBI taxonomy): Eukaryota > Metazoa > Mollusca > Cephalopoda > Sepiida > Sepiolidae > Euprymna > Euprymna scolopes. The sequence continues at coordinate 154,235,210 of NC_136482.1, read as the reverse complement.
TCTGAACCAGTGAACTACGTTTGGCAATACCCTGAGAACATCACCAACATGACCTCCCACAACATCAAAGCCAGCCTGAATATCAGCCGAGCTCCCACCGGCGCTTGTGGAAAAGGTATGCTCCTAGTACCGGGTCCGTATCGAGGCGATAATTTAGGCTGAAGGCGGCTACATTGAATATATGTTAGCTCTACTACATAATCAAGTTACCTGAATTGATTTTTTCTCAATATGTGTTTTGAAATAAAGCTGTAGTGTTGTTTTCTTTAGGGCGACAATTTTATCGTTCCACCCTGCATGAACATTTCTTTGTGTGTTAATCTTTATCAAGCTGGATGATTCAATAAACACTGCTGTTGCTTCATAATACAATACTACATGTTGCATAGTCGCGTTATCAGCGACCGAACATCAAACGGTAAGAAATGCAAATCCACGCCTAAATACACCGCCCCCAAAGAGTCATTTATTTTTTTATGATCCATCCATTAAGTTTACACGTTTAGAGATAGCAATAATATTTCAAAGTAATGCGTGAGAAACTAACGGACAAGAGGTAAGATTGCCAGGCTGACTAATTGACTGAGTCATAAACACATCCAACAGTTATGATTACAGACACACATTCAAACCATACACAGATGTGACCTGAGATAATATTATGAGATAAAGAGACAGGAACAACCTTAATAGAAGTTAATGCCCCAATGAGGCTGTGTTTAACAGAGCTGAGAACGGTAAGACAGCTAGGTATAAGGGCTTTATGTACGACAAAAAATGGAGGATGGGATCATAGGAAGATCTCTATCAATCCAGTAATTAAGTACACTTACAACGGAACTTTGACTGAGGGTTTTATCTACTTTTTATCAAAGAACTTTATAACTTCTCAGCAATCTTTGTTGTTCCAAAGGATATATTAAATATATATATGGGGTAAATAGAAACGAACATTCAAACGGCCTACTTGTAAAGCGCCCGTGTGACTGCCTGCCATGCGCGTTGGACAGGAAAAAAAAACAAAACAAGATGGTGTCTGCGATATTTAACAGAAACGGTCTCGTGTGATTTCGCGAGATTTACGTGGGTGAATGTAATATAAAGCAGGTAGTTTGGAGGAGTGGGGAGGCTTTGTTTTTCGCCGTACAGACAGTTACTCAGTGTATTGGGAACGAGTGAAGGAGGTTCCAGTTCTACACATACTATAAAATTGTGGATATAAATATATTTTGTTCTTTATCTCATGTTTTCTCATTTCATTCGCAGAATCCCATTGTTGGCTTAGCACTTGCTAACCTTTGGCTCATTAATAACATTCGTGTTTTCATCCATTTTGTTTATCCGCCAATTTAACTACATTTATATTGATTGTTAGCGGTGTTCTTGACCCTTTTCAAAGACGTTACTGTGGTCAAAGTACACTATCTACAATGTTTTAACCTTGTGTCATACATGAATGGAAGTTTATAACCACAGTTTCTGTGACCCTTTCTGATAGAAGCACACTTAATAGAAGTTAGTGTCCCCAATGAGACTGTGTTAAACAGAGCTGAGAAGGAAAAAGCAGCGAGGTATGCAGATTTTATGTACGGCATGAAAGGAGGCTGCAATCGTATGAACATCTCTATCAATCCAGTAATTTTTGCTAGCAACCTAACTCATGAAAATAAGGTAGATGTGCCTGATGAAGCAAGTGCAAGAGAGATACAAACAATTGCAGTTTGAGGGACGCTTAGAATATTAAAAAGATCTATCAGTTGAAATGCACAACGTAATGAATGAATATCTGGCATCCGGTGGGATGTCCCATCACCGACAAGAACAAAATTATAAGAAAATATCAATGTTTTATGCCTATCATTCCAGTTATTATAGAACCAACTAGTCCCATGAAAAAGAATTTCAAAAACTACCTGGCAAATATACCTGGTGAACCAAGTGCAAGACAGATTCAAACAACTGCACTTAAAGAGACAGTCAGAATGTTAAAAAGAGCTCTCGAATGGAATATCTGAGTTAGCGAGCGAGTGTTTGGAATTTAGTAGAATGACCCATCCCTAAATTGAACAAACTGATAAGAAAATTAAAGAAAAAATGTTTCACTTTTCAAGTTTCCGAACTTTGACAAAGATCTACTTTATGTAAACAGTTTTTCAAATAATATCGGCCGAATTCGTTATTATCTCCTACATAATGTCTTGATTGCAGAAATCCCCCTTTGAACTAAAATACCCTAGGTTTACAACAAGATATGCCACATACACATTTATTATGTCTAGATTATTAGCCACTATCTTATGTAATTTTAGAACAACATTTTAGATACATTTAGTTGTTGTAATAAAATCCTACATATCATCTTGGGAGCAACATCATCACCCTCGCAAATGTTTAGTTTCTATTTTTCCCTCTAAATCTAAAGTCTTCACATCACCTTCAGTCATCACCGGGAAGAAATAGAAACAGTATAACTATATTGTCCTGGCACCCTACGTAACTGGATCATACACTCATAGACATACAATTATCTTCCCATTTTCTCGAAAATAATTTCTACCGTCTAAAATTCAGACAATTCTTATCTGGCAGGTAGATTTTGAGATCTGAAAAAAAACGATTATTCCTGAATACACACCTTATTACAAAAAACGAACAGGTCTGACCTTTACAAATGTGGCAGCTCTCTCAACAGGAAGCTTATTAGAGTATTACTTACTGCGTACCTGTAGTGTTATTTACAGATGAAGGGAACAGAACGGCCTTTTTAAGCCATTGGCTCATTCTTACGTTTTGAGAGAAAAATATGCAGTCTCATAACGGACTTGCGTACTTGTTATTTTCAAAAGTCTTAACGTTATAATGATGTTATATAAAATGAAACGATGAGTAAAATTGAAATCGTGACATCTGTCAATCAGATTCCTGCGCTTTATACATTGTCAGTAAGAGAACCATCGACAAACTCTAGACCTGTAGAGGACGGCAAGTGCTCCAAATACGCTGGTCTTCTGGACAGAGTTTTATTTCAACCGATCAATGAAAACGAATAAACGAATGAAGTGATAGGACCCGCCATGTGGGACTTCATCAACAAACTTGATCTATTAATGACATGGAACACGGGAAACCACCGTGAAGTGACTTGGGTTTATGAGCGTCTTTCTATCGCCAAGATTCGAGGAAACATCTTTATCCCCTTCTCAACCTGCCAAGCCAGCAGGACACCCGCGGAAACTTTATGATGTTCCGATTTCAAGTTTCAATTTGGGGGTTAACAAAGATTTTCGTAAACTATAAAATTTAACTGATACTTTTCTCAAATGCTGATCCAAATACATACTTATTTAAAAACAAAAATTCGTTTACATTTTTAAAAAACACTTTAATGTTAAAATCGAAAGATGAATTTTGTTTAATATTCTTTTAAATTATTTTTTTTTTATTGAGATGTCCCCGTTGAGAATGAACACACAACTCAAAACAAAACAACTTTTCTCATCTCGAGTGTTATTTTCACAACGTTTCGGTTGATGTAACCTCCGACCTTCTTCAGCTGTATCTTGTCGAAGTCGGGAATATATCTGCCGAACTCTGGAATTTGGACAGAACTTCGAGCAGAACACTTTTTTACTTCACGTGGGTAGTATGCTCTTGTTCCGTCAGCCATTACTGGATAGAGGTCTTAAATAATTCGCAATTGTACTTTTTCGGTCGCCCACACTGAGAATTGAATGTTCAACCTTCAGAAGAATATCACTTTTTACAATTGATTTTTCCAAGTACTCTAACAACTGCGTCACGGGTTCTCCTAAATAAAGGCTCGAAATTCCGTAAAAATTCCCGAGTTCAACAGAAACGTTCCCAAATTCGACAACATACACCTGAAGAAGATCGGAGGTTACATCGACCAAAACGTTCTAAAAATGACACTCAAGATGAGAACAATAGTCCGATGAATCCAAATAATACGAATAACCAATCCCCATCTCAAAAATTCAGAAACGTCATAAAACAACAAATACGCCTCATATTCATAATAATAACAATTGTATTTCCAACAAAAATGCCACACCGGACGTTTAAAGTTAAGCAAACGCCCTTTCTCTATAATTCTCCCTTTTTTTTGTTACATTAGTCATATTTCATGGTATGAAGCTGACATTTACTCACGAAATTGCAAAGTTAACATTTCTATTTCCAATATATAATTTCGTAATTGATGTTAAAGATATTTTAAGAATTCAAAGTTTAAATTACAACCCTTCCATTCGTTTCCGGGCTGAACCATAACAACTTCAACTCCAATTAATGTTTCCGAAGAATGATTCTCAAATTTGTCGATGTCATAGGAAGATTTGACCTATGCTCAATTACATCTGCAATACTTTAGCATAAAATGGCATTTTCAGCGCGAAAGCCGCAGCATAAAACGAGAAACCCTAAATCATCTAAAGATTAGCAGATCGTCAATCAGTCTATCATGCTTAAGTTTGAAATAGCATTTTCGTCAGTCTATCATGTTTACGTTTGAAATAGCATCTTCGTCAGTCTATTATATTTAAGATTGAAATAGCATTTTTGTCAGTTCATCATGCTGAAGTTTAAAACAGCATTTTCGTCAGTCTATCATGCTTAAATTTGAAATAGTATTTTCGTCGATCTATCATGCTTAAGTTTGAAATAGCATTTTCGTCAAGCTATCCTGTATAAGTTTGAAATAGCATTTTCGTTTGTCTATCAATCTTAAGTTTAAAAGAGCATTTTCTTCAGTCTACCATGCTTACGTTTAAACTATTATTTTCGTCAGTCTATTGTGTTTAAGTTTAAAATAGGATTTTCGTCGGTCTATCATGTTTAAGTTTGAAATAGCATTTTCGTTAGTCTATCATGTTCAAGTTTGAAAGAGCATTTACGCTAGTCTATCATGCTTAAGTTTGCATTAGCATTTTCTTCAGTCTACCATGCTTAATTTTGAAATAGCATTTTCGTCAGTTTATCATGCTTAAGTTTAAAGTATCATTTTCGTCAGTTTATTGTGCTTAAGTTTAAAATATCATTTTCGTCAGTCTATTGTGCTTAAGTTTGAAATATCATTTTCGTCAGTCTATTGTGCTTAAGTTTAAAATAGCATTTTCGTCGGTCTATTGTGTTTAAGTTTGAAATAGAATTTTCGTAAGTCTATCATGCTTAAGTTTAAAATAGCATTTTCGTTAGTCTATCATGCTCAAGTTTTAAAGAGCATTTTCACTAGTCTATCATGCTTAAGTTTGAAATAGCATATTCGTCAATCTATCATGCTAAAGTTTGAAAGAGCATTTTTGTCAGTCTATCATGCTAAAGTTTAAAACAGCATTTTCGTCAGTCTATTATGTTTAAGTTTAAAATAGCATTTTCGTAAGTCTATCATGCTTAAGTTTGAAATAGCATTTTCGTCAATCTATCATGATTAAGTTTGAAATAGCATTTTCGTTTGTCTATCATGCTTAAGTTTGAAAGCATTTTCGTTAGTCTATCATGCTTAAGTTTGAAATAGCATATTCGTCAATCTTTCATGCTTAAGTTTCAAATAGCATTTTCATCACTCCATCATGCTTAAGTTAGAAATAGCTTTTTAGCCAGTCTCTCCTGCTTAAGTTTGGTTTGAAAGCATTTTCGTTAGTCTATCGTGCTGAAGTTTGAAAAAACATTTTCGTCAATCCATCATGGTTAAGTTTTAAATAGCATTTTCGTCAGTCTGTCATACTTATGTTTGAAATAGCATTTTCGTCGGTCTATCATTCTTAAGTTTGAAATAGCATTTTCATTTTATCGTGCTTACGTTAGAAATAGCATTTTCGTCAGTCTATGATGGTTAAGTTTGATATAACATTTTTATCACTTTCCTATATTAACGTTTTTAATAGCATTTTCATCTGTCTGGAAGATGTAGGTTTTAAGTAGCAGTTTTATAAATGTCACGCTGAAGTAAAAATAGATTGTAACGAAGCCAGGCTTAAATTTAAAATAGAATTTTTTATTAATCTGTCACACTCATATATGAACTACAATTTCCTCGATCTATCATATTAGAATTCTAAGCAGTATTTCATTTTGTACTAACAGAACCCGTTTCTGGGTTTGACCTTTACTTCTGATCTGAAATGGAACACGTACATCAAGTCTGTTGCCAAGGTCGCTGGAAAGATGGTGGGATCCTTCTACCGCTCCAGAAGATATCTCACTACTGATGCAATTCTCTATCTATATAAAAGCCAAGTACGTCCAAGGATGGAATACTGTTGCCATATCTGGGCAGGAGCTGCTAAAAACAGCCTATCCTGCCTTGACAAAGTACAAACTAGACTTCGTGGCTTAGTGGGGGATGCCCTTTTCTCTACCCTGCAACCTCTCTCCCACAGAGGAGACGTTACGAGCCTGTCCTTGTTTTATCGTTATTTCCATGGCAGGTGCTCGTCTGAACTCCAATCTCTGGTCCCCCCTCGCCAATCTTTCACGAAAAACACCCGTCTAGCTGAATCCACTGTGAAAAATTTCCCCCACTCTATATCTGTGCCTAAATCAAAACGCGGATTCCATGAACAAAGCTTCTTTCTTAGAACTGCACGCCTGTGGAACTCTGTTCCGTCTGCCTGCTTCCCTCCGGACTACAACTTGGTTGTCTTCAAGTCCAATGTTAACAAATTCCTAATGAACCGCCCCCTTAAGTAAACATTTCAGCAAATCTCCTCACTAACGTAATGTACTTGCAATAACCCTTATCCCTGAGTGGCTTCCGGGCCTTGATAAGTGGTGATCACTGTGTAAAAAAAAAAAAAACGTGTTCCGGTGTTAACAGGGATTGGATATAAAAAATAATTTAACTGTAAAAAATAAGTTAATAAGAAATATTTCAGGTTTTAGCTTTGAGATCACTGTGTGTGTATTAGAGGGTGTTTTTGTTTGTTTGTTTGTTTCGATGCTCCCACACAAAAGAAACGGAACTAAACCGACTTTGCAAACTAAAACTTAAACTTAGTTTAGAGTTAGGTTAGGATTAGTCTCGGGTAATGATAGAATTAATGTTATATTAGGATAAGTTTACGTTTAGGTTTTGATAGGTATAAGGTAAAAATAATAATAATGATAAAAAAAGTAACAGTTCGGTTTGGAATGTGTACATTGTTCGGCGAGGTTCATTACCGGTCGTTGTAGTCACTTTTATATGGTCAAATATGAGAATTTTAGAGTTCGGTACTTTTTGATAACTGGTCGCTAGTTTTGGGAGTGAGATTCGTGTCCTAAAATCTCTAAAAACTTAAATTAGAATATTATATTCCCTCCGTATTTAAAATTAAAATGTAAAAAGTGAAATTTGCTGATGAAAATGAAAACGCCAGAACTGTAATTTTCCCTGTTCTAAATTGAGAATTATTCAGTCATCATTCTCTGTTAAATCATTAGCGGAAAATGAAACTCTAGCTTAAAATGCAAAATATAATATTTTTTTGTAATATGTGTGTGTGTTTGTTTGTTTTTATTTTTTTCCCCAGATATATTTTCAGATTGTTGACAAAAATGTTACCCTCCCACACTAAAAAAAAAAAAAAAATGAAGAAAAGAAAAGAAGAGAAAAATATACGAAAAAAAAAACGTTTTAAAAAACATTTGTTCTTTGTATTCTGTACTCCATCCTCGAAAGACAAATCTTTCTAAATCAGATTAATTTTAATTTTGTTTCTAATCCAATTACTTTCTTTAGGGGAGCGGTTTCGTCACAGAAGGAAATTTGAGCCAGAACATTAAGAAATATCACTCGCACCCCACCCTCCAAAAACAAAGAGACAGCCTTAGCAAAGACGGCGTTTCTACGAAGGTCAGTGATACGTATATGCACTGATACGAACTGTGTGAAACTAAATCCCGAATATATTTAATAATCATTTACGTAATAAGAAATATTTCAAGACTGAGGCATTTTCCACAAGTAATATATCAAGCAGGTACTTAGATTCGGATATAAATAATGTTTTATTCGTCGACAAAAAATAAACACTTACGTCTAGATATATTTATTTTTTATTAGAACAATTGTGTTATTGTTTTTATTGATGTAAAATATAATACAGAATACGAATAAGATTACATAATTCGTTTTACAAAGAAGTCACTGTTTGTTTTGTGCCGATAGCATAGATAACGTCAGCTGTTAACAGCGTAGTTAAGTAAATTTAAGCGGCTTGTCTTATTTAAAAAAAGTCTGTATGAACATGTATGAAATATTTAAAAACATACATGAATCGAAAAGATTAACGCACGCCGAATGTGCTAATTTAAACTAAATGCGGTGACCAAAAAACGTAAACTTATCGAGCAATCAAAATTACAAAAAAAGAAATCCCAGACAAATGGAATATATCGGTGTGGTAATAGTCTGTCCTCTATAAAAAAAAATGACCCGTTAGCGCAGTTAGGATATAGTTTATAAGTAGCGAGTATGGTTTTTACTATCGATTCAGAAGATTAAAAATTTAAAACATTATCGTGAAACAAGCTGTTGGTGTTTAGTGGAAAATATTTGCCTATGAAGTTTCCGATTATTTCTCCGTAATTAATGAACTTATATGGAAAAATCGAAATTATTTTATTATGTATAAGCTTATGGTTAATTTTTAAATTTCGTTTTTTTTTTATTTGTCTGCCATGCTCAAGTTTAAAATAACAGTTTTCCCGGTCTGTGACGTTTAGAATTTTAACAGTATTTTCGTTCGTCCATCACACGTAAGTTTGCAATAGATTTTTTGTCAGTTTTTAATACATTTGAAGAAAAAAAAATCACGCGCGGATTAAATGGAAACTTATTAATATGCGTCCATTTCTGGCAGGAAATCTCAAATTACAAAAAACGGCTGATCGTATTCTTAACCAATCAAAATAGGGGACAAATGTTTAGTCACGTTTTATAGAATAAAATAGATCGGTAAAACTATACAAACACCGTGACAGCGAATTAACCCTACCCCTAACCCTAACCCTAACCCCTAACCCTAACCCTAAACCTAACCCTAACCCTAACCCTAACCCTAAACCTAACCCTAAACCCTAACCCTAACCCTAACCCTAACCCTAATCCTAACCCTAACCCTAACGCTGTCACGGTGTTTGTATAATAATACCAATAGATCATTTACTTATACAATAAAAAAAATTTAAAATTCTTACGTACTTTTCATGTTAATCGGTGTTAAAAGTTCAATACTTTTCGAATTCAAACAGTTTTTATTTCAAGACTTCCTTTTGTCATTAGGTTGGACCACGAAAACTTTGATATCCGTTCTCTAATGAATGCTTATGACATAAGTGTAGAAAACGCCTCTTATGTAAAGATGTAAAGGTTATATTTTTTCATTAAAAAAACCCCATTCTTCTCAGTTTTCAGCGAATTCTAAATTGTAATAAAACATTCTTTTGCCGGATGTTCAAATTACAAAAGTTTTTTTTCATTTTTACAAAAATAAAAAAAAAAATAAATGAAATAACTAAATAAAATAAAATAAATATTAACATTAATTTTAGGAAACTTAAAGATTTAATTATATTATTAGTTCTTATTTAAACAAACGAAAGAATATGAACACGTGAAAGAATTGGCATCACCTTCCGAGACGTAATTGTTTTAATACCGACAAGTATATCTCTCTCTCTCTCTCTCTCTCTCTCTCTCTCTCTCTCTCTATATATATATATATATATATATATATATATATATATATATATATACATATATACTATAATACAATATATATATATACTATAATATATATACTATAATACATATATACTATAATATAATATATATACTATGATATAATATATACACCATAATATAATATATATACCTATATATATATATATATATATATATATATATATATATACTATAATACAATATATATATATATACTATAATATATATACTATAATACATATATACTATAATATAATATATATACTATGATATAATATATACACCATAATATAATATATATACCTATATATATATATATATATATATATATATATATATATATATATATATGCAGTATTTTTTCACTATGTCATATTTCTTTAAATAAAATAGACGTTTTTTGTCTATTAATTCTATTTTCGATCCTTTCCAACTTCCGAATAACAGTCTTCACTTCTGACGGGAACTGGCTGAGGTAATCACTGTATTTATCATAAGTCCGAGTACGTAACCAACCAATGGGGAAAAGAAGAATTAATATTTAATCAATTTTAACGAATGGGGAAAAAGATAAATGATTCACCAATAAAGAGAAAAAAGACTGTTCAAAACCAGTTAGATTAATTTATCCCTAACGATGAATCCTGAAGGATTAGAAAGTACTCGTACTTATGATAATTTTTTTTTTTTTTTACATTTTCACCACCAACAAGTCACATTGCCACTTTGATGTAGGGGGCTACTACCAGGGACATAAGTTACAGGGCTACTATGTGGGGCGTTGGGCAGCAAGATGTCGGTTCACGTTACACTTGAACTTCTGCATGTCAGTACCGTTTGGGAAGCAGGAACCAGGAAGGCAATTCCAAATCTAGCGGTTCTGGGGAAAAAAAACTACTGGAGTAGAAAGCTCTCTTACATCTAGGGATCTCTTCTGCGAAGGGGTGGGATTTAGCTGCTTGTCGGGTTTGTCAGGGGTATTTACGTCGAGGGGGTACAGGTGCTTGCAATTCGTCGGAGTATTCACCGTTAAAGTACTTGAAGCACAGGTAGAGGGATGCTACATTTCGGCGATGGGACAGAGGCTGAAGCTTAGATGACAGTTCAGGATCTATCAGATTGGCGACTCTCTTTTGAACCGTGGCTAGGAGTAAGAGACTAGTAGTAGATGCGCCAGCCCAAATATGACAACAATACTCCAGACATGGGCGAATGGCGGCCTTATAAAGATACAGTATATTTTCGTGCGTTAGTAGCTTTCTAGCACGGTAGAGACAACCTACCTTTTCTTTTCAGTGGTCCTGGCAATGCTCTCAATGTAAATATGGTGATTACATCAGTCAGTTCCCGCCAAAAATGAAGACTCTTATTCGGAAGTTGGAAAGGACAGAAAATAGAATTAATAGACAAAAACGTCTATTTTATTTAATGAAATATATATATTAATATATATACATATATATATATATATACATGTGTGTATGTAACTATATATTTATTTATATATATGTATATACATATATATATAAATTTAATGGTAATAGAACATACTTAGTTTGAAAGTTTACTGCAGTTTCACTGTATCACCAATCACTAAATAATAGAAGCTAAAGATTTGACAAAGAGTTAAGCATTTGACGGCGCATATCACACGTTTGTTCAATATTTACTTTTGGATATGTTGTATTGTATATTTTTGTTGCATACACAATGAAGCAGGTTATAAGTGTATTTTTTATTCAAAATTTAAATGCAAGAGTTAATATTATTTATATATCTGCATTTATAAATTATTTTTGTCTACTTGATAATTTACTGACGTTTTAAAGTTTACAATTTCCTTTTTATACTGCAGATACTGTATTTACTTCAACAGTGCTCAATTAGTAAGTAGAGAAAGGTATCACGTGAAGCTTTGCACGACGGTTGAATATTTATAAATAGGAACGGGAATGGCAAAGAATCTGATTGGCTTACTAGCAAACTTAGCACTACGTATATATATATATATATATATATATATATATATATATATATATATATATATATATATATAAAATAAAAATTACAATAGGTTTACCAAGGTAATCAAAATGGTAAACATAAAATATATTATAAATATTAAAGAGTTAATATTTACTAGTAAAGTAATCTCAACCAGATGTAAAAGCTCAATAAAACCGAAAAGGAAATAGAGCTTATAATATGAACAAATGATAAACAAAACATGTTAAAAGACATCTTGAAAAAGAGTTAAAAACATATTTAATTTTAAAAAAATGATAAAAAGATTTCACATTCATGTGAAATCTTTTTATCATTTTTCTTTTACCTCCTATTCCCCTTACCTCACCCTTTTTTTTAACCAAGTAAGATCTGTGACTTACTTGTAGTTTCATTAAATACTTTTACATGCAAAATCCGATCCGATCCCGAATTTTGCTAATTCCTGCCCTCTGATGAGAAGGCGAGTATTTCTTCGAAACTCCGCGGATTAAGGACTATCCTTACGTGCTTCCTTTTTAAAATTAAATATGTTTTTAACTCTTTTTCAAGATGTCTATGAAATATAGCTATGTACGAATTCATTTGTCAGTTCAATAATGAGAAATACCATTAGAAAGAGCGGTTATAAACGCTTCTTATACCTATGCATTTCGAAGTCTAATGCTTAAGACGAGAACCAACTTCGGTTACAAACATATAGAAATGTGACGTTTAGTTTAGAATACATTGGGATGAAAATGTCGAATAAACTTTAAAATGAAATAAAACAAATATTCAATACAACAGTCTGACGAATCCCTACAAGGATTAAACGCAGTAACCTAATTGCAAGTTATACTTGCATAACTTACTTTATATATATATATATATATATATATATATATATATATATATATATATATATAACTGAACGTCTCTGTGTTTGTGTGTCTGGTCACGAATAGGCTCCTATATGGTTGACTATTAAAAAAAAATGATTACATATAATGATAGAAGATGTATCGAGGATCAGGAATGGGATTGTTTGATCTGGCAGGTGGTTTATAAAAATTGTGGGGTCTGCGTTCGCGCCTGGCCGCCAAATTATAGAAATAAAAAATGAAAAAAAAGTTTACAAGGGTTTTTGATATAGATGTACATAAGAATACTTTGATAAGTGTGTTTTAACTTAAATAGGGATGGTTTAATAAAATTGTGAGGTCTGCGCCTGTACTCCATGGAAATATGGCACAAACTTTAACAAAGACTTTTCATATCTATTTGCATAAGAATACTTTGATAATTATGTTTCAGTTTGAAGAAATATTGTACAATAAAACTTTTGTGCGTTCGTTCGCGCCTTACCTCCATAGAATGTAAATATGTCACAAAGTTTAACAAGGTTTTTTAAAAGGGGTAAGTGTCCACAATAATACCTTAATTTTAATCTTAATTCACGTTAGCTTTTATTTATTTTTTTAGTTGAATCATATTGTGTCGAATAAATTCACCTCATAAATTCACGTTCTTATTAAAATGAAAGCAAAAAAAAAAATAAAATCGGAACTTTAGACAATTATCGACACAAATTTTGCATAACTCTACTTTTTTTCTTTCTCCACTTGCACTGGCACTCTTTCAAAAATAGATAAATAGAAAAATAATAAAAAATAAGAACGTTACTTGTTATCGTATCAAAAGAAGGAGAAAATCCTGCTCACGTGATTACGTGTCTTTTTAAAAAGATTTACATAACTTTTTTATTTTTATTTATATATCTGTTTAAGCTTTTTTGTCAGTGGACTAGAAGGAATTCAGTTGATTACAACTCTTTCTGTGTGTTCTTTACATTACAATAGTACAACCCTGAATCTGATGCCGCAATACTACATCGTCCAAGACTTTAAAACTTTAAAACGAAGCTATTCTGCTTGAAAAGGGCGCCATTTTCTTCTTATTCATATTTATATCGATTCTTTGCTTTAAAAAACTAAAGTAATTACGTGTTTACTTTTTTAATATCCCATTTTGCTGTTTCGGATTATTTTACTAAAGTAAGTAAAGCTTCATTATTTTTAAAAACTTTTTGTTTCATTGTTTTTCGATATTTCGTCGATATTATTGAGTAAGAGTGTTTAGCAGAAAAGCCAAAAAACGACTAGACGAAAAAATAAATATACAAGAAATAAATGTTACCATGGTCAATAAAAGTTCAGTTCATGTTTTTTTTAATAGATTTTAATGCTCTTTACTTGAAATAATTTCGGCGAACCGAAATTAAAACGAATTTGAGGCGATAACTACTTAAATGAATTTTTATATGAACTACACGTGCCATAATCGAATATTCCTAAAGCACAAAATAACGGAAAACATTAAAATATGTTTATAAATATTCCTTACGTTGACGGAACTCTCTTAAATCGTTAACACAGAATGCTCAGGTGCCCGTCTTTCTAATTGAAAACGGGGCTATCCATTTCAAAGTCGATGCCATTTTGATTTTTTTAAACCGGTTCGTGAATTAAAAATTTTTTTTGTTGTTTTTGTTACAAACTATTTAAAAATACAAACCAATGAACTTTTCTACCATAAAAGTAACTTTTATTGACTATGGTAACATTTATTTCTTGTATATTTATATTATTATGCATATAACATTTTCTCTTTGTAAGCAAACATCATTTTGGCTACGAATGGAAACAAAGTTGATATAAAAATATATATATTTTCGCGAAAAATATCTTACTTTCATCATATTTTGCTTCATGTAAAATTTTTGAGTATCAAAACCTATCTCTTTACAACCCCCTCCTTTTCATAACCTATCATACTTTCATCAATCACAGTCCATTTTCTGTAAGCTGTTTTGGAACCCAGTTGACGACGGGTACTTCTGCTAGTATATATATATATATATATATATATATATATATATATATATATATATATATATATAAGAGAAAGAAAATTAAAACTGTCAGTTGGACTTTAACAAAAGAATTTATTGTTCGACTGAATACTCCAAAAAACAATTTACAAAGTCCTTATTCCTGCAGAGTTTAAAAGAATACTATTCTTATTATTCTTCTCATCAGAGGACATAAATAAATCAGCAAATTATATTTGTAGCAATGCAAGGATTTACTAGTTAAGGACTTAAGCGAAACCGCAATTTATTGTAGCTATAAATTGCCAAAAATAAAGTAAAAAATATTGGATATGTAAAAAAAAACTAATATAAAAACAAACCGCGCATAATATTTCAGCTTGAATGAAACTCCTTCGATCCTCTGCTTGGGAGAGGTGCTAGTCTAGCGGCAGTGATGAGTTGTGATACAAGGAAACAGGACTCCATGTCGATGACTACAAAAAAAAAAAAAATATATATATATATATATATATATATATATATATATATATATATATATTTAAATAAGGGGGTAGTCACCAACAATGTGTATTTTTTAACATTATTTTATTATTCCGTGTTTTGGTTTTTCATTGAGAATTATGTTTAGATCATTGTAATAATGTTTTTAAATCATTGAAATCGTTTTTAACACGTTTCAGACGTTCTGTGAAGCGTCCTCCTCAGAAATTATTTTCAAAATGTGTTGGAGATGTAAAAATAGCATTTTCGTAGTTCATTTGAAGTGTTTCCAAGAGGTGGAAACGTGTAATACCAACAATACCAACCCTACTAAACCTCGAAACCAACAACACTAGGAAACACCTAGAACCATAGTATAATATCTGTTCCAACACCTCTCTCCCTCCTCAGTCAGTGCAGGAGAAATATCTCATGACTGAGACAACTATCATCCCTTCTATCATCCCTCTCCCATACCTATATCACTCCAATTGGCCCCTCCCCTCTGGGGAACGAGATCTCCCCCACAATAGGAACCGATCCTGGGTTTGGCCATACCAACATGGGGAGACAAATAAATAGAAACATTAAAAAAATCCCTATACATATTTTTAAATACACCCCTCTATCTAAACAAACATAATAAAGAATACCCGAACAGTCTAAGACTGAAACGAAAAATCACAATATTTAAATCTAAGAATCCAAAAAATAAATATCAAAATAGAATGAAAGCACCCCTACCCTTATTTCAGAAGAGCTGGTCCCCCCCCTCCTCACACATACACATTAGTAACGACCTTGGATCACAGTCACCTTCCTAGGGAAGCAAATTACTTCATAATACTATAAAACAGTACATACATTTTCAAACCAATAAAAGAAAACACACACACACACACATCCTACCCTAAAGGAAAAGAAAAAACACAAGCAGAAAGAGAGAGAGAGAGAGAGAGTGAGAGAGAGAAGCACAACACAGGAGTGACCACAGCCCAATAAAAGAGTAATAAAAATTGAACATTCTAATGAATAGTAGACACTTACACGTTTCCACCTCTTGGAAACATTTCAAATGAACTACGAAAATGCTATTTTTACATCTCCAACACATTTTGAAAATAATTTCTGAGGAGGACGCTTCACAGAACGTCTGAAACGTGTTAAAAACGATTTCAATGATTTAAAAACATTATTACAATGATCTAAACATAATTCTCAATGAAAAACCAAGACACGATAATAAAGACAATCAGTTCACCTTCTTAGTTTTATATACTCTGATACTAACAATTTATGTTTATATGAACGGGTTGCGATAAGATGGTTACTTGTTTAAATGTAAAATGTCAGGATGTGGGTTCATGAACTGCTTTACAGAATCGTTCAGGTCTTATCGATTCTCTCCTGGATATTTACACACTGATACTATTTGAAACTGTACGAGCTATCAATATCTATCCGCGCATCCGTAAAAGCAGCAACTTTTATTCAAATACTCGTATACACTGATTAGTTTACAAATTAATATTGTGATTGGACATTAAGTAGTTTGAAAAATGTTCGTCAATGACTCATCTTAAACGAAATCAGATGCCAAATAAATCACTGACCGTTAAATAACCGCATCTCATAGAAATCGCCGTAATTCTATTTCTTCAGTGGCACTTAAGCATATCATATTTTGTTACCCAATATGGCACTTTTATCTCAGAAAAATCAAAACTTAATTGGGCGCTTCTCGTGTGATCAAAAAGATCAACTGATAAAGTAAAAAATAAAATTAGAAAAGGTGTAAATTTGTACTGTTTTGCCCGGCATTAGTTTGGTCATGATCTGATTGTCACCGGCAATGCAAATACATCCTGTTTTCGTTCCTTTATATAAAAGGGAAAAGCGTTAAATGCTGAAAGTCAAGTCATGTGTAAATGTGCAAACAGAATAAAAAACACATTTCGATTCGTTTTAAATTAGTGTTATTTCTTAGTTACATTCTCCATGGATTTATGTATATTTATTTGAATTTCCAACGACATGTTTCGTACTGAAATAGAACAAGATCATACATTATATTACATCAAAATATCTTTTCAAATATTGTACTAGTATTTTATTTTAATTATTTCATTCATCCAGACAGAATCTTACAATAAAGACGAAACGTTGATGAACACATAACTTGGTTTGTTTCTTTTTATTCTTCTATTTCGTCGAAATACTATTTCTATTATTCTCATTATATATATATATATATATATATATATATATATATATATATTGCGGGGTACAAAATTTTATTATGGCTATGTAAAGACTAAATTTAAACTTGTTCGAAAACATTATTTATTTTAGATTGTGAAATTAAAAAATAAAAACGAATGCGTCAGCTGACCGGTTTCGAAGCTCGCTCAACACAGCTAAAATCGAGCTTAATTACATTTTAAAAGAAAAGGGGAGGACAATGAATCGGAGATGTATAAAAAAAAGAGGGGTGGATTAATTATTAAATAGAAACTAACGAAATCTTAAGCCCTACGAGATTCTTTTTTTGTTTGCAAAGAGAAGGTTTCAGAGTCTTAATATATATAGTTTCTAGAATTTTGAGATGGTAAAAAGAGTGCGACTTTCTAAGAATGGAAAAAAGGTCCGCACTAAAATTCAAAGCGCAAATACGATTATTTATAAGGTGCTCTCCTATAGATGAGCCATGGGTATTGTTCAAAACGTCCGAAGGTAGGTAATTTCCATTTCGAATTTTGGATGGAACATGTTGTTTTACCCTATTATCTAATCTTTGAGATGTCCGCATATTTAAATAAATAAATAATTGAATTGTTATGGTGGGGGGGGGAGGAATGTCTTTACAAATTGAAGACAAAATGGGTTTACAAGAAAAAACAATACGGGTATTTGATGCAAAGTAACATTGTTGTACGACAGAAGAAATTTGCTTGGCAAATCTTTCACTAATATTACCTTTCGAACAAGTTTAAATTTAGTCTTTACATAGCCATAATATATATATATATATATATATATATATATATATATATATATATATATATATATATATATATATACTCGAGATAAGACACTGATTAGAAATCAGATGAAAAATCCTGATAGATAATACTTGAAGTAACACTTTTAGAGCGATCCTAGCCAAAAAGGAGCTCAATATTTAAGCATAGAGCAATATAAAGTTTAGTGGTTATATTTAAATTCTGAAAAAAACAACAACATATAGACACATATATTCGGATTAAGAATTTATTGTTTGCCAAAAGGAATATATAGAAGGGGTTATATATACTAGCATTTGAAAGTGGCAGTTGAAAGGCAGACTCGGAGCCGTACTGCGAAGAAGGAAAAATACGTGACGTTTTTGCTGTTACGGCCACCGTCAAACCGAGAGTGGCGTAGGTTTAAATTAAGGCTAGACAATCGAAAATATCGGCAAAAAAGCGACTCTTCCCTGTTGCAAAGTGCTCAGTTGAGGGTGAATAAATTAATGTTTTTAGCCAATGTTTTCGATATTTGTTATCTAAAGGGTCGAGCTTTAAAACGATACTGATCTAGTGAAAATCCATCGCCTCTGTCGTAAGTTTTAGGCAGACATGCAAACATACGTACATACATTTATATATTTGTAGCTCAAATTTTCGACCAAAACCGATGAAAAAGCTTTCCCTATCTCTGAATACCCTTTATGTAAAATTTCAAATGTTTAGAACAGAAATTTTCTGAGTAATTTGGTAGAGACCGCACAAACTTTGACCTCCTACTATAATCCCTTAACATTTAGTGTTTTAGGCTAAAATCAAGTTATTAAGTTAGATCCATGACCAGGGAACCTATATCTAAAATTCTAAGTGTTTATACCCAAAATTTGTCGGAGGAGATTGGTAGAGTTCTCAAAGGTCAAATCGTTGAACTTTGACCCCTTTACAGCCAAATTTCTGGCCAAACACCGATCGCCTTGATTTTCCCAAATCTCAGTACCCTGTATATCAAATTTCGAGCAATTAGACTTAAAATTGACAGAGTTATTGCGTAGGGAAATGTCCACAGAAAGACAGACACACAGACCCTTTCACTTTTATAGATATACTAGTATGGGTGCCCGGCGTTGCCCGGATTTTGGAGGTGTATGCTGAGCAAAAAAAAAAAAATTACAAAAAAAACGGTCAATTTTTTTAATATTGGCCCCTTAAAATTTATTGTTTTGGGCTCAAATCGAGTAATTAAGTTAGATCCATGTCCGAGGAACCTATATCTAAAATTTAAAGTGTTTAGATAACAAATTGTCAGAGGAGTTTGGTAGAGTTCTCAAAGGTCAAATCTTTGAACTTTGACCCCCTAACAGCCAAATTTCTGACCGAAAACACATCACATAGTGTTTCCCAAATCTCAGTACCCTGTATATCAAATTTCGAGTCTGTAGACTAAAAATTAACAGAGTTATTGCGAAGGAAAATGTACACAGACACTCAGACACACAGACAAGTTCACTTTTATAGATATACTAGCATTTCAGCCCGGTGTTGCCCGGGTGTTTGGATGTGTATGTTGAGCAAAAAAAAAAAAAAAAAAGTGGTAGTAGGAAGGCAGGCTCGAACCCGTACCTAACGTTTATGCTGTTACGACCACCGCCAAACCGGAAGCAACGTTTTTTTTTAAGTAAGTCTAGACAATATAAAGGAGAGGATAACTATCAAAAATATCTGCGAAAAAAGTGACCCCCCCTGTAGAAAAGTGCCTCGTTAAAGGGGAAGATATAAATGTTTTTAGCCAATTTTTCGATATTTGTCGTATAAAATGTCGAACTTTAAAACGATACTGATCTTGGTAAAATCCGTCGCCTCTATTTAAAGTTTAAGGCAGACATGCAAACATACATACATACATTTATATATTTGTAACTAAAAGTTTTCAACCCAAACTGATGAAAAAGCTTGCCCTATCTCTGAATACCCTTTATGTAAAATTTCAAATATTTAGACCAGAAATTGTCTGAGTAATTTGGAAGAGACCGCAGAGGTCATTTTTTCAAACTTTGACCCATATTATGACCCCGTAAAATGTATTGTTTTGGGCTCAAATCAAGTTATTAAGTTAGATCCATGTCCAAGGAACCTATATCTAATATTTCTAGTACGTAGACCGAAAATTGTCGAAGGAGATTGGTAGAGTTCTCAAAGGTCAAATCATTGAACGTTGACCCGTTAATCGCCAAATTTCTGGCCAAAAACGGATCACATTCATTTTCCCAAATCTCAGTACCTTGTATATCCAATTTGGAGTCTGTAGACTAAAAATTGACAGAGTTATTGCGTAGGGAAATGTACGCAGACACACAGATACACAGATGCGTTCACTTTTATATATATACTAGCAGGGGTGCCCGGCGTTGCTCGGGTGTTTGGAGGTGTATGCTGTGCAAAAAAAGCAAAAAAAACAAAAAAAAAATGGTTCATTTTTTAAAACTTGGACCCTATTATGACCCCTTAAAATTAATAGTTTCGAGCTCAAATCACTTTATTAAGTTAGATCCAGGTTCAAGGAACCTATATCTAAAATTTCAAGTGTCTAGACCCAAGATTGTCGGAGGAGTTTGGTAGAGTTCTTAAAGGTCAAATCGTTGAAATATGACCTCTTAACAGCCAAATTTCTGGCTAACACCCATCACATCGATTTCCCCAAATCTCAGTACCCGGTATTTCAAATTTCGAGTCTATAGACTAAAAGTTGACAGAGTTATTGTGTAGGGAAATGTACACAGACGGACAGACACACAGACACACAGACACACAGACAGACAGACAGACACGTTCACTTTTATATATATATATATATATATATATATACAGATAGATAGATAGACTTATAGATTAAGCAAAAATATATACGTATACATAAATATATATGGAAACAATTTTTTGTTTCCTGTAAAGATTTTGCACAAATATTATGCAAGTATAAATCACGTAGAATGTCTGCATGAATATAGTTACACGTAATAGTTTACTCTAGATAATCATCCCATAAGAAAACCGAGAAAAACTGATAAGAAATTGATTAAAATGAATGTTTAAAATGCAAAATAACTAGATTTTTTGCTAGTAAATGCAATTCCACGAGCAGTATATAAGGAAATTGTATTTTCTTTTTGAATAAATAGAAAATACGGTTTTTAATATGAATATCAATATCAATACACACAAAAGAAAAACGAATTTATAGGAGTATATATATATACATATATATATATACATATATATATATATATATATATATATAGATAGATAGATAGAGAGAAAAAAAAGAGTCTATTATACAACAATTATGTATATAGTAAGAAAAATAGAGAGTTGTTAGGTTACATGATTCAGCTATTTAACAGCGCGGTTGAATGCAAATGAAGCTTCACATATAACTAAAGAGTAACGCGCCATTGACTTGACTTGCGCTTTTTGTATATAAACCGTTTCATGTTTTCTAAATGTTTGTGTCAATAGAAATGTATTATCTATAAATATATAACACTTTCACTATTATGTGTAATATAATATAAAAACAGTAAAGATTCACACACGCACAAAAAAATCTTGCCCTATCCCTAAATACCCTTTATGTAAAATTTCAAATGTTTAGACCAGAAATTGTCTGAGTAATTTGGTAGGGACCGAAGCGGTCAATTTTGTTTTAATTTGACCCCTATTATGACCCCTTAACATTTATTGTTTTAGACTCAAATCAAGTCATTAGTTAGATCCATGTCCAATGAACCTATATCAAAAATTTCAAGTGTTTAGACCCAGAATTGGTGGAGGAGTTTGGTAGAGTTCTCAAAGGTCAAATCGTTGAACTTTGACCCCCATAACAGCCAAATTTCTGGCCGAGAACTGATTACAAAGATTTTTCCAAATCTCAGTACCCTGTATATCAAATTTCGCGTCCGTAAACTTAAAATTGACAGAGTTATTGCGTAGGGAAATGTACACAGACAGACAGACACACTGACACACAGATACACAGACACGTTGACTTTTATAGATATACTAGCATATTAGCCCGGCGTTGCCCGGTTGTTTGGATGTGTATGTTGAGGAAAAAAAGTGGTAGTAGGAAGGCAGGCTCGAACCCGTACCACAAAGGAGGAAAAGAACGGGGGAAAAACCCTGACGCCTCTGCTGTTACAACCACCGCCAAACCGGAAGTGACATTTTAAAAAATGTAGGCAAGATAATTTAAAGGAGAGAATTACTTTAAAAAATATCGGTGGAAGCGAGCCGCCCTCCCCGCAGAAAAGTGCTCACTTTAAGATGAAGATATTAATGTTTTAGCCAATTTTTCGATATTTGTCGTCTGAAAGGTCGAACTTCAAAACGATACTGATCTTGGGAAATCCGTCGCCTCTGTCGAAATTGTTGGGCAGACATGCAAACATACATACAAACATTTATATATTGGTAACTAAAAGTTTTCGACACAAACTGATAAAAAAAACTGAATGCCCTATCTCTGAATACCCTTTATGTAAAATTTCAAATGTTTAGACCAGAAATTGTCCGAGTAATTTGGTATAGACCGCAGGGGTAACATTTTTTTAAAACTTTAACCCCTATTATGATCCCTTAACATTTATTGTTTTGGTTCTCAAAAGTCAAATCGTTAAACTTTGACCCCTTAAGAGCCAGATATCTGGCCGACAACTGACGACAAAGATTTTCCAAAATCTCAGTACCCTGTATATCAAATTTCGAGTCTGTAGACTTAAAATTGACAAAGTTATTTCGTAGGGAAATGTACGCAGACAAACACACAGAAACACACAAACAGACACACAGACATGTTCACTTTTATAGATATATAGATAGACTAATAGATTAAGCAACAATATATATGTATACATAAATATATATGGAAACAATATTGTGTGTTCTGTAAACTTTTTACGCAAATATTATGCAAGTATATACCATGTAGAATATCTGCATGAATATAATTACATGTAATAGTTAACTCAAGATGATAATCCCATGAGAAAACCGAAAAAAATTATTAGGAATTACTTACAATTAATTTTTAAAAGAATATGCAAATTAGATAGATCTTTTGAAGATGAAATCAATTCCATGACCCATATATAAGAAAATTGTATTTTCTTTTTAAATAAACCGAAAAGACCGGTCTCCTGTCTTTTCTGTTTAGCCCTTTGGGTGTCCCCGACATCCAAAGACCAGCTACCAGCTCCCTTGGGTCTAGTTCAAAGCTTTGTTTTTATTACTTGTTTTCTCGACTCCTGTTGAGGCCACTAACTGTTTTAAGAAAACCCGGCAGATTGGCCATCACTGCCGGGGATACACAGGCGCTGGACTCCACATGTTCAACAATTCCACCAGGGCAGAGGACGCCGCCATCACCACCAGAGACTCCTGCAGAGACACATATACCCTTGTCAGCAGCAAAAGAATGCGATCCCCAAACCCAGCTAGCACCAGAAGATTACCGTCGGTTGTTTGACTCAACATTCATACATATTACGGTAATGTAATAAAAGCCCTGCCGGGAGCTGTGATAGACTAGCGAGAAAGATAATATCGTTAGTCACCATAGACTCCAATAAGAAATCATTGACCGGCGTAAACAAGGAACACATGGCGGAGATTCTCGGGGATCTCAAGATCCCTGCGACGTACATTTGTCGTCGTAGCTACGCATGTGGGACCTGCTGCTACCCACCCAACGGTGACGCACTGAAACTCTTCATTTGTCTGTCCCTGTGTGTTTCTGTGTGTCTGTGTACATATCCCTACACAATAATTGTCAATTCAAGATCAATATCGTTTTAAAGTTTGACCTTTCATACGACAAATATCGAAAAATTGGCTAAAAACATTTATATCTTCCCCTTCAACTAGGCAATTTCTACAGGGGGGTCACTTTTTTCGCATATATTTTTGAAAGTTATCCTCTCCTTTAGATTGTCTAGTCTGAATTTTAGAAAATGTCGCCTCCCGTTTGGCGGTGGTCGTAACAGCATAAACGTTAGATTTTACCCCGTTCTTTTCCTCTTTTGCGGTATGGGTTCGAGCCTGCCTTCCTACTACCACTTTTTTCTTTTTTTTTTTTTTGCTCAACATACACATCCAAACACTCGGGCAACGCCGGGCTGAAATGCTAGTATATCTATAAAAGTGTGTCTGTCTGTGTACATTTTCCTTCGCAATAACTCTGTTAATTTTAAGTCTACAGAGTCGAAATTTGATATACAGGGTACTGAGATTTGGGAAAATCTTTGTAATCAGTATTCGGTCAGAAATTTGGCTGTTAAGGGGTCAAAGTTCAACGATGTGACGTTTATCAACTCTACCAAAATTTTCCGCCAATTTTGAGTCTAGATATTTTAAATCTTAGATTTAGGTTTCATGGATATAGATCTAACTTAATTATTTGATTTGAACCCAAAACAATATATGTAAAGGGGTCATAATAGGGGTCAAAATTAAAAAAAATTGACCGCTTTTTTTTGCTCAACATAAATCTCCAAACACCCGGCTAACGCCAGGCTCCCAGGCTTATCTATGTATCTATAGAAGTAAACGTGTCTGTCTGTCTGTGAGAGTGTCTGTGTACATTTCCTTATGCAATAACTCTGTTAATTTAAAGTCTACAGACTCCTAATTTGATATACCGGGTACTGAGATTTGGAAAAAACTTTGTAATCCTTTTTCGGACTAAAATTTAGCTGTTTAGGGGTCAAAGCTCAACAATTTGACTTTTAAGAACTACCAAACTCCTCCGACAATTTTGAGTATAAACACTTGAAATTTTAGATATATGTTCTTTGGACATGGATCTAACTTAATAACTTGATTTGAGCCCAAAACAATAAATGTTTAGGGGTCATAATAGGGATGAAGGTTCAAAAATATTTGACATCTGCGGTCTCTACCAAATTACTCAGACAATTTCTGGTCTAAACATTTCAAATTTTACATAAAGGGTATTCAGAGATAGTGCAAGCTTTGTAATATGTTTGGGTCGAAAATTTGAGCTACAAATATATAAATGTATGTATGTATGTTTGCATGTCTGCCTAAAACTTTCGACAGAAACGACATATTTTTACAAGATCAGTATCGTTTGAAGCTCGACCATTCAGACGAAAAATTTCTTCACCCTCAACTGGGCACTTTTCCACAGGTAGAAGTCGCTTTTTTGCCGATATTCTCGAAAGTCATCCTCTCTTTTCGATAGTCTTGACTTAATTTAAACCTACGTCACTTCCGGTTTGGCGGTCGTCGTAACAGTAACGGCGTTACGATTTTCCCCGTTCTTTTCCTCTTTCGCGGTACGGGTTCGAGCCTGCCTTCCTACTACCAATTTTTTTTTTTTTATTCAACACACATCTTCAAACACCCGGACAACGCCGTGCACCCATGCTAGTATATATATATATATATATATATATATATATATATATATATATATATATATATATATATATATAAGGGAAAGAGAATTAAAAATGTAAGTTGAACTTTACAATCAAAATTTATTGTTCGATTTAATACTTCAAAAACCAATTTACAAAGTCCTTATTCCGTGGAATTTCAAAGAAGGCTATTCTTGTTATTCTTCTCCTAAGAGGACATAAAGAAATCAGCAAATTATATTTGTTGTAATGTTAGAATTTGCTAGTTAAGTCATTAAGTGAAACCGCAATTTATTGTAGTTGTACATAGCCCAATTAAAAATTGAAAAATGTTGGATATGTAAAAAAATATATAGATATAAATACAAACCGCGCATAATATTGCTACAAATATAATTTGCTGATTTTCTTATGTCCTCTGATGAGAAGAATCACAAGAATAGCCTTCTTTGAAACTCCACGAAATAAGGACTTTGTAAATTGTATTTTTTTTTTTGGAGTATTCAGTCGAACAATAAATTTTTATTGTAAATTCAACTTACAGTTTTATTTTTCTTTTTCTTATAATAAGCCTACTCTCTATTGAGTATTGAACTTTTTAAATTCGCTTGGAATTAAATTTTCTATATATAAATACTGCTATTCATATTAGTTTGATATTTATCATTGTGTATATCAGGTAAACACTACATCCCTTTCTTTTCATATATATATATATATATATATATATATATATATATATATATATATATATATATATATATACATAAAATGAAAATTACAATTAAATTTACCAAAATGATCCAAGATGGTAAAATTAAAGTATATTATAAATATTAAAGAATTAATATTTATAAAGTTATCTCAGCCAGATTGGATTATTTATCTTCCACCAGACTATCCATGCATGTGTAATCACCGTTTTCTTCACCATATTCCCTCTGCTTCACTTTTTTTTTGTTTTCAAGTAAGATCTTTGACTTACTTGTTGTTTCATCAAATACTTTTGCATGCAAAATCCGATCCTGCATTTTGCTAATTCCTACTCTCTGACGAGAAGGAAAGTATTTCTTCGAAACTCCACGGATTAAGGACTATCCACTTATCTAGTGTTTCCTTTTCAGATTAAATATGTTTTTAACTCATTTCAAAGTGTTTTTAACATGTTTTATTAACTGTTTGCTCGTATATATATATATATATATATATATATATATATATATATATATATATATATATATATATATATATATATATATAAAACAATAAGTAGCCCACTGTTTATAGTAGTCACTGTTGATATGGAATACAAAATTCAGAAATAATACGGTTTAAAGCCAAACAAGTGCAGAATCTCATTAAATAAATAAACATATTAAAATTAAATTCAATATTTCGATTCATAACAAAATCTTTATCATGAAAATGCAGTTTTTTACGTGCCATAGCGATACCCCTATATATATATATATATATATATATATATATATATATATATATATATATATATATATATATGATAGTGTGATATTGTGTGTTTGTGTAAAATTATATAAAACCTTCAGAGCACATCTCCTCTACCAATATAACAAAGAATTTATACTAATATTAATCGAATCTGAATGTGTGGTTTTCTTTTCATATTAGTCTAGTGTTTCTTCAGATATATTTTAATACTACAAAATGCACACTATAATATATTATTGTACTATAATAGAGTTATTTTGAAAAGATTATCTTTTAATTGTTCTAATTAGCCGTAATTTCTAATGAACTGATAGTCACCCCATCTTTCGTTTATAAAACGGTCGGCCATATTAGATATTCATCATTAGTTATTTACACAAGCCATACACATTTTAATCATGATTTTCTCTAGTTCAGATGGGTACAGCAAAAAAATATTTAACTAGAAATGACCCCTAATGTACTAATGTATAACATAAGACACAGAAAAGAAACATTTGTAATGCGTACACAGTTTTATTTTCTCATATAACCACAATACGCTCTCAAGGGATTTTACCTATAAAACGTTATCCATTGTCGCGCCTTTTTATCTAGTAATCATCAGCATAGTTTAACTTGGTCAAGGATCGAACACAAAACTTCATTGTATGTAGGTTGTCGTTTTTCCACTAATCTAAGAAGTCTTTTCTGAAAATGTGTACGGTTTTTATCTCCTAATATTAAGTGAAGTGGGTGTTATTGTTTGTTTTTTTTAAATTATTATTATATTGCATTAATATTTAGCACAATAGTATATATATATATATATATATATATATATATATATATATATATATATATATATATATATATATAATACACACGTCTACACGCACATTAACATGTAAACATTCGGGACCCAATAAGTTGTAGACTCAGTCGCAAAAGAGACGAAGAATAGAAAGAACTTCAACTCGCTGTTTCAGGTTTTAAGAAAACGCCTTTATTCCGCATACTCTCGCTGTGCGTGACTTCTCATTAGGGCTGTTAAATCACTCAAGTCTCCAACGTGATTGTCGGTCTGTGCACGCGTTCTTTTTATAGTCTTTATTTTTCCTTGCCGTGACGTCACTTCGCACACGGCTCGGCATTTGTATACAGCTGCAATACGCGCATCCGTTTACTTGAAATCATTCAACTGAGCTCCTAGATAATATGCTGGAACGCCATTTGCGAAGATCACCAGCACACATTAACCTCTGCTTTCGGATGTAGAGGACTGCATAAGTTATTTACGACAAGCAAACATAAGCACAAATAACAGATGCATGCACACAATTTAGTATAAAAAGATTTAAGATATATTAACATTAACTGCTGAATGAACGAACTGATTTAAAATATAGAATGAAAGTCTCGAATTTCATTTAAAGCCGGAAACATAGTAAAACAAACATGCACTGGCCCAATAGCATCGTTAATAAGTCATAAACCTAATGAACAAGGTCATAAAACTAAAACTCTTATACTAATAAAAATTTGCTTGGTTACAAAAGTAAATAAAAATCTGAAAAAAAAATATAATGAACTTGAAAAGTACTCCTTCTGGTATGCCTAACAAAAGAGCAGTTTTAACCGGATGAACTTAATCTAACGAAGATTAAAATCAAGATATAATAGTATTAAACTGATGACTATAATCTTGATTTGAATTTTGATCAACATACATTTTATGATATATATATATATATATATATATATATATATATATATATATATATATATATATAACTACTTCATTTACTCACATAAATTTAATATACGAAAGTATAGATTTATGCGTAAACATTAAGTATTTACTTCAAAAGTGCTCAATACGTAGGTAGAGCTAGTTAGTAATTTATAAAATATATATGGCGATTAAGCTACACTGAATATTCTGCGACAACTGTGTAACAAACAATAAATCTCAAAATCTATTAAACTGTAGGCGGGAAATAGCAAACAACTGTGTTCACAAAATAAAACTGACTCTAGGATAGTGATACAAAATAGCTTTAAAACTAACAATAACAATAGAAAACAAACAAATAAATAAATTAAACAAACATGAATATACATAAACGATCACACATATATGTATATATACATATATATGTATATATATATGTGCATGTATGTGTGTACACATAGGTATATTTTTATATATATATATATATAAAAAAAGGAGGGAAAAGATCTACCTTAAACCACTAACCTAGTTCTAAAACAGATCCTTTGTTCGATAAAATGCATGCCCATTGGCTGATAGGAAGGGGCGCGGTGGATACTAGAAAGCTGATTGGCTAACTAGAAATCCTCAACATATATAAAAACAAGAAGCAACCACAGAATTTGCGCATAAGCCTGACGAATCCTATAGTGGATGAAACGCAGAATATTCAGTGTAGCTTAATCGCCATATATATTTTATAAATTACTATATATATATATATATATATATATATATATATATATATATATATATATATATATATATATATATATATATAAGTTACTCATTCTTACGCCTAGAAGCTTTTTTTTATACATAGGCATCACCACATTATCAAGGCCAAGAGGTCACTCAAGGATAAGGGTTAAAGATTGTACATTAGAAATTGGACAATATAGTAATCATTAGTAATGAAAATTTGGAAAATTTGATAACTTATATGGAACGGCTCATCAAGAACTTATTTACGTTAGACTTGAAGACAACGATATTGTAGTCAGCCGGAAAGCAGGAAAACGGAAGACAATTCCACAGGCGTGCAGTTCTAAGAAAGAAGCTTTGTTCATGGAATCTACGTTTAGGTTTAGGCACAGATAAAGAGATGGGGGAATTATTGATAGTGTTTACAGCTAGACGAGTGTTTCTTGTGAAAGTTTGGCGAGGGGGACCATAGATTGAAGCTCAGTCGAACACTTTCCATGAAAATAACGATACATCAGAGACAAACTCGCAACATCTCTTCTGTGAGATAGAGGTTGCAAGGAAGAGAAAAGGACATCTCCTACGAGGCTACGAAATCTATTTTGAACTCTATCAAGGCAGGCCAAGTCCTTTCTAGCAGCTCCTGCCCAGATGTGGCAACAGTATTCCATCATTGGACCTGGCTCTTATATAGATAGAGAATAGCATCAGCAGTGAGATATCTACCGGATCGATAGAAAGATCCCACCATTTTTCCAGCGGCCTTGGCAACAGATTTGATGTACGTGTTCCATTTAAGATCAGGAGTAATGGTCAAGCCCAGAAGCTTGTCAAAACTTGAGGCCTCCTGAAGATGAGAGCCATTCATTTCAATTGATGTCAGATGTGGATCAGAATGTTGATGATGTAAAAAGAGAAGCTTGGTTTTAGATGCATTAAAAGTAACCAGCCACTCCTTACCCCATTGTACTACGTGCTCAAGATCAGAGGAGAGAGAATTGGAGAGAACTTGGTCGTTTACTGTCTTAGATGTGCTACTATAAATGGTAGTGTCGTCAGCATAGATGTCTACAAATGATGTAAGGATGTGATTTGGAAGATCATTAATATAGATCAGGAAAAGAGTTGTTTTCCGAAATTAATAGTGATCGATTGATTAATTTATTCGTGAATCATTTATATATATATATATATATATATATATATATATATATATATATATATATATATATAGAGAGAGAGAGAGAGAGAGAGAGAGAGAGATTGGTCATATTGCTTAATAATAGAAGCGTCAAAAAAGATACATTGAATTAGGAAATTCGATGAAAAATCTGATTAAAAATATATTTAATAAAATTTGTTTAAAATCTCCATGATTTAAAATATTTATATAATTTTTAAATTTTATCATGGCAAGAGATAATTTCTCCATCATCTCTGTTTTTTCTTATAGGATTGATGAAAACAAGGAGTTTACTTCCGAAAACAATAATGTTTTCACTAAATTCAATCCTACTCATTTGTCACTTAAAACAACAAACAAACAAACAAACAAACAAACAAACAAACAAAAGAAACAGAAACAAGCAACAGGCTAACTGCTCTCCTAACATTAAAGGTAAACTTTTGGGTTAAATCGGGTTAACCAGATTGCATCGAAAAATGAAAGCTCCCTTTGGTGAAGTTAGATTTTAAGAAAAAAATAAGGTTGAAATGGCATTTTGTATTTTGACATGAAGGGAATAATATAATAACGAAAGTATATAATCATTAAGGCTATGACAACAGCATATTCTTTTCATTGTTTTGATTCTCGAGTGTGTATCCGTTGATATCTTATATGCTTTTATATAAAGTGATGTGGTCAACTGTACCGGATATATACTCGAGAGTCAAAACAATAAAAAGAATATTCTCTTGCCATAGTCCTTATTTTCATTAATTTCAAATTAGGTAAGGAAATCCATCATGTTTAACTGGAAAACGACAAAATGTATAGAGTTATGCCCCCGTTATTAAAAGAATATTAATTTCTTTTAGAATAATTAAATATAAAATCTTACAAGAAATCACATCCATTAATGCGTCTGCTTGTCATCAAATTAAATAACTCCATATGAGATAACTATCATGATAACGTTAATATATAACGTTAATATATAATAATTAACGTGATATAATTCAACGTTAGTTTTAGAATAATTTATTAAAGTTAATGATGACTCATGCTATTAAGCATTAGGTTTGAAAGGCCGTAGCCATAGCGTCTTGATATTTTCGGCAATCAATATCAGCTTTGTTACAAATTATAGATAAACTCCTTATGACATAATATTATCCAATCATTGTTTTAATTAATTAACATAATTTTTTTTTATTACATTTTTACCCCATACAAGGCACATTGCCACTTTGGTGTAGGGGGCTACTAACAGGGGCAACAACTACTGGGGTACTATGTAGGGATTTGGGCAGCAAGGTGTTGGTTCACGTTGCACTTGAACTTCTGCACGTCAGTACAGTTGGGGAAACAGGGACCTAGAATAGAATTCCAAAGTCTAGCGGTTCTGGGGAAGAAACTACTGGAGTAGAAAGATCTTTTACATCTAGGGATTTCTACAGTGTGGGGGTGGGATTTTGCAGCCTGTCGGGTCTGTCGAGGGTGTTCACGTCGTGGGGGCACAAGTGCTTGCAGTTCGTCAGAGCATTCACCATTAAAATACTTGTAGAACAGGCAGAGGGATGCAACGTTTCGTCGATGGGTCAGAGGCTGAAGCTTAGATGCCAGTTCAGGGCCTATCAGATTGGCGACTCTCTTTTGAACCTTGTCTAGGAGCGAGAGACTAGCAGCAGATGCACCAGCCAAAATATGACAGCAATACTCCATACATGGGCGAATGGTGGCCTTATAGAGGTACAGGATACTTTTGGGTGTTATTAGTTTTCTAGCACGGAAGAGAGAGCCCACCTTCCTTGAAGCGGCCCTGGCAATGCCCTCGATGTAATCTAAAATGGTATTCTCAACTTTCATATAACAGAAATCAGTCAAACTTATACCAAATATTCCAATCTGAGCCATCTGCTAATTTCCCTCTCAATCATCCAAACACTGGTAAAATGATCGTTGCACTTTGAACATTTGTCACGATAAATTAAATTAAGCTGATAAAATTCTCACCATTTGCTTCATAAATCTTTGGTTTTTGTAAATAAATAAATAAAAATAGATTTTTGTTAATAATTGATGTCAAAATAAAGGATTTTTCTCGTTGAAATAAGTTTTTCAATGTTTTGCTTTGTTTGGACTTTTTTTTTTAAAATATTGGCCTACGACTCAATCCAGTTGCAGACAACAGATAAATGATAGGACAATCAAATTAAACTGCCAATAACACGTAAAGTGGTATATTTAAAAAGTTTGGAAAACTTTTATGCAGATGTTTAACACTTAATAAAGTGAATTTATTCATTTGGCTATAGTCTTGCTATGTAAACACTTATACAGAAAAAAAAACTCGCTGCATTCATTTGTTCTGAGAACATGAAAATGAGGAGTCGAAACATGTGTAATAAGTCTTGACGATCCATTATTTCTTGCAGATGATTTACATCGGTATTATGGTGATGTAGCCGTGTGAACTCTGGTACTTTCTCGTAAGCCTAAGTAACTTGCAACACAAACGCGTTTTTTAGAAAAATAGAGACATATTATTTTACTTCTTGCCTCGTGTGTGCGAACCCAAGCTGTGGATGGACTTCAAAAAGGTGTTGATAGCAACAAAAAGTGTATTTCATTTTACGTTACAATTGTTTCCATACCCGGTCGACAATTTCAAACATTATATCGTTTGAAAATTAAAAAAAAACAGCATTTCTTCAGACTTTATGATTAAAAACACTCTTGACAATAAAGCATTGTTTAAAGAAAAAGAAAAGAAACATTCCCTTAACGGAAAAAGAAGCATGTTAGAGACATTTACCCTTGAGGTAACCTCCGTGCAAAGTGCATTTAAATATTAATTTATCACTTAAGTTTCGTATCCTTATTTAAGAACAAAGTCATAAGAAGTTTCCACAAAAACATTTAGCCATTTAAATTTTTTTTATATATTCCATTCGTTGAGTTTCTAAATTAGATTTCACTATTTCTTTATTTCACATAATTAATTTTTTTAAAAAGAATTTCTTTTCTATATTTATATTGTGGCCATTACAACCTTGCATTAACGTTACGGTTAATTTTAGTTTCATATTTGCTCATTAGTGGCAAGTAATGTTTATAAATTATCGATTGTTTTAATACTTAGATTTAAGACCATTTTAGGTTTAATGTTTAATTGAATATGAGAATAAAGGAAAAACATTATATATATTAAACCTTATACAACATTTCGAGTAACGGATTCTAATCTATTTATCATTATTTAATTTTTAAAAATTTATTATCATTCTATTTAAATATTTTTCCTTATCGTTACTAAAAAAACAATTACGAAGGGAGATAATCCAATTATGTCGTTAATTGCTAATAGTTTATCCTGTTGGAAAAGAGGTCAATATTATTTCCCATAACAGCTAAAGGGAGATAATTTATGCCGTTTGATGTTTTCGGTCTAGTGATTACTAGAAAGCGTCTGTGATTTAATGATTAATTTAATCAAACAGATCCAGAAAGTGCTATGATAGCTTATTAAACAAATTAAAGATATAAATTATGTTTTCATCTTAAAAAACTGTTTTTTACCCATGGGTTTAACCTACATCTGTTATTAATCCAATAACAACTTGGGTTGCTCATGTCTTCAAAGCCAGAATTATAATGTGTGTGTTGTATTCTTGGGTATCTAAACAAAATGGTATATATCCTCTAATTATTATTCTGACAGCAAAACCACCCAATAACTACAAATGTGCTTCACTCCGATGAGAAGATGTCTACCCCTGCATTTACGGGTAAAAACATTTAGAACAAAGAGTAAAGTAAATAAATAAATAAACCAGCATGGATTCTACAAACTTAAGATGTCAGATGACAAAATGAATTTAATTAATTTCCAGTCCTCAAATTGCTAATTTAATTACTTATTTTTTTTTAAGTCTTGATGTTGCTTACACAGTATATTAATGCTCAATTATGCAATATGATAATTTCGTAGCTTACTTTTTAAGTCATCTCTTTTTGGCTTAAAACTTTTTGGTATATGAAAATTTACTGGATTACACGAACTCAGTATATTACATACAAGTCTATATATATATATATATATATATATATATATATATACACATCATGCATATATATACATTGTGTGTATATATATTCATTATGTTTATACACATTATATATATATACATTATGTACATATATACACATTATATATACACATTTTATATATATATACACATTATATATAAATATATATGCGCATTATATATAAATATATATACATTATATATACATATTATATATATGTACAGGGTGTTTCGACAGTCTTGGGCACATTTCAAGTCCTCATATCTGCTTAATGTGCCCAAGACTTTTTGGAACACCATGTATATACATCATATATATATATACAGCATATATATATATATATATATATATATATATATATATATATATATATACATTATACATAGACACAAATATATACATTATATATATACATTATTATATATACACACAAATATGTATATTATATATACATTATATATATATACATTATATATATACATTATAAATATATACATTATAAATTTTTATGTGTGCATTATATGTATATATACATTATATGCATTATATATATAAACATTTTATATATAAGTTATATATATACATATACAGATTATATATATACACACATTATATATATACATATATATATACATATATATACACATATATATACACACGCGCGCATACACACACATATATATATATATGTATATATATATATATATATATATATATACACACACACAGATATATATTAGTTTGGTGCAAAAAGAATATCGTTTTCTCCCATGTTACTTTTATATATATATATATATATATATATATATATATATATATATATATATCGTTTTTAAGCTCGTTTTTCGCTGTATAGAATAGTGTTATTTGTTACCGTTTTTAATATCTTCATTCATTTTTTTCATGCTTCTCGACAGCATGGACAAAGTTCAAATCGTCACGACTTTCTTGCTCCAACTCAAACCAGGCCGAAAAGCTGCCGTGTCAACTCCTGATATCAATGATACGTTTTGCTCAGGAATCAATAACAAACGTGTCGCACAACGGTGGTTTAAGAAATTTCGCAATGGTGACGAGAGCCTCGAAGATGAAGATGGTCGCGACCGACCGACTGTGGTTGATAACGAATATTTGAAAGTCTTAATAAAAGCCGATCCTCGCAAAACCACACGAGACGTTGCTGTTGAACTCCTGGTCAACCACTCAACAGTCGTTCGCCATTCAAAGCAAATAAAGATATAACAAAGTTGGATAAATGGGTGCCGCATGAATTGAACAATAATTGTCGTTTTAAGGTGTCTTCTACGCTCCTTTTGCGCCACAAGAACCCATTTCTCGAGCGGATTGTGACGTGTGAATAAAAGTGGATCCTCTACAAAAACCGGCGACATTCGACACAGTGGTTGGATGCCGAAGGATTTCCACAACACTTTTCGAAGCCGAAATTCCACAAAAAAAAGGGTATGGTGACTGTTTGGTGATCTGCGACCGGTCTCATTCAGCACAGTTTCTTGAATCCGGGCGAAACGATTACAGCGGAGAAGTACTATCGACAAATCGGCGAAATGCACCAGAAGTTCCAACGTATGTGCCGGAGATTGGTCAATATGAAGGCGCCAGTTCTCCTCCATGACAACGTTCGTCCGTGTGTTTCTTAACTGACCCTACAGAAGCTGAATGAATTGAGCTACGAGACTCTGCCTCATCCGCCATATTCACAGGACCTTTCGCCCACCGATTATTACTTTTTCGAGCATCTCGGCAACTTCCTGCGCGAAAAATTCTTCAAAAGCCGAGATGATGCCGACTCTGGCTTCAATGACTTCATCACTTCCAGAACTCCAGATTTCTATGCTAATGTAATAAATAAACTTGTTTTCCGTTGCAAAAATATGCGTCGATTCTAATGATTCTTATTTCGATTAATAAAGTTTATGATGAAAGGAGTTATGATCTTTTGAAGTTGAACATTAAAAGACGGCATTATTTTTTAACCAACCTATATATAACCTGTTCTCTAACAGGTGTTCCAATCCCGGCAGCTGTGGAGGTTAATTACTTGACTTATTCACCTCTGGCGTCATCAGTTTTTGCAGCTTCACCCCCATCGCTCTGTACGTTTTTAGTTACCGACTGACGTGCGTGTGTGCGTGTGTGCGTGTGTGCGTGTGCACAGTTTCAACACACGACATTATTACATAATATTTCTACCTCATCAAACTGATATGTTACTGAGCTTACTTTTATTTGTAGCTTCAGATTAATTCGTATAGTTAGCACTGACTTAACTTGCAGAATGTTGACCATTCCTCGTATATGTGGTCTACAGTAATAATATTTGATTGGATTTTTCATAATATAAGAATTCTTGTCGATAAGAATTCGGTTCGATTAAGAAACCACAACTGAGAGTTAGTGAAAGAAGAGCTAAGGTTATTTCCTTCTTTATTAACTCAACAAAGGTAAAAGAGAATTTAGTGATACACTTGAATATCTACGCATCTTATATAGCGACACAGAGTTAGGCACAAGAAAAGGTCCCTTGATTTCTGAGAACCTCAACTAAAGTAAAATGAAACAAAAAAAAATACTAAGTAGGTGTAAGTATCACTTACTGACGTGACCTGTGGAAATTCCACAGCAAAATTTTTCAATATGTAATATATTGATGTTTGTATTCTGTGGATGTTCAGCGTAAATGAAGACGCCCTGATATTATTGTAGCTCTTTTGTTTAATCTGGAAAAGTATTTATCCAAGCTAGCAGGGACGCCTGGCGTAGCTCGGTAGCAAAATACGCTTAAATATGATATTTTAATTTCTGAAGATTTCGTACATATTAGTACATAATCAATTTCCTATCGATTCTTATATATTATAAAGCTGTGATTTCAAAAATAAAAACAATATCCATATGACTTCCCTCAGCTATAATCGAAACCGAGACCAAAACTTATGAAAAATTCTTGATAAGATTATTTTTTAAAATAATAGATGAGTGTCATCAGTTATAATCGAAACCGGAACCAAAAGTTTCGAAGAATTCCTGGTAAAATTATTTATTACAATTGATGGAAGGTCATAACAATTAAAAGAGGGTATTGTATTGATACGAGGGGCATGTAATAAGTAATGCCCCTGAATCACTTCCAGTTGTCTTATCTAGCTAAAATTTTGCATGTTCCATGATTTATATCTCTACGGCTTATGTGGCAAATTACAGTTCTGAACTTATTGAGGTTTCTGTTTTACAGATGTTTGAACTGAATCAGGTGTGAAATGGAGCCTGTTGAATGTCGAGCAGTGATCCGTTTTTTTGTATTTGAAAAGACGCACACCACAGGAGACTTTTGATGAAATGAAAGATACTTATGGTGATAATGCCCCATCATATGATCTTGTAAAACGCTGGCATCGTGAATTCAAACATGGCCGGAGGTCTGTGGAAACAGCTCCAAGACCTGTTCGCTCCCTTTTGCCATTGATGAGGCATCTGTCCGTCAAGTTGAGGCTGCCATTTTGGAAGATCGGCGAATTACTATTCGCCAAATAGCCCAAGATGTCAAGATTAGTACAGGGTCTATGGTAACTATCATTCATGACCATTTGCATATGCATAAGGTGTCTGCGAGATGGATTCCTAGGTTGCTCACACCATTCCAGAAGCGAGAACGCGTCCAGTGCTCGAGGATGAATTTGGAGATGTGTCAAGAAGATGAGTCAAAGATTTTCAAAAGACTGATTACACAGGATGAAACCTGGGTCCATCACTATGATCCAGAGACCAAAGCCCAGTCAATGCAGTGGAAGCACTTGGACTCACCACCTCCAAAGAACGCAAGGGTGCAGCCCTCCGCTGGCAAGGTCATGCTCACAGTCTTCTGGGACCAGGACGGAGTTGTAATGATTTAATGGCAAAGGGTACTACAATTACAGGAGCCTATTATGTCTCACTTTGGAGGAAATTAAGGGAAGTTATCAAAATCAAGAGGCGGGGCAAGATCAGCAAAGGTACCCTCCTCTTGCAAGACAACGCTCCGGTCCACAACTCGCATGTCGCCAGATCAGAAGCACGGGCATGTAGTTATGAAATCCTTCCCCATCCTCCCTACTCCCGTGACCTTGTACCCTCTGACTTTCATCTCAACCCAGCCATGAAGTTGTTTTTGAAAGGAAAGCGTTTTCCAGATGATGCAGCCTTGATTTCTGAAGTCACGTCGTGGTTGGAGGACCAACTTGGGGTGTTCTACAAAAACGGTCTCCAGAGCTGCATCAAACGATAGGAGAAATGCATAACCCTGGGTGGTCCCTATGCAAAGAAAGACTAATAACTGTGCCAAGTTTCGTTACTCTACTACTATGAGAAGTGGGTCAGGGGCATTACTTATTGCACACCCCTCGTATATAACAAATAGGCACAATAAATAACGGAACAATGTCTTTAGAAAGATGGATTAGGAAATTGGCAAATATGTGTTGTTCTGATAGCACCATCTTTCTTATAGATTTTAATGCACCTGAAACATTAAAATCGTTATTGATAACACTTTTGAGTTATGACTAGTGATTCAGTATGACCGGCTTTAGTGCTGAAGAAATACGTAAATCGGTCTGAAGGTGAACCATACATGAGACGGACACCGTTTCATTCAATATATTTGTTGGATAAAGCACAGCAAGGGGCGACGATTAGACGCAACTCTTTCACAAACACAATATTATATATTGTTATTGAACTGCAATGTAGGCACCACATAGACAATCAATACATCCAAGACTTTAAGATGGCTATATTGACCATATTGTATGTCATAATTTGAAAATGTGGGGAAAACCGTAACTTACCTGAGTAGCACGAGTTTCGTGTTTTTTTTTCTCTAAGAAAAAAACAGCTAAAATGCCGACGTCGCATTTATATGTATTACGCTCATGCAAATTTACGTGTGAGATATGCAAACTTGAGGCGAGGGAGTTTGTTGAACGGGTACTTTTTTTGCATAGGTATTACCACTTATCAAGGCCCAGGGACCACTCGAGGATAAGGGTTAAAGAGTGTACAGTAGTCAATTGGAAAATATAGTAATTGTCAGTAATGGAATTCAGTAAATTAACTTAAGTTAACTTAAGGGCAACGGCTTACCAAGAACTTGTTTACATTGGACTTGAAGATAACCATATTTAGTCAGCTAGAAAACAGGACAACGGAAGACAGTTCCACGGGCGTGCAGTTCTAAAAAAGAAGCTTTGTTCATGGAATCTACGTT
The DNA here is from genome assembly GCF_053919585.1 of Euprymna scolopes. Taxonomy (NCBI): domain Eukaryota; kingdom Metazoa; phylum Mollusca; class Cephalopoda; order Sepiida; family Sepiolidae; genus Euprymna; species Euprymna scolopes. The sequence goes on along the minus strand of NC_136482.1, from coordinate 154,195,244 downwards.
TAGGTTTAGGTTTAGGCACAGATAAAGAGTGGGGGGAATTATTGATAGTGTTTTCAGCTAGACGAGTATTTCTTGTGAAAGTTTGGCGAGGAGGAAGGGACCATAGATTGAAGCTCAGTTGAGGAAGGAAAAGGGACCACCGGCGAGTGGCAAGACAGCGTGTTGGGAGAACGCGTGTCGAAACGAAATTATTGAAACTAAATCAGAAAAGACAGAACAACAAATTTGGATCGGTTCAAATACTGTAGAATGAACAAGCAGGCGCAATAAGCTACACATTCTTAGTAACCTCCATATAACACTCTAAATATATTATACTTCCATGATTTAAAGTTCCATGCGATTTTACTTAATCTGTTCAATTTCATATAAAATTAATATAACAAAGAATAAGTGAATTTTTTGGAAGCCGGAAAAATCATGGATTACAATAGAAAAATGCGAGCATGAAAAGTAATATGGTCAAATTTAAACATGGGAAAGTAAAGGACTAGTTGTTAAAACTGGAAAAAAAAGGACAAGATATTCTAGTAAAAATATAATAAATTTATAACTTAAAATATTGTAGCATTAAAAATCTTTTTTTAATTCAGTTTATAACATTATATAATCAATTCTTAATGCTGCAAATTTTAAGTTATATATATATATAAGTTATATATATATATATATATATATATATATATATATGAAATTTATTTATACAAACATTGATGGCTACATATGTGCATACATGTTTCTGTAATCACCCGCGTTGGGGGATTACGTCTTCAGGCCAAGAATTATCGTCGATAACTCTTAGCCTGAAGACGTAATCCCCCAACGCGGATGATTACAGAAACATGTATGCACATATGTAGCCATCAATGTTTGTATAAGTAAATTTCATATACCTGCTCTGTTAACTCATTGAGCACTCTTTGGTAGACACATGTTTCATTGGATGTACTTCAAGGAAACTAAACTCTACTGGCTATATATATATATATATATATATACATATATATATATATATATATATATATATATATTACTAGAATATATATAGATATATATATATATATTACTAGAATACATATATATATATATGTATTACTAGAATATCTTGTCATTTTCTTTTCCAGTTTTAGCAACTAGTCCTTTACTTTTCCATGTTTAAGCTTAACCATATTACTTTTCATGCTCGCATTTTTCTATTGTAATTAATATATAGATAATATACTATGCATATACATACATGCATATGCATGTTTGTTTTAGTATATACTTAAGTATCGAAGATATGAGTAGAACTTAATAGTAAGTGTAAAATATAATTATAAAAAGTACACAGAAACGTTAGTGATTTAATAGAAAGTTCTTTTGATTAACATTCTGCAATCTATTGTTTAAATAAATCATTTTAACACTGACGTTAAGCAATTAACCTTTACATTTTATTGCTTATAGTTAAACACGTTTGCCATCTACTAATTTCCATTCGCCATTAAATTTTACATTAAAAAATGTACGTGCCTAAAAGTAAAATAGGTCATCCTCCACTCTATATTAAAGACCAATTAAGCACGCCAGCGCTAGTTGGAAATATATGACAATCTACGAGAACAGAAGGTCAGAAATGCCTGGAAAACCAAAACCATTGTATTTTCTATCGAATTCGGATTCCGAAGTTACATTGGCAACTCAGTCTACACATTCTTGAAGAATTCTGGTATTTTCTTATCAAACCAATGGAAATACACAAAGAAAATACAAAGAATGTCTCTATCTGTATCAGCATTGATCTGGTAATTTTTCAAAATGAAACAAATTCTACAAAGTCTGTTAATATACAGTGGGGAACGATAAAATTGCCCTCCATAGAAGAGATGACCTGATTCCATTTCCGTTTGTGAAACGAGTTTTTCTTTCTTTTTGTTTTGTTGCAGACCATCTACTAGTTAGCCAGTCGAGTACAAACCTCAAGAGCGACACAATATTAAAGGAGCGAGATGAAAGATGCGCCGTTGTACAACTCATGCTCTCTACCAATCCAAATTATGATAGCAGGACCATTGCCAGCACCCTCAAAATGCATCGCTGGATTGACAAGAATGACATAGTTCAAAGGCTTGGCTTCAGATAGAGTGCTACAACGTTGTACCCTTCTCTCACTGCCCACCTCCTTCCCCGACCTGAACCCGCTGGACAACTTTGGTTTGATCATACGTCGAGGACATCACCAACATGATCTCCCACAACACCGCCATCTGCAGAGTATTCGCCGAACTCCCGTCGGCGCTTGAGGAAAAGGCATGCTCTCAGTTTCGGACCTTATCCACGCGGTGATTGAGGCTCAAGACGACTACATTGTATAGTTGTCAGCTCTACTACATAATCAAGTTACCTGAATTGATTTTATCAATTTTTTAATGACTTGAGAGCTATCAGCTAGAACAGAAACCAAAACATTTAGCCTTCTAGCCGCATCTCCTACCGATGTAGCTATCGAGAGATAGGTAATATATATTTAATATTAAACGATTTGAAGTAATTTTGTGCATACGCAGTAAGAAGTAAAAATATGTCGGCAAGTTGAAATGGACAGTTTGCATTTCAACTTGCCGACATATTTTTGTACGCGTTATTCATCCATCGAAAGATTTTACTCGTTATAAAACACCATTCGTGTATTACTATTTCCTGTGAATTTCAGTGTTATGTGTCCAGTAGTTGAGTTTATTGGTCAAATATTTACACACAGAAAAATCCGCATGCATTTACTATTTTATTTTCATAGATAAAACTTTCTATTGTACAGCGTAATTAGTTAATGCTAGTCTTTATATTCTACCTATAGTACCTATTTACAATGCTTCCCCACGGGACAGAGTTAGACACCAGGGTCGTTTTTTTAACGTGGAGAAAAGGTACAAAAATAAAAATTGTCTCAGTCGTGAATGATTTCTCCTCCACTGAAAGAGAACGAGAAATGGAAGTGCCGCATCTGAAGACAGATGGTATTTATTTGCTCCCCCACTGAGCAAATTAGGCACAAGGCCGTTTTTAATGTGAGGTAAAAACCAGCTCCCCTAAAAGTAGGCAAAAAGGGGGCACTCTAGTTACCAAAAATAATAATTGTCCCAGTACAGAGGGTTTCCCCTCCATATACTGGTACAAATTATCTTAAGTGCAGCATCTGAAGAACAGATGGTATTTATTTGCTCCCCCACTGAGCAAATTAGGCACAAGGCCGTTTTTAATGTGAGGTAAAAACCAGCTCCCCTAAAAGGGGTCATTCTGGTTACCAAAAATAATAATTGTCCCAGTATAGAAGGTTTCCCCTCCATTGACTGGTACAAATTATCTTAAGTGCAGTATCTGCCGGAACAGATGGTATTTATTTGCTCCCCCACTGAGCAAATTAGGCACAAGGCCGATTTTTAATGTGAGGAGTGAAGGGGAAATGGGGACCAGCTCCCCGGGGAGTAGGGGAGCTGGATAGTGACAATTGGTATGAAGGGTTGCCCCTACATTGACCAAGGTCTTATATGTGGGGTCGCCCCCACATATGGTCTTTGCTTGCAGTATCTGCCGGAACAGATGGTATTTATTTGCTCCCCCACTGAGCAAATTAGGCACAAGGCCGTTTTTAATGTGAGGTAAAAACCAGCTCCCCTAAAAGGGGTCACTCTGGTTACCAAAAATAATAATTGTCCCAGTATAGAGGGTTTCCCCTCCATTGACTGGTACAAATTATCTTAAGTGCAGTATCTGCCGGAACAGATGGTATTTATTTGCTCCCCCACCGAGCAAATTAGGCACAAGGCCGATTTTTAATGTGAGGAGTGAAGGGAGGGGGAAGGGAAAAACGGGACCAGCTCCCGAGAGGTGGGAAATGGGAGCTGGTTAATGGTCAGGCATGTGGGGTTGCCCCCACATCTGGTCTGTGCTAGTCATAGCTTGCAGTATCTGCCGGAACAGATACTACACTTTGATCTTGTTTATATATTTTATTGAGAAAGAAAAAATTGAACATAAAAAACGTACAAAAAATTCAATTCAACAAAATTAGGCACAAAGTAAACGCATGTAATAAGTTTTATCTCTCTTTAGATTTATTGAACCACTACTATTATTTTTACACCATTTCGCTGTCATATAATTTTGCATCATCATTATAGCTATTTGAATAATCGTAATTATTATTTTAATTGTAATCATTAGTTTATTGACAATCCAATCTATTTAATAATAATAATAATAATAATAATAATAATAATAATAATAATAATAATAATAATAATAATGCATTACACCTGAAGGAAGATACTGATTGACTCTATGTGAAAAAGAGATAGAGAGGAAGGGGGCCGATCTGTATAGAAGACTGTATAAACAACAAAAAAAGAATGAGAAAAATACATAATGCAGAACGCCGAAAGAATTATTACTGCACCAAGCGACACGTAAGGAACAAACAAGATCGAAAAAGAGACGAGAAATAAGACGATGGAAGAAAAATGGAAAGAGAAACAGCTACATGGACAATTCATAAGGATTGCAAAGGAAGAGACTAACGAAAACGCTTGGAAATGAGTACAAAAAGGAAACCTATACAGGGAAACTGAATCACTAAGAACGGCTGCACAACATAACGCATTTAGAACCAATTACATCAAAGCAAGGATCGACAAGACACAAGAAAACGGTAAATGCAGACTTTGTGGACAAAGAGGCGAAGCAATAGACCACATAATAAGTAAATGGAGCAAACTAGTCCAAAGGGAATATAAAAATAGACACGATCAAGTGGAGAAGGCAGTACATTGGCAGTTATGCAAGTAATTGCATCTTGAACACACAGACAGATAATATAAGCACAAACCGGCAGCAGTACCGGAAAATGAAAGTCACAAGATCCTATAAGACATGGATTTTCAAACGGATAAACCCATCCAAGCAAGAAACCCGTATATCATAATAGTTAACAAGAAGGAGAAGTCCTGCCAGGTTATAGATTTTGCCGTTCCAGTTAATGACAGACTGAAGATCAAGGAGACTGAAAAGCGGAGAAAATACACGGAATTGGCCGGAGAGATCCAAGGGATCTGGAAAATGAAGAAAGTAAAAATAACACCACTGATAATAGGAGCGCTAGGAATGATACCGAAAAAAACTTTGAAAAAAAGAATGGGAGTGATTGGAATCAGAGGGATGGTTGAGAATATACAACGGATTACAATCATGAAAACTGCAGAAATATTAAGGAAACCCTTTGAATGTGAAGACTAACACTGCAAGTAAACCGCACACAAACTTGACACAGAAACGGCTACAGATGCAAAACGCAAACGAACACCGCATGGAGTTATGAAAACTGAAACTATAATTGCAAGATACGACCCCCTATTTTTGTGAGTGCTACCATGAACGGGCACCACACCGAATTATAAGGGTCAAGGCACCTTGGAGAGAGGCTTATTGCCACCTAAATCCCAGTGAAGACAAATGGTCGCCGCCAACGAGAAATCAATGGTAAGCGGCTGTTGCAATAACGCAAATTCTTTTGCAAAGGTTATGGAAATAGGTGAGAGTACTGGAAGTCTGGGGAGACTTGTTGTAACTCAGACTTCAGGGAAAATTCCTAAAGAGCAATCTTTTATGATGTCTTTTGTGACTGCTCCTAGTGAGTAAATAATAATAATAATAATAATAATAATAATAATAATAAAAATAATAATAATAATAATAATAATAAAATCATTGACGTAATTATCACCATCAAAACGGGTTATATGCCTAAATGCAAAGTTAGTGGACACGTTTGTCATAGAGTCGGCTGCTAACTTATTATCGACGGTGATGATCCATTTTCATCTAATTTAGTTCATGGAGAATGAACACGAAAGTGATTATTATATGGAACTTTGTTTCAAACACAAAATAATATATTGATATTTTTATTTTATTAGAAGAAGTCACCACTTATCAAGGGTCGAAGGTTATTAGAGAATAAGGATTAATTAGTGCACAGTGGTCACCGAGACAACAGCGTAGTTATTGTTAGTAGTGGGAATTGGATAGAATTTATTTAAGGGGATGGCTTAACAGGAATTTGTTTATATTGGGCTTGAAGACAACCATGTTGTAGTCAGCTAGAAATCAGGCCAGCGGAACAAAGTTCAACAGGTAGGCAGTTCAAGGGTAAAAGTTTTGTTCATGTAATTTGCACTAGGAGTAAGGCACAAACAGGGAGTGGGAAAATTGTTGATAGTGATTGTAACTAGACAAATGGTATTGTAACTAGACAAGTGGTATTGTAATTAGACAAGTGGTATTGTAACTAGACAAGTGATATTGTAACTAGACAAGTGGTATTGTAACTAGACAAGTGATATTGTAACTAGACAAGGGACATTTTAACTAGACAAGTGATATTGTAACTAGACAAGTGGTATTGTAACTAGACAAGTGATATTGTAACTAGACAAGTGGTATTGTAACTAGACAAATGATATTGTAACTAGACAAGTGGTATTGTAACTAGAAAAGTGATATTGTAACTAGACAAGTGACATTGTAACTAGACTAATGGTATTGTAACTAGACAAGTGAGAATGTAACTAGACAAGTTGTATTGTAATTAAACAATTGATATTGTAACTAGACAAGTGGTATTGTAACTAGACAAGTGATATTGTAACTAGACAAGTGGTATTGTAACTAGACAAGTGGTATTGTAACTAGACAAGTGATATTGTAACTAGACAAATGGTATTGTAACTAGACAAGTGGTATTGTAACTAGACAAATGGTATTGTAACTAGACAAGTGATATTGTAACTAGACAAGTGATGTTGTAACTAGACAAGTGGTATTGTTACTAGACAAGTGATATTGTAACTAAACAAGTGATATTGTAACTAGACAAGTGGTATTGTAACTAGACAAGTGATATTGTAACTAGATAAGTGACATTGTAACTAGACAAGTGATATTGTTACTAGACAAGTGACATTGTAACTAGACAAGTGATATTGTAACTAGACAAGTGATATTGTAACTAGACAAGTGGTATTGTAACTAGACAAGTGATATTCTAACTACACAAGTGACATTGTAACTAGACAAGTGGTATTGTAACTAGACAAGTGGTATTGTAACTAAACAAGTGTTATTGTAACTAGACAAGTGATATTGTAACTAGACAAGTGGTATTGTAACTAGACAAATGGTATTGTAACTAGACAAGTGCTATTGTAACTAGACAAGTGCTATTGTAACTAGACAAGTTGTATTGTAACTAGACAAGTGATATTGTAACTATACAAGTGATATTGTAACTAGACAAGTGATATTGTTACTAGACAAGTGGTATTGTAACTAGACAAGTGATATTGTAACTAGACAAATGGTATTGTAACTAGACCAGTGATATTGTAACTAGACAAGTGATATTGTAACTAGACAAATGGTATTGTAACTAGACAAGTGATATTGTAACTAGACAGGTGGTATTGTAACTAGACTAATGGTATTGTAACTAGACAAGTGATATTGTAACTAGACAAATGGTATTGTAACTAGACAAGTGATATTGTAACTAGACAAGTGGTATTGTTACTAGACAAGTGGTATTGTAACTAGACAAGTGGTATTTAACTTAACAGGTGACATTGTAACTAGACAAGTGGTATTGTAACTAGACAAGTGATATTGTAACTAGACAAGTGGTATTGTAACTAGACAAGTGATATTGTAACTAGACAAGTTGTATTGTAACTAGACAAATGGTATTGTAACTAGACAAGTGATATTGTAACTAGACAAGGAAGGTATTGAGTGAAGCTCATACGAGCACTTGCGATGAAAATAACGATGGAGCAGAAGCAGGCTTGCAACGTCTTTTCTGTAGAAAAGAGTTGGCAGAGATGAGAAAAAAGCAATCACCTGCTAGGTTTCGAAGCAATTTTTTATGTTAAGGCAGCACAGGATGCTTTGTGCAGATTTCGAATGCAAAACGCGATCAAACAAACAAAATAAACAAAAAACAAATACCGATTTAATGAATCTATATTTTTATTGATTAATAAAATATTTTTATTGAAAACAAAACAAAGTTTTCATAATGTTTTATTGTTAAAGTGTTAGAAATGTAAGGTTTCAGGGTGCAGTTCCGTGTGGAAATATAACGCTATTTTTTATTTATTTATTTATCTTTTTTTTTTCGCTATAAAAATGACGTTTATCGCGTTTTGTATTCGCACTTTCCATATATATATATATATATATATATATATATATATATATATATATATATATATATATATATATATATGGGGTAGGTGATTGTGTGTGTGTAACGTTTTAGTTGAATTTTAACACAAATCCGACGTTGTGTATGTAAGTCTTGCAAAGGAAAAAAATCGACACGAGTTTTTCTGTTGAAAAAAATAACATTTATTAGCGGTCGTTATAACACACATCCGCATGACACGTATTTTTCAAGTCAGTGCCGATATGGTTGGATTTCTGTCTAGTCCCACTGATGAATTGTGATACAACGAAATAGTACTGTATGTGGATGACATATATATATATATATATATATACATATATATATATATATATATAGTAAGTTATAAAATATATATGGCAATTAAGCTACACAGAATATTTCGGGTTTCATCCACCCTAGGATTCGTCAGGCTTATATATATATATATATACATATATATATATATATATATATATATATATATATATATATATATATATATATATATATATATATATATAGCTTCGAAATGCCATGGCCTAATAAGGTATTTCCTTTATTCCTCTTTCTGTAATCGTTATTGAGTTGAAAATGCAATATGTTCGTATGTAGCTTTATGCTTCTCTCTCTCTTTCTCTTTCTCTCTCTCTCTCTCCCTCTCTCTGTACATATATATATATATATATAGAGAGAGAGAGACAGACAGAGACAGACAGAGAGGGAGATAGGAAGAGTAATAATATAGAAAGAAAACAGACAGAGATATTGACGTAATGGCAATGACTGAATCGCAGGAACATTTGAACATTTGTTAGATAAAGATTGATCAGAAACAAAAAAAATATATGAACACAGCTTTCAGTCGATTGAGAAAAAACTCGGATAGATCGATAATGTCTTGGTCGATCTGAGAAAGTTTAGCACACAATTAATATGCATCAATAAGTGTCTGTCGTGGCATTAATCAATGCAATTTATACGACCAGGGAGCTTTAATAAACATAGTAGAGACCGAGAGTTGAATTGCTTTTAATGAACAAATAAAAAGAGGGGGAAAACCCAAAAAAAGATTGGAAATTAAACCAGGATATATATATATATATATATATATATATATATATATATATATATATATATGTATGTATGAGTGAGATATATATATATATATATATATATATATATATATATATATATATATATATATATATATATATATATATATATGGTTCGTTTATTCGTGTGTATCTATATATGTTGCAGTGATATTAAAAGAAAAAATATATGATTAGGTGCCATCAGCTAAAATCGGAACTGAAACTTAGCCCCTCGCCAATCTTTCACGAGAAACACCCGTCTGGCTGAAACTACTGTCAATAATTTTTCCCACTCTTAATCTGTGCCTAAATCCAAACGTAGATTCCATGAGCAGAGCTTCTTTCTTAGAACTGTACGCCAGTGGAACTCTCTGCCGCTTGCCCGTTTCCCACCTGACTACAACTTGGACGTCTTCAAGTTCAACATAAACAAACTCCTGACAAACCGCCCCCTTAAGTAAGACACTCTATCAAAACCCCTAATACTAATGATTACTACAATACTATCTCATTGATTACTGTACACACAATAACCCTTATCCCTGAGTGGCCTTCGGGCCTTGATAAGTGGTGACCTCTATGTAAAAAACAACCAAAAACAAAATTGTCCAGCCTTATTCCTTGGAAATGTGCTCGACCATATGCGCATAAATAGTTTTAAACAATAACGTTTTTTAATGTATGTATGTAGGCTTTGTATGAATACAGATTTAGTCAACTACTACTGCCAATGTCATATTTTTCTTTCAATTTTAACCCCTTAGCAACAATTTTTCCAAGGGTTACTTGTATAATGCTCCTCATCTTGAGTTGAGCATATTGAGAAGTGATACACGAATTACCATTAGCGTATAAAGACATGCTCTTTGTATAAACAAATCGAGCTTAGGCATTTCGGACGATGTCAAAACATCGTTTATTCACGATTCGCACAGCAGCTGCCCATTAGCGTAATCGTTAGGAGTCTTGACTGCCGTACAGGAGGTCGGGTTTCAATCATGGCCTGAGGTAGTTTCCTGTCTAGCCGCCCTGGTGAGTTGTGAAACAGCGAAACAGTACTGTATGTGGATGACTATATATATATATATATATATATATATATATAAATATATATATATATATATATATATATATATATATATATATATATATATATATTCTTTCTTACTTAGTATAGCAGGTGTGGCGAAACGGACTTCATGTCGACCTTGGCAACGCTAGTATATATATATATATATATATATATATATATAAATATATATATATATATATATATATATATATATATATATATACTAGCTAGATCTTTTTACTAATGAATGCATTTGTATTTTTCTTTTAGATAATTAGAAAAAAAGGCTTTCCTTTTTTTCTGTTGTCCTTGGTCTTCGGGCCAAAATCAAAGTGCTTTATCGCGCGGCATTTGACAGAAGATGGATATATGTAGCAAGTCTGTGTGTACGAAAAGGAGCCGAATTTGAATACGTGGTCCCCGCTTAGGTATGGGACGTGCAGTTCCATCAAGTGTAACTTTATCTTTAGCCTTTTAGCTAGCCAAGTGAGTGCTCCGTCCCTCCCCGATTAGGAAGCCTCCAAGAGCCCCACTTCCTCCTAACTGCAATTTTTCTTTTCACTCCTCCCTCTTAATTTCACCCACCTTGGAGAGAAGGAAATCAATCACTAACCCCCCCCCCCAAATTTCACCCATAAAATTTTCTTTTCCCCATTTCATCCCATCTAGAGAGCATCCCCATTTAGAGACTTGCCCGCAGGAGCTCAGGTTCCTTTACAAACCAAAGTGGAACGGACAGCCTATCATCTAGACGGGGTTGGGAGGGTCCTACTTACCACTGCTTTTATTTTTTCCTCCCCCGCCCCACGACACAAATAAATTATTGTATTACCTTTATTGTTATCTTTTTGTTATTGTTGTTGTTGTTTTTACACGCTAATAAAAAAAATTGGATGCTAAGTAGGAAGTGCCCAAGTACGAAAGGGCGAATACGGTATCATGGTGGAAGAAGTTAGCTAGAGCTAAGAGAAATTTTGTTTAGTTCTAAAGTGACAAGGATGACCAACCCCCCCCCCTTTTCCCCCTTTTTGAGTTGGCCTTGTGCCTAAGTTTTTGGTTCATGTTCATTTTTGCCTGAATAAAAGATTTAATATAATTTATATCTCAAAGTGTAGCATCTGTTCCGATGCTACTCTTCAGATAATTTGTCTCAGTCAATGGCGATGAAACCCTCTATACCGAGACAATTATTGTTTTTGGTTCCTACCAGGGTGTTTCTTTTTACCTTCGTTTCGGGGAGCTGGTTTAACCCCACATTAAAAAAGACCCTGTGTCATGTTTAGCTTTCGTGAGGAAGCAAATAAACACTAATAGAAATAAGGGTTTTTTATTACGAATATCAATACATAATCCCTCCAAAGTTATAGAAGACTAGACTACGCGTGACCCGTTTGATCAGTATGTTATATTAGCTATGGAATTAATGTATGAGCGTTACACTTGTGACGTAAAGAAAATAGTTTTTTTGTGACATAACAGAAACATTTCTATGAAAGTATATTAAAAATGAAAAAGAATATAGATCGATTTCTATGAGTCGTTCTGTTTATTATTGTTTATTTTTGAAAAAAAAAACATACGACCATTGAATTATAAGTGTTTTTTCATACTTGTAGGTAAATCTGCACTGAACAGATACCATAATACTGAAAGTTAAATTCAAATTTTGATACATCTTTTAATTTAAACGCGAAAAAAAAACCCATTGGGATGCTGAAAACGCACACTGTAAAACAATAAGGTTTAATGTCACGTTGATTATTTATTTGTAACGCAAATGAAAAAAAACATTTTCCAGGTTATTTATTTATGTTGGTAGTGCAGAAGAAAATGTATTAATGTTTTTTTAAGGTGTATCAAAAAATGGAGAATAAATTAAAAAAAAAAAAAAGGAAAGCGGTGGTTAAGTTGCCGTTGTAAAATGCTCTTATGGTTGTCAACGGGTTAAAGTAGATATATTTGTAAGAAAATTGCGTTAAAATAACTTAAATGTAATGCGGAAATGAACGATGTAAAAAAAATGTAGAAAGTATTAACAATTGTTTATTTGGATAATTTAAACGCGAAAAAAACAATTGGGACGCTGAAAACGTACATAGTAAAACAATACGTTTTGTTGTCGCGTTGATTATTTGTTTATGTACACATGCGCAACCGGAAGTCGCAAACCGGATATTGGGTTACAACACCCGTTACAGTCATTTGAGTTTTATAATTATATAGATATATATAGAGAGAAATTGGAAATAGTTTTAGTATTGTAAAAATATGCCTAAATATTATGTTAAATATTTTTTCTAGATATATAAAACCAAGGTCATCAGAAATCAGTTTATTCCTGTTTTTACTTCTGTTTCGTTTTGATTTCTTACTTTGCCTTTTGCCTGTCAATTATATGTTCTAACGTCTTATTCATTTTCAATATTATTCTCTGTTTTTTTTCTCTTTGCGCACTCGTATCTGCAGACTACATAATATATCAAAAAGAATCGACACATCTTAAATATATTCCTTCTTGTTTTTTTTTATTTTACTTTTCTTTCTTTTCTTTCTGATCTTTAGAAATATTAAGATTTATGCCGTTTGACCTGTTGCAGGTGATCTCGCCATTAGCAACAGTTTTCATATCTGACAGTGAATATATAATCGAGAAAAGATCGAAATCGACTCTATTATTTCTGATTTCATCATCGGAATACTAGTAAAAGCTTTAAGTTCAACGAGTGTAATTCTATTTGCTTACGATTTCATGTTATCATTAAGTGTTTCTGTTTGTTTCTCTATCTTTGTCAATGGCGTGCTTTGTTCTTATTGCGCTCGGTGATGTAATAACCAGCAATAAAGGAGCTCAGATTGAATCTCGGCTATTAATGTCCTCGTCTCATTGGTTGGTTAGTTAAGTGTTAAATAGAGACACTGTTGCTTTTCGTATGATTTCCTTTGCAAATTACTCATAATTGTCCGTAGTTCCCTCTTGAGATGCTATTGTGAAATGAAAAACGATTTGAAGAAAAATAAAAGGAAATAGATAAATGTAAAGTTTACAAAACATAAATTTAAAAAAAAAACACTTGTAGTGTGTATAGGCGCCCCTAAAATATAATTGAATTCAAAACTGACGTGAGAAAAAGTTTTTACGTCGCCGTATTGTCTCTTACAAGTTGTTCAGTGGTTTTCCGTTTTTCAACGAAACACGCATGAGACTACTTCTTTTCAAATAATAAATAAAACTTGTAAATCAACTTGAGTGTTCATTCAATACATCATCTGGTCTTGGAACGATAACTAATGATATACATGTTGTGAAAATGGAAATTCACTATCTTTGAGCTTAATATTTGCTACAATTCGAATTATTATTTATAGAATATATACCTTAATATTATCTTCTTTTTCTTGTATAGTAGTATGTTCATGCCGTAGATAAAATCATGCTTACTGTTCTCCATAGGTTTCAGGTTATTGTTGGTCCGATTCCTCTGAAAACATCACATGATTTTGATCTTGGCAGAATACATGGGATTGATCGCCATTACCTTCCCCAGCGCAGTGGCATCTGACTCGCCTGTTTGCACCTATCCGTTCAACTTAGATCATCCGCGTAGCGCGCAGTCGGATAACGTTACTCTTAATACTATAGAACGGTTGATCTGCTAGAGATTCATCCTCCTCCATGCCGTCCAACGTCCTACTGCCGACGTCATCAGAGTTACCTTCTCCTAGACTAAGACTAGTGGTGTACCTGGAAATCTATTATGACACGGCACAGTACATACAGCACCCAGCCTTCCCAAATGGTAGACCATCTGATACTGACCAGACTAA